>NC_089841.1:263029643-263353643 GCF_035609145.1 Eleutherodactylus coqui | reverse complement strand
AACAATGTATGCAGCAGAGCTGTGTGAGCGAGACGCGTGCACGTAGCAGAGCTATCCATTATTTATCAACCACCATAGAGGAGCAATGACGGTGACGTCATCACAGGTCCTAAACCAGCAGGTCCTAAAAACAGCAGTCGTGTGCTTACAACTCCAATCCCTTTCACTATATTATATCAGTATGTTGCGTAATAGTACTATAATTTCCTAAAAATTACTAGTAATATAACCTAAGGATTTCACAGAAATGTAAAGGACAGGACATTTCTACCACTGGATGGGAGGCCAGTCAGGGGTCTAATATTTCCCACAACATCTAATGTAAATACTCTGGTAGTTCTACCGCATTTTGTATTTTCCAAGGTTGCATTGCTATTCATGCGTCATCAAAGTCTGCTATAGCGATATAGATTTATAATTACCACTGGTATACATAGATTTTAAACAAGCGGATAGACTTGGGATTTAGGAGATAAAGTAGCGTTTCCTTATTTAGGGGCAACGATGCATTCGTCCATGCAGGTCAAACAGACACAATATGTCATTTATTTATAAACATCGCACTATTTATTACTTCAAACCACTACAATGACAGTATATGTTCCCCTCCTATAAACTACAGTGCTTATGTATCAAATAATCCGTTTCATCTATATAATGAACCAGAACACTGTAGAAACCACCTTCTTCGATATATGGATCCCAAATATCGTTAATACATTCCCATGATAAAATTCTCGGTTTAAAAAGACCCTTAGCCATATTTTTAACATACAAGCATAGATCGCAGTAGTTAAAAAGAAAGAAACTCATCCATGTATTTGATGAGCTATCTCAAGCACACCTGGTGGAAATAACAAAACCCTTGACTAGTTGCACCAAGTTTGCTTAATACAACACCTGGTTTGCTAGTGAGTGGTCTCATGAAAGCTTTTATTCAGGTGTGCTACAGCTGAAGTATAGCATGACAGCCAGCTTTAATTGACTACAATGGAAGCCGGACGTGCGTATTCCCACGGCATTTAGAACATGCCGCAGTTTATTTCATGCTGCAGAATTCCGCAGCGTGAACATTAAGCTATTATGTTCAATAGAACCTAATAGCTGCGGGGCAACGCCGCGGATTTTAAGCGGCAAAAAAATCCGGTCGTGGGCATTAGTCCTTAAGGCCTCCTTCCCACAGACGGATTTCCGCCACGTAATTCGCAGCGGAAATTCGCCGCGTTGCCCGCAGCTATTAGGTTCTATTGAACCTAATAGCTCAGGGCTCACAGTGCGGAATTCCGCACCGTGAAATCACCGTCCTCACCCGTGACATGCTCTATTTGCTGTGGGTGTACGAGCGGACGGCTTCCATTGCAGTCAATAGAAGCCGTCCGTTCACGCTATCTTCCGCTGTAGCACAGCGGAAGATAGCATGAAATCGCCTCTTCGCCTACCGCCGCCGCGTCATATGACGTGGCCGGCGTGTCACATGATGCTGCGGCGCGTCACGCTGTAGCGTCATGCAGGAGCGAGGACGCCGGATCCGCAGGTAAGTTTGGGGGTCTCTAGGGGGCGCCATGACGGGCTCCGCCGCGGAATTCCACGGCGGAGCCCGTCACAGACGTGTGCAGCCGGCCTAAGGTTGTAAATTTGGCAAATAAACCTAATTTACAATGAGGGTTGAATAATTTTGATTGCAACTGCATACCACACATCTACAATCACAGGTGCATGTGTTAAATGACAAATGCAGGAATGCACCAAAGTTTGAATGAAAATTTAGTTGAATGTTACATACCTATACAAATTGTAACCATGCAAACCCCTAAACTAATGTAAAAATGATCATTTATGGTGACAGTGGGTGAAAATATCTTTTCTGACTAATCCTGAATGTTCCATATGAACGGAGCGGTGATGCTCAGGCATGACTAACGCTTTATTCACTGCTATGGGACAGAGTAAAACAGCAAAGCGTGTCAGTCTTCCTCCATCCCATACTAGTGAATGGAAAGGTGCTCACTATAGATGAGCGAGTATACTCACTAAACGCAATTGCTCGAGCGAGCATTACCTTTAGCGAGTATCTCCCCCGCTCGAGACTGCAGGTTCGGGTGCCGGCAGCGGGCACGGAGCTGCGGGGCGGAACGGAGGGGAGATCTCTCTCCCCCCGCTCCCTCCTGCTGACAGCCGCTACTCACCGCTCCCCCGCGCCGGCACCCGAACCTGCAGTCTCGAGCGGGCAGGTACTCGCTAAAGGCAATGCTCGCTCGAGCAATTTCCTTTAGCGAGTATACTCGCTCATCTCTAGTGCTCACATATGTGCACCAGAGCTACATTAACAGGGGCATTCAGTGTGCACCATTTTGGGGATCGCTAGGGGTCCGACTTTTGGAACTCCTTATTCTGTGGATAGGGGATAAATGTCTTTAGTGGAAAAGCCATTTTAAAGGCAACTTGGCTTTAAAAGTCTAATTACAAATGAGGTTCTTCAGAGCAGGAAGTATGGAAACTGTAGCCTGTTGAATAAACATGCTTCAATGAGTACCTTAGTTCAATATTGTACTACATTATTTCCTGACATTGTTTTATGGTTTAATAGTTGGTGTAATTTAATGCATTATAAAACATTCAATGAACAAATAATTCTAGCAACACTACACAGAAATTTAGCATTCAGCAAAACTCATGCAATTTAAATGTCTAATTGTGCATATGTGAGAGATTCTCTTCCTTTGATTCATAGACAAATATGTCATAAGAGGGTAATAAATAGCAATATTTATGACCAAAAGGTCAAGTTTTGTTTAATAATTTATTTTTTGCTTTTCATAAAAAAAACAAAAACAACGTATTACATAAATACACCTTTTACAGCAGTTTCTCCACTGAGTAAAGTATACATCATCAACTTAGCAACAGTAAATTAAAGGGATTGTACCAGAATTTCAAGTTATCAGCTATTGACAGGACAAGAAATAACTTACTGATCGATGGGGTTCTCATTGCCCAGACCTCTGCCAATCTCAAGAATGGTTTTCCCATGTAGCCTATTCTCCTCACTGCAGGGTTATAGAACCCTTGGTAGGGAAGAGGAGACTGAATGAAGCGTTAGTTGCAGAAGCACACTAGCACTCCATTTACTTTCATTGGGACTGCTGAAATACCCAAGCGCTGGGTATTTCAGGGTGTGCCCTTCTGACGTCCTGTACGTATCCCTGGCTTTACAGCTTTACTGCCATCCAATTGGGTGTTTTCGTCAGCCCCATTGAAATGAATGGATCGCTAACTGCGCACGTGAGACCAGTGCTCCATTCTCTGAGTGACATCACCGTGGGGGAAAAGAGAGACTCCCGGAATGACATGAGAACGGGACACAGGAGTTTAGTTCTCAAGATCAGTGGGAGTCTGAGCGCTGTGACTCCCACTGATCAGCGAGGTGAGATTCTGGCAAAACACCTTTAAATGGCTCTTAGTTTTCCATCAACATCAGTTCATTTCTATTATGCACCTAAATAAACGGATACTTTTTGGCCACAATTAAGGTGAGGATCTTGAATCGCATTCCACATAACTAACATCTCATATGGTATAAAACGATGCACCATTAAAAGTTCTCTGTAATAACAAGGATTGAATGAGTCCATTTTGTCAGAGGGTACATGCACACCCACCGTACTCATGGCCATGTGAGAGGCCGGGACAAGTCCGGCCTTTTTCAGACACATGCCTAGATAAACATCATCAATAGGAAACAGCTGGATGTCCTGAGATTTATTGTAGATGACATGGGCAGTATATTTGGACATGAGAATTCCTCCACCTCCGCAGTACATTGGGTAGGAATCAGAAGCAGTAACTTGTACAGGTACATAATATTTGCTTCCAGGTTCACGAATAGGCCCTACGTTGGCTATTAGCTGACCTACAAAAAGGTGCTTATCTGCTTCATGACCACGTACGTAGGCGACTACATTAAAGGTGTTGACAAATACATCATCATCTCCATTAAAAATGAAGTTTGCCCCTGGACAGTATTCATCTAGCCATTCGTGGAACAGGAACTGTTTTAGGGTGAGGTTAAAAAATGTGTCATGAAAGTCCCACTGCAGGATATCTCCATACTTCTGGCTCTCAATTTTAAGAAGCCATTTGAAACGTTGGTCCTCACGCTCATTCTTTGCAGTTCCAGAGAGAAAGATCCTTTTCACCTGAGCTCCTTTATAACTGGTTTCCTCCCCCCATGTCTGACGAATGATGGCTCTTCTTTCATAGTTACCTGGAGAAGATTTTATGGCAAGTAGAAGTACAACGTTTCTTGAGGCTGCTGCACCTCCACACTTATTTGGCGAGTTTAGGATCTGTGGAAAGCTCTTGCAATGCCTATACCGCAGGAAATCCTGAATATGTGCAGGCAGTTTTAGAAAACCATGAATACTTTCCATAGATTTGTTCTCCTGGCATCCAGGAAGCCACTCAATTTTTTCAAATGTATTCGGGGCAACTGTAAGGCGGGATGGTATTGGAAGGCTAGGTTGTTCTTTGTCCAAAGTGGGTGGTTTATTTTCACCATGATATATGATAAACAAAAGTCCAGCAAAACCCACACTTAGAAGAAGAAGACGTTCTAACTTAATAACAGATGGTCTCATAGTGACACTCTGCAAGAAAAAAAACAAAATCGAAGTCACACAACAGGATATTACAATGTGCATAAATCATTAAGAGGTGTCAAAGCACTAAGAAAAAGTATACTGCATTATTTAAAAAAAGGACTTATTCAAACTAGTATTGGGATTTCCATTTTCCAACTCCGTTCGGAGAACAGGAAAGTAGCAAACCCTAGCCAAACGGATCCATCTTTTGGCAGAACCAAATGGTGTCAAACGAACCCTATCGACAATAATGCCATCTGTTGAGTTTCCATTTGGCCTTCTGACATTTAACAGGAGGACAGAGCAGCGTGCTGCAATCTTTTGTCCTGTTTTTAATTTTTTTGCAGAAACCAGCAACAAAGATTCCAGACAGAAGAACCTCCAATGTGGATGTGAGCGAACCTGAAATTGTATATTTCTTGAAAGCTCAAAACATTTATTTTAAAATATGACAAACGATGGAAAGGATTTATCCCAAAAACAAGTGCATTGTTGGAGATTATCGTACAGTATTGAAAATGTCAGTCAACAAAGCCTAAATGCAAACACAAAGTCAAAAATGCTTATTATGTCAGCACATGGATGTGGATCCAATTTACCACACACTCAATTGTGTTTGGGCCAACTTTGGAGGCAACATCTGGGGTACCCCAGTAATCACTCTTTACCCCCTCCAATTGGGATCTAGGCTTTGCAGAGAATAGAAGCCATTGATTTCAATGGGTTCATTCACATGCGAGTATTTTTCGGTGCAAACCCCCCCCCCCCCCCCCCCAAAAAAACCCATGCTTTCTTTTCCTGCGCATTTGCACACCAAAAGTCCCTAGAGAAGTTAAAGGGGATGCGCAAATGTGCTCAAAATATGCTAGGAGGGACACTAGGTGAAACATTGCATAATAGTTCAGGAAAAAGAACACAGACTAAGTAGTCATTTCAATCAGTGCGGTTTTTTTTTTCTTGCCAAGGGCAATTGCACATGCTTTGTGCACGGAAAAAGTACAGTAAAATACACCAATCTGTGTGCAAAAACGCATTGTTCGTTCTACAAAAACGTTGTGCTCATGCATGTGCAAATACGCATACGCTCGTGTGACACTGGCCTCAGTGTGCCATCAGGTGCTACTCAAGACCAAGACATGATACTTGTAGGTGTGAACACTGACGTAATCGGGAGACTTGGCTGAGGTCAGGACAGGCATCGTATAACTCAGTACAGGAATCTGGCAGGAAGTAATGATGACAAGACAGGTGCAATAAAATAAATACCGAGTTAGGACAAGCGGCTAGCATAGGAAGTAGTCCAATAAACATAGCAGAGGTAACGGATTGAGAACTCAGCAAACCAGGAGAACACACAAACTACTGATGAGGCTTTCAGAAAAGGTGGAACCAAACTGCTTCATCATCTTTCTTAGCTCATGATTTGGGCAGCATGAACCCGTTGACAGGTTACCTTGAAAACATCAATATTGTAAAATAAGACCGGTCCTATGATGAAATCCCTTAGGATAAGAGAATTCGAGAATCAAAATCCAATAACATTTCCTATTAAAAAAGACTCCAGTTTTCTCCCATTGCTTGTCTATTTTTTTTGCTAGGTCATGAAAAAGGACGCCAGACAAATCCCCCCGATGCATATTAGAAAAATTATGTGATATCATTTACAGAACCATTTAGACGTAACCTTAATCTGTTTTTCAGTTCAAATAGATTAAATTACAGTGTACACATTGAGTGCAATATACTGCATACCAGGCATTACAGTTTATGAATTCGGTAATGTCATATGTTCCACCATTAAGGACGCTTCGTATTTTGTCAGTCTTACGGCCCCCGACACACTAGCGTATTTATCCAAACACAAAACATAAGTTTTTAATCACACTGAAAGTAAAGTATCTATAGCCCCATAGGCTGTGATGGGTTCTAGGCTTTGCTGGAAGGTCGCCAGGCTGTTACTTGCAGAAGTAGTCTCAAGCTGGCGTCATATGGGCGTATTTGCACACGCAATACACAGAGAATAGAAGCCATTGATTTTAATGGGTTCATTTACATGCAAGTATTTTTCGGTGCAAAAAAACAAACAAACCATGCTTTCTTTTCCTGCGCATTTGCGCACCAGAAGTCCCTATAGAAGTTAAAGGGGATGGGCAAATGTGCACAAAATACGGCAGGAGGGACACTAGGTGAAACATTGCATAATAGCTCAGGAAAAAGAACACAGACTCCTCCTTCCCACGAACGGATTTACGCCGCGTAAATTCGCGGCAAAAATCCACTGCGTTGCCCCCTATTAGGTTCTATTGAACCTAATAGCACAATGCTCACGATGCGGAATTCCACCGCGGAATTTCGCACCGTGAAATCTCCCGTCCTCACCCGCGGCATGCTCTATTTGCCGCGGGTGTACGCGCTGACGGCTTCCATTGCAGTCAATGGAAGCCGTCCGTTCACGCTATCTCCCGCTGTAACACAGCGGAAGATAGCGTGAAAACGCTTTCCCGCCTACCGCCGCCGCGTCATATGACGCGGCCGGGCGTCACGTGACACGGTGGGCGTGTCACATGACGCGACGGCGGTGGGCGGGGAAGCGTCTTCACGCTATCTTCCACTGGTAAGTATAGGGTCTCTGGGGGGCGCCGTGACGGGCTTCACTGCGGAATATTCCGCTGCGGAGCCCGTCACGCTCGTTTGAAGCCGGCCTTAGTCATTTCAATCAGTACGTTTTTTTTTTGGTTTTTTTCCCAAGGGCAATTGCACATGCTTTGTGCACAGAAAAAGTACAGTAAAATACACCAATGTGTGTGCAATAACCCATCACAGCCTATGGGGCTACAGATACTTTATAGTGTGATAAAATGCATCGCATTTCCTATTACATCAGCCAAACGACCAGGATCGTGTTGAGCGTGCACCTTACATTTGAGATCATCCTTCCTTTCAAGTTAAGGTGTTGTGAGTGCTGTGGCAAATTGACTATCTTTAATTGCATTTCCTATTACAAGTGTGCCAGAGGTCTGAAAGGCAAATTTATAGCAAGTACAAAAAAAAAAATACGTAAGCAAAAGATTTGAAAAGGAGATATCAGTTCAAAGTCTATAAAACTATGCTGATGTTGCTCTCTTTAATTTAGTCTGTCATGTATTAATAGTGACGAAATAGAACGAAAAAAAAAAATTACACATGAAAAAAAAAATTCTACTAAAGTATAATGGTGGAATCCAACAATCCCCAAAGCAGATTGTGTGAGAATGTCCTTCCCCTTCGGTTTACAAAAAAAAAAATCTATCTATCTATCTATCTATACACACACACACGTGTCAAGCACAGATAGTTAAGTTAGCGTACCAGCCGCACATTGTTGTAAACCACACTTCTGGCTAGAAGTGACTACTAAGATTTAAACACAAATACAATCCATAAGTATATATGAACATCAAGGATAAATCCTGTAAAATCATGTCCTTCTTACTGTACTTTCAGCTTGCTTACTTACATTTTACGGTTATTCCTTAGAGAAGAAAAGAACGTGTCTGCTTCCTGAGATCATATACAATCCCCAACCCGACTTGCTTCACAGGTAACACTCATCAGGATGAGTGATAGTCAAGCTTTTCTTTAAAGGAGGAGTTTGTACTACTTGAAAAACTGGTTGTGTCGTGTCCATCTGGAATGACTGCAAATTCTAATATAAATAGATCAACATGTTTTTTGATTGAGCTGTGATAGAACATTGTTAGGGAGAAAGTGAGAGGAGAAATAATGTTCGGCTTCGTTCACATCTGTGTCGGAGGCTCCATTGTAATTTCGGTTAGACTGGTACAGCGCAATTCCGTTGGAGAAAATGACAGAGAAAACGAGTGCAGAACGGCAGCGGGATGGAACCCGTTATAGCCAATGGGTTCCATCTGGTGAAAGAACCCTCATCTGGATCCTGTTTTTGTTTCAGTACTATAAAGTAAGAGAATTTCACAAGAGCTGAAGACGAAGCAGAAATAACCAAAGTAGAAGGCTCTCCAGATTAAAGACTATGATGACTGCAGCAGCCATCACTCAACTTTAGTGAGCGGGGTTCATATATCACTTCATAATTTATGAGTTGGCGAAAATGGCTCAAGTTGTGGCAATTTCAAATGACAGATAAAATGGTGCAATGGACAATTCTTTCTTCCTTTTGCCAACTGATAGCTGTCATACATATAGACAACTAATGTATTCCAAAAGATGGAGAACACAGAGGCAAGTGGGACGGTGGAGATCCCTGGACCTGCTTCAATTGAAGAGGGAGTGTCTTTAGTAGTCACAGTAGACCTTACAACACATTGCCTCAGTAAGCAGCAGCTATCCCTACTTCAGTACAGTCACAGCAGGGAAAAGGAAAGAGAAGAGGGGAAAAATAAACTGACAACTACTTAAAGAAGCATTTTATTCCTTGAGAAATGCTTCACAATATCAGTGACCTCTGCCAAGAAGAATCAAGTTCTGTAGCTCACCCCCTCCAGATGATATATTCTGTACTTTTCTTCCAGCGTCTAGGTCACATGACCAGCAGATATGTGCTAACGGCCAAAAAATAAAAAAAAACACACTTTGTCCACAGTGATCAATCACAAAACATCATTTTAAAGAGCAGAATGAAATCTGCACGGTGATTGGTCGCTATAGGCAAGAAAGACAGATAGGCAAAATTGAATTGTGGAATCTGCACGGATGATCCGCAGTTCAATATGCCCACAAAGATTCATTGGGCATCCGCAGGTAATTAAATACCTGCAGATGTCATTTTATCCCGGCATGCAGATCGCACGCGCGGGATAAAAATCGCAGCATGCTCTATTTTCTGCGGTTTCCCGCACGGATGGCTTCCACTGAAGTTTATGGCAGCTGTCCGATCCACGGTACGGCTGCGGATCGGCGGGAAAACAGGTGATTTATAAAAAAAAAGCGCACGGTGGCAGCGCGCCTGGACACATCTGCTGTACAGAAGTAAGAAGATCCGGCTGCGACGGAGGAGACCCCCGCCACATCTGGACAGGTAAGAAAATGTCATTTTTGGCCTCATTGCTGGAGGCACGGCTGGAAACCGATGCACCATTCAACACTGAGAATCCATGCGTGCCCATGGACATGAGGCATTACTTTATGATGTGCCGATTACACAGGTTGGAAGGGACGAGCTGCAGAACGGCATTCTTCACAGCAATAAAAAAAAATAAAGAAAATAAAGAAACAGAAAAACAATGAGTTGCTTCTCTAAATACAGTTAAAAATGGTTTATGAAAAGTTCATTTAGAAAGTACATGTTACTGTATTGCCACATAGTCCTATGCAAATGTGAAAGACGCAGAGTACAAAAAGAATATCAACTGACAAATGTAACAGGATGACCCCGTTTTGCTTAAAGGGGTTGTCCCGCGCCGAAACGGGTTTTTTTTTTTTCAACCCCCCCCCCGTTCGGCGCGAGACAACCCCGATGCAGGGAAGTAAAGGAAGTTTACCGGAGCGCTTACCTTAATCCCCGCGCTCCGGTGACTTCAATACTTACCGCTGAAGATGGCCGCCGGGATCCTCTGTCTTCGTGGACCGCAGCTCTTCTGTGCGGTCCACTGCCGATTCCAGCCTCCTGATTGGCTGGAATCGGCACGTGACGGGGCGGAGCTACACGGAGCCGCTCTCTGGCACGAGCGGCTCCATAGAAGACTACAGAAGACCCGGACTGCGCAAGCGCGGCTAATTTGGCCATCGGAGGGCGAAAATTAGTCGGCACCATGGGAACGAGGACGCCAGCAACGGAGCAGGTAAGTAAAAAACTTTTTATAACTTCTGTATGGCTCATAATTAATGCACAATGTATATTACAAAGTGCATTATTATGGCCATACAGAAGTGTATAGACCCACTTGCTGCCTCGGGACAACCCCTTTAAGCTGCTACAATAAAAATGAATGTGAAAGTAGATATCGAGGGACAGAAAAATAAAGAAGTGACCCCAATTCTTATCTACATGAGACACACCAAGACTTAAAGGGGTTTTCTGGGAGTATGAGATCGATGACCTAGCCCCAATGAGAAGTACTGAGACTGCAGTGCACTGTGTACACAGCTGTAGCCTTACCGATGAACAGCTAATCAACGGGAATCCTTGGCACTAGACCCCTGCCAATCTGACGTAGATAACTAAACCTGAGGATTGGCTAATAAAGGGATTTCCCAAGAATTACAAAAAAAATAAATAAATAAATCACAGGCTTAGAATGTACACCTACTCTAGCGGCACATCCTTCATCACTGGTGCCCAATGCCCACCGCCCAGAAGCAGCCCACTAGTGGTCACGTGCTGTACATTTAGCGGTCACGTGCAGTAAGTGACAGGCTTCAGCAACCATTGTAAAAGGATTGCTGAAACTTACGGTTGCATGCACAATACCTACCTTCCAGGTTCCAAGCGGTGGGGAACGGGCTTCAGCGCTAGATGGGGAACTGCTGGAGCACACGATTGTCTTTTTTCTTTAATTGGCCCGCTTTAGGGCCAACTCCACAAGGGCGAGCACGATATGGGGCTGTGAATCCTGCCCCCATATTGTGCTACTAGCCATGTAAAAGCCCTGAGGATGCGAGGCGTTTTCATGTGAAAACAGCCTCGCATCATTTCAGGGGTGAAGGAAATCCAGGGATTCTAAATCAAGGAATTTAGGGATCAAGGAGTTTCTCCCATTGTTTTCAATGGGAGATCTCGCATCGCTTTCACTTTGCACATAGTGCGATGCAGGAAAACATCGTTCATGGTTATGACCCCATTAAAAAAAATGAAGCCGTCTGAAGCTGACCTAAGTGTGTTTTTTTTTAGGACCGGATAACCCTATTATTATACATGTGCTCCCCCCCCCCCCCCCCTCTATCTTTTAAATTAGTTTAAACCCCTCCCTTATGCGACAAAACTTAGCCTTTCCAAATTAGAGCCAGGGCTAGCGATGCGCCTGTTTGGAACTCCATTGAAGACACTTGACCTGTGACGATAGGGGATAATTGTCTGATTGCTGACAGTCTAACCACTGAGATCTCCAGTGATCACAAGAGCAAGATTTCCACATCCCCGTTCCAATGGAACAGTCGCTGAGGATGTTCGTGTGATTTGCTATCTAGTTTTAGCATGGGTGACGGAAGGTTAAATGGTATAGCTGAAGAATGTACACTTTGGTTTTTATTTGATACTAGCTTACCCATCGCGCGTTGCTGCGAAGACAGACATACATGCATACATTCGTTTTTATATATCTAGATAACAACCAATCACAGCGCAGCTTTCAAGTTACCTCAGCGGTATAATATATAGCAACCAATCACGGCACAGCTTTCATGTTACCTCAGCAGTATAAGTAGCAACCAATCACAGCACAGCTTTCATGTTACCTCAGCATTCTCAATATGCAGCAATTGTCTTGCGAAAGGTTCGGCGGATGCATCATTTTGTGGTTGAACACTCATCTCGTTGGTCGTAATGCCTTTTGCTTTCGTGCTTGAGATGGAAATCAAACGATCTTTGTCTGGGGGGCATAACTGTCGACGATGCTCGCACGCGCGCCACCTATGAATGGTGTAGTAATGCATAAAGGACAGACAGACAGACATTCATTTATATATACATAGATGACATCAGGAAGTGAGAGAATTAGATTCCATACGTAAAATTTGGACGCTAATTCTTTTGAGCTTAGAACTGAATAATCGAGTTGGGACCCATTAACTTTTCCTATTTATGATATAATCAATGCTCGTGCCAAATTTCACGTTTCTATGACATTGGGAAGTGAGAGAATTAGATTCCGTACGTAAAATTTGGACGCCAATTCTTTTGCGCTTAGAATTGAATAATCGAGTTGGGACTTTTTTTTACATACGGAATGTAATTTTCTCATAGAAACTTGAAATTTGGCACAGGCATTGAATATGTCATAAATAGGAAAAGCTAATGGGTCCCAACTTGATTATTCAATTCTATGCGCCAAAGAATTAGCGTCCAAATTTTACGTACGGAATGTAATTTTCTCACATAGAAACGTGAAATTTGGCATGAGCATTGAATATGTCATAAATAGGAAAAGCTAATGGGTCCCAACTTGATTATTCAATTATAAGTGCCAAAGAATTAGCGTCACAATTTTACGAACGGAATCTAATTTTCTCGCTTCCCAATGTCATAGAAACTTCAAAATTGGGCAGGAGCATTGATTATGTCATAAATAGGAAAAGTTAATGGGTCCCAACTCGATTATTCAATTCTAAGCGCAAAACAATTAGCGTCCAAATTTTACGTACGGAATCTAATTCTCTCACTTCCTGATATATATAAATGAATGTATGTCTGTCCTTTTTGCGCTACTACACTATTCATCCAATTGCCATGAGACTTTGGGAAGTTGCTGAGTACACTTCTGGGAAGATTACTGGCATAGTACAACTATCCTATGATAGGTGACGCGCGTGCGAGCATCGTCGACAGTTATGCCCCCCAGACAAAGATCGTTTGATTTCCATCTCAAGCACAAAAGCAAAAGGCATTATGAGCAACGGGATGAGTGTTCAACTACAAAATGATGCATCCGCTGAACGTTTCACAAGACAATTGCTGGATATTGAGAATGCTGAGGTAAAATGAAAGCTGTGCTGTGATTGGTTGCTATTTCTTATACTGCTGAGGTAACATGAAAGCTGTACTGTGATTGGTGGCTACTTCTTATACTACTGAGGTTGCATGAAAGCTGCGCTGCGATTCGTTGTTATATATTATACCACTGAGGTAACATGAAAGCTGCGCTGTGATTGGTTGCTATATATAATACTGCAGAGGTAACATGAAAGCTGCGCTGTGATTGGTTGCTATTTTTTATATTGCTGAGGCAGAATAAATGTTGCGCTGTGATTGGTTGTTATTTCTCTTACAGCTGAGGTAACATGAAAGCTGCGCTGTGATTGGTTGTTATATTTTATATTGTTAAGGTAACATGAAAGCTGCGCTGTGATTGGTTGTTCTATATTATACCACTGAGGTAACATGAAAGCTGCGCTGTGATTGGTTGTTATCTAGATATATAAAAACGAATGAATGTATGTCTGTCTGTCTTCGCAGGAACGCGCGACGGGTAAGCTAGTCTATATATATAAAATTGTATGAAACTTTGGGAAGTTGTTGAGTACACTCCTGGGAAGATTATAGGCATAGTAAAACTATCCTACGATAAATGGCGTGCATGCGAGCGTCGTCGACAGTTACGCCCCCCCCCCCCCCCCACGTACATCGTTTGATTTCCATCACTGCCACTAATTCTCTCACTTCGCGATGTTGTAGAAACATGAAATTTGGCACGAGCATTGATTATGTCATAAATAGGAAAAGTTAATAGGTCCCAACTCGATTATTCAATTCTAAGCGCCTAAGAATTAGCGTCCAAATTTTACGTACGGAATCTAATTCTCTCACCTTCCAATGTCATAGAAACTTGAAATTTGGCACGAGCATTGATTCTGTCATAATTAGGAAAAGATAATGGGTCCCAACTCGATTATTCGATTCTAAGCGCAAAAGAATTAGCGTCCAAATTTTACGTACGGAATCTAATTTTCTCACTTCCCAATGTAATTTGGCACGAGCATGGATTATGTCATACATAGGAAAAGCTAATGGATCCCAACCCAATTATTCAATTCTAAGCGCCAAAGAATTAGCGTCCAAATTTTACGTACGGAATCTAATTCTCTCACTTCCCAATGTCATAGAAACTTGAAATTTGGCACGAGCATTGATGTCATAAATAGGAAAAGCTAATGGGTCCCAACTTGATTATTCAATTCTAAGCGCAAAAGAATTAGCTTCCAAATTTTACGTACGGAATCTAATTCTCTCACTTCCTAATGTCATAGAAACTTGAAATTTGGCACGAGCATGGATTATGTCATAAATAGGAAAAGTTCAAGAGTCCCAACTCAATTATTCAATTCTAAGCGCCAAAGAATTAGCGTCCAAATTTTACGTACAGAATCTAATTCTCTCACTTCCTGATGTCATCTATATATATATATAAAAATGAATGTATGTCTGTCTGTCTTTTATGCATTACTACACTAGATATATAAAAACAAATGTATGTATGTATGTATGTCTGTCTATCTTCGCAGCAACGCGCGACGGGTAAGCTAGTCTATATATATATATATATAAAAATTGAATGTATGTGCGTCTGTCTGTCTGTATGCGTGTCTGTTTGTCCTTTATGCGCTACTACACCATTCATCCGATCACCATGAAACTTTGGGAAGTTGTTGAGTACATTCCTGGAAAGATTATAGGCATAGTACATTTATGCTATGATAAATGGCGCGCGTGCGAGCGTCGTCGACAGTTATGTTCCCCCCCACGTAGATCGTTCGATTTCCATCATTGCCACTAATTTTCTCACTTCCCGATATCGTAGAAACATGACATTTGCCACGAGCATTGATTATGTCATAAATAGGAAAAGTTAATGGGTCCCAACTCGATTATTCAATCGTAAGCACAAAAGAATTAGCGTCCAAATTTTACGTACGGAATCTAATTTTCTCACTTCCCAATGTCATAGAAACGTGAAATTAGGCATGAGCATTGATTATGTCATAAATAGAAAAAAGTTTATAGGTCCCAACTCAATTATTCAATTCTAAGCACCAAAGAATTAGCGTCCAAATTTTACGTACGGAATCTAATTCTCTCACTTCCCAATGTCATAGAAACTTGAAATTTGGCACGAGCATTGATTATGTCATACATAGGAAAAGTTAATTGGTCCCAACTTGATTATTGAATTCTAAGCGCCAAAGAATTAGCGTCCAAATTTTACGTAAGGAATCTAATTTTTTCACTTCCCAATGTAATTTGGCACAAGCATTGATTATATTATAAATAGGAAAAGTTCAAGAGTCCCAACTCGATTATTCAATTCTAAGCGCAAAAGAATTAGCATCCAAATTTTACGTACAGAATCTAATTCTCTTACTTCCCAATGTCATAGAAACTTGAAATTTAGCACGAGCATTGATTATTGATATTCCTGATGTCATCTATATATATAAAAATGAATGTGTCTGTCTGTCCTTTATGCATTACTACACTAGATATATAAAAACGAATGTATGTATGTATGTATGTCTGTCTGTCTTCGCAGCAACGCGCGACGGGTAAGCTAGTCTATCTATATATATAAAATTGAATGTATGTCTGTGTGTGTGTGTGTCTGTCTGTTTGTCCTTTATGCGCTACTACACCATTCATCCGATCGCCATGAAACTTTGGGAAGTTGTTGAGTACACTCCTGGGAAGATTATAGGCATAGTACATTTATGCTACGATAAATGGCGCGCGTGCGACCGTTGTCGACAGTTATGCCCCCCCCCACGTAGATCGTTCGATTTCCATCATTGCCACTAATTCTCTCACTTCCCGATGTTGTAGAAACATGAAATTTGGCACGAGCATTGATTATGCCA
Source organism: Eleutherodactylus coqui (assembly GCF_035609145.1). Lineage (NCBI taxonomy): Eukaryota > Metazoa > Chordata > Amphibia > Anura > Eleutherodactylidae > Eleutherodactylus > Eleutherodactylus coqui. Next base: position 263,337,483 of record NC_089841.1, on the reverse strand, counting down.
TAAATAGAAAAAGCTAATGGGTCCCAACTCGGTTAATTAATTCTAAGCGCAAAAGAATCAGCGTCCAAATTTTACGTACAGAATCTAATTTTCTCGCTTCCCAATGCAATAGAAACGTGAAATTTGGCACGAGCATTGATTATGTCATAAATAGGAAAAGTTTATAGGTCCCAACTCGATTATTCAATTCTAAGCGCCAAAGAATTAGCGTCCAAATTTTACGTACGGAATCTAATTCTCTCACTTCACAATGTAATAGAAACTTGAAATTTGGCACGAGCATTGATTATATCATAGATAGGAAAAGTTAATGGGTCCAACTCGATTATTCAATTCTAAGCGCAAAAGAATTAGCGTCCAAATTTTACGTACGGAATCTAATTCTCTCACTTCACAATGTAATAGAAACTTGAAATTTGGCACCAGCATTGATTATATCATAGATAGGAAAAGTTAATGGGTCCAACTCGATTATTCAATTCTAAGCGCAAAAGAATTAGCGTCCAAATTTTATGTATGGAATCTAATTCTCTCACTTCCTGATGTCATCTATATATATAAAAATGAATGTATGTATGTATGTATGTCCTTTATGCATTAGTATACCATTCATCTAATCACCATGAAACTCTGGGAAGTTGTTGAGTACACTCCTGGAAAGATTAATGGCATAGTACAACTATCCATCGTGGACAGTTATGCCCCCCAGACAAAGATCATTTGATTTCCATCTCAAGCACAAAAACAAAAGGCATTACGACCAACGAGATGAGTGTTCAACTACAAAATGATGCATCCGCCGAACGTTTCGCAAGACAATTGCTGCATATTGAGAATGCTGAGGTAAAATAAAAGCTGTGCTGTGATTGGTTGCTATTTCTTATACTGCTGAGGCAACATGAAAGCTGTGCTGTGATTGGTTGCTATATATTATACCGCTGAGGTAAAATGAATGCTGAGCTGTGATTGGTTGCTATTTTTTATATTGCTGAGGCAGAATAAAAGTTGCGCTGTGATTGGTTGTTATTTCTCTTACTGCTGAGGTAACATGAAAGCTGCACTGTGATTGGTTGTTATATTTTATACTGCTGAGGTAACATGAAAGCTGCGCTGTGATTGGGTGTTATATATTATAAAGCTGAGGTAACATGTAAGCTGCGCTGCGATTGGTTGTTATATATTATACCACTGAGATAAAATAAAAAAGCTGCGCTGTGATTGGTTGTTATCTAGATATATAAAAACAAATGTATGTATGTCTGTCTGTCTTCGCAGCAACGCGCGACGGGTAAGCTAGTATATCATAAAAATATTGCTCATAAGGAATGAAGACATAGCTAAATTATTTGGAGGTGGGGCTAATGAGGGTCCCCTAATTCACTAGATGCAACCAGTCATGATGCTCCCCCTGTATTAACAGATTGTCAGCAGGTCTACATACCTTTCATTTTCAAAGGCAGAAATGTATGCATCAAGACTCAAGCAATTATTTTTACTTTTGTTAATAAACTATCCTGATTTATAGATTCTAAATTCTGTATAAAATTCATGTTGACTGTGAGGTCAGTATGTACTCCCAGGAAACTGTGAATCAGTATTTCGCAATCATACATTCTCAACAGATGAACTGTGATTAATTATCACTTAGGGTAGAAACTACTGATTATAAGGCCAGCAACTTCTGAGAACAAAGGCCAGATCTAGGGCCAATATATAACTAGAGAGGTTTTCCCTTTTGCGGTATAGTAGATAGGACATTGCTGACAACTATAGGGAGTGGCTACAGCACAGTGTACTTAGGTGGAGGGAACATTCTGAGGATTCTTTGTGTTATTAAATGTGCTTAATGCTAGCTACACACGGCCGAGTACAATATCGTGCTGTGAAACTTGGCCAGATATCTCGCTCATGAACGAGAAATGTACCCGCAGACGCGAGGCGGTTATTTTTTTTAAAACTGCCTCATATCACTTCTTGACTCGATTCGAAACAATGGGGTTCATATTTATGCAAGATTTGTGCATCTTGCAACGCAAAAATCTCACACAATTTTCTCGTTTGAGTGAAAGTGGCCTAAAATGTATCATAATGTATACAAAGAACTTCACTGGGAATCAATTAGAATTTGCTGTCAGTGTGTGAGAAGAAAGTCTTAAACTGGTCTGGACTAAATGGGTACTTTTTCTGCAGCGGAAAATCCACACCGATATCCGCGTCACAAAACACACCATATAATTTGTCTTTACATTTTTATAAATATGTTAAATATATTTATATTTTTTATCTACATTTGAAAATATCTAGGCCTCTCCATGAAGTCTATGTCGACTGAGAAAATCTTTGCGGATCCACGGCCGAAGAGGTAAAGTCTGCTGTGGATCTACACCAATAGTATGAATTTTAATGTGGTTTTTGATATGGAAATGACACAGATTTTGTGCAGTGGAAAATCTGCACCACTCATGCCATGTGTGAACGTACCCCCAAACATTGCCATTATGTTGTATGTCACGCACAAAACGGACTCAGAACACTTATTAGAAATAAGCTCCATTTATCATACAGTACTGTATGTGGAAAAAGTAAACAGAATTAGTGAAATAAAGACAAGTTTGTAGATCTGATAAAGTGAGAATAATTCTAAGTCATTTCTGTACAAAATATTAGTTTTTGATAGATAAAAAGCACTATTGCCTGGTTGCCACACACCCTCACAGCAAACAAATAGATGGTGTGTTCGCAGTGGAAAATCTGCACCATTTGAAGGAGTTAAATCCCGTGATACTTCTGCAGTATTCACTGAGCAAGTGCCGCGGGATGGACGGCTTCCATTGACTTCAATGGAAGCTGGCCGTGCGCAACCCGCACAAAATCGCAGAATGTTGAGATTTCTTCTCTGAGAGCAGAAAATCAATTTCTGCTTGTAGAGATAAAATGGCGTTTTGCCATTGAACGCTATGGGCAGCATTTGCTACAGAGTCCGGAGCGGACGCCCGCCTTGGATTCCTCACTGCAAATACGCCCATGTGCAGGAGGCCTTAGTCATTCAGGGCCTTTACCTTAGGGGCCTTTGACACAGACAGATTATCTGTGCATAAAAAAACTCTGTTTGACAATATCCTGTGTCAATCGACACATAGGGCGATCATCATGAGTATGCAAACTGCATGGGGAATAACCGTTATATCAACTGTTCGCCCCCATACAGCTTGCATTATTGTCGTCCATTGTTTAGGTAAGGGACAGGCTACTGACAAATGGTCATTTTTATGCCTACACAAAAGATGCGATCAAGGACAAACAATTGTTTGCACACTTGCCATTGATCGCTGGGCATCTCATTACATAGGGCAAAGATCAGGAACGAACGTTTGTTCTGTCAATCATCTGTTCATGTAAAAGGACCTTTACTCCATTAACCATATCTCAGCACAACAGGATATGCTCATTCACTAAGAAATGTGTATTTTCAAGCTTACAAATTTCCTTACTGTGGCAGGAAATCTTTTTATGAATATCCGGACGTTTCAAACGTAGCGCACTGTAGCATGTCCCTTCTATCGGCTATTTCATTTTAGATTCTGTGGATGAGGGTTGGCATACATCCTAAAGTTTTGGATGATGAAAAGGTGATTTCACACATGGCAGGAAACACTGAGATTACTTACCAGTAATCGGTTTTCCATGAGCCCATGACAGCACCTGTGAGTGATCGTCTCCCATCCGGACAGGAAATAGGGACCTCCCAGATCACTTTAAAAGGCAGGTGCACCCTCCTCATCCTCAGTTTGCAGTCCATGTGAGAATATTCCAAACCTTTTTTTTTTTCTGTTACTTATATAATTTTTTTTAAACATTTTTATAAATATTGAATATATTTATATTCTTTATCTGGACTTGAAAATATCTAGGCCTCTCCAAAAAGGAAATCTATGGCGACTGAGAAAATCTGCTTGGCTATTCAAATTAAAGGGGTTGTCCCGTGATAGCAAGTGGTGTTAAGCACTTCTGTATGGCCATATTAATGCACTTTGTAATATACATCGTGCATTAAATATTGACCATACAGAAGTCATACACTTACCCCTCCGGTGCTGGCGTCCCCGTCTCCATGGTGCCGACTAAAGCTGCCTTCTCCCTCGCGCTGCAGAGGTCTTCTGCGCATGCACGCCGGAGCCGGACAGAAGAGGGCAGACAGCGCAAGCGCGTCTAATCCAGGGAGAAGGCAGCTTTAGTCGGCACCATGGAGACGGGGACGCCAGCACCGGAGGGGTAAGTGTATGACTTCTGTATGGTCAATATTTAATGCACGATGTATATTACAAAGTGCATTAATGTGGCCATACAGAAGTGTATACCCCCACTTGCTATCACAGGACAACCCCTCTAACCCCTTCAGTGGCGGGTTTCTTACCACCCTGTCATAACGTTTTAATCTTTCCATTGACACAGCCATATGAGGGCTTGTTTTTTGCGGGGCAAGTTGTATTTTTGATGGCATCATTTTTGAGTCAATACGATTCCGGCGATACCGAGTTTATACAGTTTTTTTATGTTTTGCTTTTTTTGTATGTTTAAAACATTTTTTTTTCTTAAGGCCGGCTTCCCACGGCCGTGATGGGCTCCGCCGAGGAATTCCGCGGCGGAGCCCGTCACGGCGCCCCCCAGGGACCCCAATACTTACCTCCGGGTCTGGCGTCTTCCGTCCCGCACGACGCTTCGGTGCGCATGCGCAATAAAGCGCATCACGCGCCGCAGCGCCATGTGAAGTGCCGGCCGCATTATATGACACGCCCACAGCGTCACATGACGCGCCGCCCGCGACATATGACACGCCCACAGCGTCACATGACGCGCCGCCCGCAACATATGACGCGGCTGGCGGGGAAGCGGTTTCACGCTATCTTCCGCTGTGCTACAGCGGAAGATAGAGTGACGGATGGCTTCCATTGACTGCAATGGAAGCCGGCCGCGCGTACACCCGCGGCAAACAGAGCATGCCGCGGGTGAGGTCAGGTGATTTCACGGTGCAGAATTCCGCGATGGAATTCCGCATTGTGAGCATTGAGCTATTAGGTTCAATAGAACCTAATAGCTGCGGGCAACGCGGCGAAAATCCGTCCGTGGGAAGGAACCCTAAAGGTTTGCTTTTGTGTTGCCACATTCCAAGAGCCGTATTGATTTTATTTTTCCATTACCAGAGCTCTAGAAGGCCTTGGTTTTTGCAGGATGAACTCTAGTCTTCATTTATCTAATTTTTAGGAACATGTAAAATTTTGATCACTATTTATTCCATTTTTTTCTAGTCGCAAGAGTAACAAAATCTGTAATTCTGGCATGTTTTTTATTTTTATTTTTCACTGCATTCTCTGAGCAGTATAAATAATATATTAAAGTAATTCTACAGGCCGGTATGATTATGCCAATACCAAATTGTAAACGTTTTTTTTCTTTTTCGCTACTTTTTTACAGTTAAATAAAAAAGGGTTTTTTTTAATCGATGCATTCAAAGATCCCTAACATTTTAATTTTTTCAACGGAGCTGTGTAAGGTTTTTTATTTTGCGGGATGAGTTGCACTTTTTATTAGTACCATTTGTTGATCCGTGCAGCATTTTGATCACTTTCTATTCTGTTTTTTTAAGATATGGCAAAAAAAAAATATAACTAATTTAGCCTGTTTAAAAGTTTTTTTTTCCATGCTGTGCACCCTGCAGATTAACCCCTTCCTGCTCCAGGACACACATTTACGTCCTGCAGCGTCGGGGGGTATGTATAAAGAGAGATCGCGGCGGGAGCTCTCTTCATACAGCACAGGCATCAGCTGTTCATTACAGCTGACACCCGCGGGCAATAACTGGAATCGTACAGCACTACGTCATACTGCAGGAGCAATCAAAGCATCGCTAGTTGTGCTCACCCAGGGGGGCTTAAAAAATGTAAAAATTAGATCAATAAAGTTTTATTAATTGTTAAAAAAAAAGTAATAGAAGTTTAAATCACCCCCTTTTGCCATATCTATAATAAAAAAATCTGAATCATAAAAGAAAAATACATATTTGGTATCGCCATGTCCGTAATAGTCTTATCAAAGTAGCGCATTATTGGGGCGTGGCTTAACAAGGCACCGGAACGGCAGCAAAACCCTAGGCTCCGTCCGGCTAAGGCATTTCCACCGACTTCAAGCACTTACCGGAGGATTTATTATACTCCCAGAGCAGCAGGAAGGACCCAAGACACCGGAGATGCCCAGAAGGAGAGACTCCAAGCAAGCTCCGGTGAGACTGGAGTCTTTTTTTGTAGCGCGCGGCTCCGCTCCTGAAATGGCCGCCGAGGCAGCATCGCTCCCTGTGATATCGGAGCCGGAGCTGAAAGAGAGCAGCGGAGCCCCAGCGGAGGATGTAGCAGCCGGGCGACAGCTGAAATCTTCTGCTAATGCAAGCGCCAGCTCCCAGCATAACACCAGCACCTCGGATGCTGTAAGGTCAGTTCAGGGGGGGAAAAATAATGAAAAGAGGTCCCCACCTAAAATGGCGCCGGCCATGCCGCTCCCCAACACTAGATCTCCTACTAGCAGCCCTGCTAAGCAGAAGCAGAGGATGTCTGCTGATTTATCTGATAATGCAAGCGACAGTTCCCAGCACAGCATTAACTCCTCAGATGCTGCAGGGTCAGTCCGGGGGGGAGAAAATAATGAAAATATGTCCTCACCTAAAATGGCGCTGGCCATGCCGCTTCCCAGTACCAGACCACCAACCAGTAGCTCTGCCAAACAAAAGCAGAGAAAGTCTGCTGTAACGGAGGTAGTGGAGGATCTGATCATCACCAATGAAAGTGTAGCAGAAGGAGGGTTAACTAGCCTTGTGGCAACCAACAAACCAGCCTCTGAGATCTATATCAAAGAGGCAATAATGGCTCTCAGGGACACTATACAAACAGACATACTCATGTTGACAACAAAAGTCAATTCCTCAGTTCAAGCTATCAACAACAAAATAGAAAAAAGTGACAAAAAGATGGAGGAGATTGTCGTTTCACACAACTCCTTAATTGATGCGCACAACGATTTGGAAGACAAAGTTAACAAGCTTCAGCTCAAATTGACAGATGTAGAAGATCGCAATAGGCGCAATAACGTAAAGATAAGAGGAATACCAGAAAAAATTTCCAATGCAGAGTTAACAAACTATATTATGCATTTCATGCAAGCTCTCCTCCCCAATACGCCAGAGCACAATCTAAAAATTGACAGGGCCCACAGATTGCCGCGTCCGAAATTCCTGGATGAGAATGTCCCCAGGGATGCGATAGCTCGTATCCATTATTTCAAAACAAAGGAGGAGCTTATGAACGCAGCAAGAAAACTCCAACCATTTCCACATCCGTACTCTGATCTGCGGCTGTTCATAGATCTATCACAGGCTACTCTAGATGAAAGAAGAAAATACGCAGAAATAACCTCAGCTATGAGAAAAGCAAAAATACCTTATAAGTGGGGTTTTCCAACCAAAATAATTACAAATAAAGAAGGTAAATACTACATTTTCCTCAACCCCAAAGCCGCTGCAGACACCTTAACATCATGGGGAATACCCCTCCAAGCACCACCAAACCCACTGCCCAAACGGGACCCTAAAGCATATCAACAAGTTGACAAACAAGATTCCCACGTTCTGAAATGAAGCGTTCCCAAGGATCCGCCGGTAATTACAGATTACTATTCATTGTAGTGCCTGCCTATTGAAGCTGGACTTTATCCCCCACGAAATATGCAAGTTCAATCTTGCCATAACCAGTTTGTTCTGTTATTGTTTTGGGTCTTCCGATTTGCAGCATTCAGCCAACGTCCGTGGCTGCTCAGCAGATCTTCAAACCTGGAGGACTCTGTTTTGTTCTTTTGTTTTGTTCTTATAGGCATCTACAATCTTCTGGATCTCCCACACCCACAACAATCTCTCAAGTCTTCAACATCATGACTGTGAAATTATTATCGTTAAATGTCAACGGCCTGAACTCGCCCTTCAAGAGAAGAAGCGTCTGGAAGGAAGCAACTACGCATAACGTAGAAATTGTATGTATACAGGAGACGCACCTGTTAGACAGGGATTGTAGTAGAATGTCACATAGGTCCTACCCGCAGGTTATCTTTGCGTGTGCCAAGAAAAAACATGCGGGAGTGATGTTAGCATTTAAAGAGGGCACATCGTTCACTATAGAAAAACAAATTTGTGACCCAAGGGGTCGCTTTATAATTTTAACAGGAACCCTTAAAAACCGAAAAGTAACCTTGGTTAACACATATGTACCCAACACGAAACAGATTAGTTTCCTCAACAAACTCATGAAAAAAATAAACAAAATTGCGCAAGGCCCAATACTAACGATAGGAGACTTTAACTTAATCCCAGATAAGGACATGGACACTACTAACCCCGCAATTAAAAGAACTGCCACACTGAATACCTGGATATACAAAAACGCGTTGTACGATTCTTTCAGATGCTTTAATGCTTCGGCGAGAGAATACTCGTACTACTCGCCAAGACATAGGACCTTCTCCAGAATAGACCTATGCTTGGTGGAAAAACCTCTACTTTCACTAATTACAAAAGTAGAAATTGGTACCGCTGTATGGACAGATCACGCCCCACTAGCCATACATCTTAATATAGACTGTCCCAACAAACCCAACAAAACTTGGGGAATAATGTTTACCTGATGACCATCCCAAAGTACAAAAAAGAAATTCAGGAAGCTATATCGGAATATTTCGAATTCAATGACACCCCACAGACAGACCCGATTATCCTATGGAATGCCCATAAAGCGTTCATAAGAGGCATTCTGATAAAATTGGGGTCCAACTATAAAAAAGAAAAATCAAAAAAAATAGATGAGCTGCTTGCAAACCTTCACCTTAAAGAGAGTGAACTCCAAACTAATCCCTCAAAAAAAACGCACGATGATATGCATAAAATTAGACTAGACCTCCGTAAACACCTGCTGGGCGACTTTGAAAAGGAAGTAAATGCTCAAAGAGCTAATGTATACACATCAATAAACAGACCCTCGCGATGGATGGCCAACTTATTAAAGAAAAAAACGATAAAAGCTAATATTCCTTATATTTGGAGTCACCAAAACAATAAAACTAAATTGACACACCCAACGCACATAGCAAATGCATTCTCGTCGTACTATAGCAGCCTATACAATTTGAAAGAGGACGCCCAAACGACCCAGCCTAACAACACCTCAATTCAAAACTTTCTCAAAATGGTGAACCTACCATCCCTAAGCCAAAAACAGGCGGAGATGATGGACGAACCAATCACCATTGCTGAAGTCTCCAAGGTATTAAACTCTCTGAAAAATAATAAAGCACCTGGCCCAGACGGGTATTCTGCAGAATACTTTAAAAACTTCTCAAAGCCGTTAACAAAATATATGACCGATATGTTCATAGAGGCCATGAAGGAGGGCACTTTTCCCCAAGAAATGTTACAGGCTACAATTGTAGTTCTACCAAAACCCGGAAGAGAACCGAACTCACCAAAAAACTTTAGACCCATTTCCTTGTTAAATACTGACATTAAGATTTATGCTAAAACTCTTGCACAACGCATACTCCACGTTCTCCCATATATAATCCACTCTGATCAGATGGGTTTTGTAAAAGGTAGACAGGCCTCGGACAGCACCCGAAAAATTCTAAATCTATTACACTTGATAGAGAAAACACAGACCCCAACTATCTTGCTAACATTAGATGCCGAAAAGGCGTTTGATAGGGTTCATTGGGGGTACATTTTTAAAACGTTAGAAAAATTTGGTTTTGGAGAAAAAATTACGGGGGCTGTCCGGGCTTTATACTCTTCCCCAACAGCAAGAGTCCTGGTGGATGGTGTGCTATCTGATCCGTTGTCAATTACAAATGGTACAAGGCAGGGGTGTCCGCTTTCCCCACTTTTATATGTAATGGCTATAGAGCCTCTGGCGGAGCTGATTCGAGTTGACCCAAATGTGAGGGGTGTCCCGGTGAACCACAGGCAGTACAAATTGGGACTGTTCGCTGATGATGTAATTTTGTCATTGACCCATCCCCTGGGATCATTGCGGTCTGCCTGTGCGATACTGGAGCACTTCAGCAGGGTCTCCATGTACAAGTTAAATGTCGAGAAGTCTCTCATACTAGGCCTGAACCTGCCGAGGGATCTGAGAAAGGAGATCCAAGCGGAGTTCCCATTTGTGTGGAGAGAAGAAAGTATCCCATATTTGGGAATAGCTTTAACACCACTGCTTAAGAACATAGAAAGTGAGAACTATCCCAAACTTTTAATCACTACTCAAAAAGAGATAGATCACCTTGCTAAATTAAACTTGACATGGTTTGGAAAGATCATGGCTTATAAGATGAAAATCCTACCCCTAATATTATACTACTTCAGAGTTCTTCCTATTTCTATATCCAACACTACCTTAAACAAACTCCAAAGACAACTGAACGCGTTCATATGGAGTGGGAAGAAGCCCCGCATAGCTTTATCGGTTCTGTCTTTGCACAGAAGAAATGGAGGCGCGGATATACCCAACATAACCGCATATCATAAAGCTACGGTTTTAAACCAATCTAGACAGTTGCTGCCTACTAGTGGCGACTTGGGCTGGCCCACCATGGAGAGAGGTTTTCTAAAAAACATCTCAGGTCAGGCTTTGATATATGCCATCTCAGTTGAAAAACATTTATACCCAAAAAAATTGAAGCCACAAGTCACTGCATCACCCGCGACTTTGCGCACCTCAATCGACATGTGGGGTGAACTTTCGAACAAGATTGGGTCGGAGGTTATCATGTCCAGACCTCCTCTGCCCATAGAAATACTGAACCTTTACCTCCCAGACATGGACTTAAGGCCTTGGATAGCCAGAGGGGTTAAAAGAATCGGAGATCTGGCGGTCGCGGATAAAATCAAAAGTTTCAATGAATTACAGCTTAAACACGACCTCCCAATGGGCGAACTTTTCAACCACTTAAAAATAAGCTCCTTCCTGAAGGACACATCTTTACATTTGATCGCGCTCCCGGCGACACTAATAAATATAATTAACCTATCGGGCTTAAAAAGAAAGTCTGAAACAAAATTGTTTTACGACATTATGACTAACAATACATCTTTGAAGAAAAAATCATTTATGTTGAGCTGGGAAAAAGAATTGAGGGCCATCATACCAGAAAACTCATGGTCTAGAGCACTGTCGTTGGCCTCCAAATCTACAAAAGGTCTGGGTATATTAGAGACCCAAACCAAATTAACATTAAGATGGTACTATACGCCTTCATTAATCTACAACAGATCGAAGATAGGCGATGGACTGTGTTGGAGGGAGTGCGGTCAAAAGGGAACGCTTGCCCATATATTTTGGTCTTGCCCCAAACTAAAACCGTATTGGGATAAAATTTTCATCTTCTTGGAACACACACTCGCTTACACTATACCTCGAAGAGCATCTCTAGCTCTGCTATTGGTGGGTTCCGAAGACTTCCCTAGACAGATAAGACCCCTGTTGGCGCATTCCCTAATGACAGCCAAAACCATAATCGCAAAATACTGGAGGAATCTGGTACCCCCAGAAATTGAGGAGTTCAAACACCGTTTGGCAGAACAATATGCTAGTGAAAAATGGCTAGCATTCCGCAACAATACGACTAAACAGTTTGACGCACAATGGGAGTTGTGGAGATCTAAATACGATAATTGACAATACAATTTACTCATAGATGCCATGTTTATTGCTTATTGTTTACTGTTTAAGGTTTATTGTTCACACCTTAAAGATATAAATTTGAGTATACATTTCAGTACAGAATGTTCACCTCAAATTTTCCTTATACGGTTCTTATGTATGAATAAGATAATTTGTCTTTTATTATAATCTTCCATGGAAAAATCCAGCATGATTAATCGGAGTTGCGTTAAACCTTTCTTTATTACTTACCCTATTGCTAAGATGTTCGCAACGTAAATGACATATTGTACTGTACTGCTGTTTTTGTATCTACGCTAATTTTTGTAATGTATTAAGAATCTCAATAAAAAAATTATTACAATAAAAAAAAAAAAAGTAGCGCATTATTTACACGGTGAACGTCGTCTGAAAAGAAAAAAAAAAAAAGAAGAACGCCAGAAATTCACTTTTTCTGTCACCCTGTCTCTCAGAAAAAAATACAATAAAAGGCGATCGAAAAGTCGTATGTATTCTGAATTGGTACTAATGTAAACTACAGGACATCCCGCAAAAAACGAGCCCTCGCATATTTACGTTGACGGAAAAATAAAAAAAAGTTATTGTGTGCAAAAGATGGAGAAAATAATTGTAAAAAATTAAAATGTCTGAAAAAAATAAAAGTACTACAGCAAAAGACAAAAAAAAAACAAAAACACTGTACAAGTTTAGTATCATAGTAATCATACTGACCCATAGAGTACAGCTATGTCATTTTTGTTGCAGTCTGTGCGCCGTAAAAACAAAACGCACTGAAAGATGGTGGAATGTCGTTTTTTTCATTTTACTCGACTTTTAAAAAAGTTTTTCAGTACATTATATGGTACTTTAGATAGAACCATTGAAAAATACAACTCGTCCCGCAAAAAACAAGCCCTCATGCAGCGATGCCGATGAATGAATAAAGGTGTTACGATTTTTTAAAAGGGGGAAGGGAAAGACAAAGAGGGGCAAAAGAAAAAAAAAGGGGGGGGGGCCACGTCATTAAGGGGTTAAATAATGTACTAACTTCCTTCTCTGGGTCATTACGAACACAGGGATACCACATGTGTAATTTTGTTTTTAATTTTTTACAAAGTAAAGGGAGAAAGGTGGGGTTTGGGCGTTTATTTTTTCATACTATATGTTTTTTAACTTTTTTAACTTTTTAAAAAATGTTGTACCTTTAGGGGACTTGAATAGTACTTTTTTAAAATTATTATTTTAATACCCTGCTATGGTGAGGCACAGCAGGGTATTAGACAGGCTATGACACTCAGATAGAGTTTGAGAGTCATAACCTAAGCTGGCAGCCCCAGAGGCTATATTCAAGCCTCCGGGTGCCACAGAGACCCATCAGGACCTCTGATCACATTGCGGGGATCCGATGGTGACAGCCCTTTACATGCTTAGGTCGCATAGACCGTGGCATGTAAAGGGTTAAACAACAGAGATCAGAGGTTTTCTCCATTCTCTGCTTTAAGAGCTGGTGCCTGGCTATCATCTGACAGAGGAAGCCCCCTCCCTCTGTCAGCCCCTTACATGCTGCGGTCACATAGACCGTAGGATGTAAAGGGCTAAACCAGCAGAGATCGGAGGTTTTCTCTGTTCTCAGCTGTAAGAGCTGGTGCCCGGCTATCCTCTGAAAGCCGAGCACCAGCTCTCCCTGCCATGGGGGAATCATCGAACGGCTTCTGACAAGACGATGGTCTCTGTGGCAACTGAAGGGGTTACTGGTGTCAAAGAAAGAGTGTTGATCTCCGTTAATCCTAAAAGTTGCAAAGCTATGCTCATCAATTTTTGGGACTGGGTTTACATACGCAACCACAGTTGCATTGTCCAAAAAAGTCTTTACATGCTTCCCTGCAATCATGTGAATTGATTGGGACAGGATGACTTATTTCCCTTGTATTCTGGGATTTTTTTTTGCCATGATGGATCCCACTGATCCTGAAGTAGATAACCCTCTAGATGGGCACTTCACCCCCATGGGATTGCATCTGCAGTAATGATAGGAGAACTCTCCTTTAGCCAATGCACCCCTTTTTATAGATTTACACGCATTGACCACCAGCAAAGATAGGTTTTTACTGATTTGGAGATGACAAGCTGGTTCAAGAAGGAAGGAGACCCGTCCAGTTCCAAAGATCCAAAATTTCAGGCCGGAGTTGTCTGGTATGCAATTGTGCCCAACTTACCACAGAAATGCATGAAGTTAGTCAAACCAGGACACACACGGCCCGTGTGCAGGAAATTTTCCCAAAATCCACAAGACTTACACATTTTTGACTTATGAATTGATCTTTCTCCAGAGCTAGAAGACATAACTAGAACTTGGTATCCAGGAGGATTCCCAGAAACCATCTCGAGTTTGGTACTAGGGAAGATTTTTCCCAATTTATGTTCCAACCTAAATTGGACATTATTGATACAACCCTCTAAATCTGAACCTTCAGAATTTCCATTTAAGGAGAAAATCGTCCACGTATGGGATGACTATATCCTGCTCTCTTACATGAGCCATCATCTCTGCTACCAACTTTGTAAAAAGTCTCAGGCCTGAGATATTCCAAATGGTAAGGCCTGAAACTGAAGATGCAATATTGATTGTTCTGTTATCACTACCATATATCGGAATAAAATAATAGGCTTCCTTGATGTCTTTCGATGCCATTACACACTTTTTGAACAGATAACTAACCGTCATCAAAATAGCTTCAATTCAGAATTTCTGATATACTAGATAACGGTTTAGGTCTTTTAAGTTTATTATTGTCTGAAAGGTTCTTTTTTTTTTTTTTAACTAAAAAGAGAATGGATTAAAAATGTTTTTCTCTACTCCTAGAATGGGAACTAAGACTTTTTTGTTTATGAGAAAATAAAGCTTTACTAAATGGATTTCAATGAGAGTTCCGCCTGCAGTTACACAAAGATCGGCCCGGAGACTTCCGCTGCTTCTGCTCTGACCTCTATGTATTTGCTGAGCGGACAGCATGCGCCAGCTAAGCTGATCAGTCCCAAACGGCGGACCTCAGCCAATCAACTATTGATGACCTATAAACTCCAAATCTCAATGCATCTGAAATAAAGTCAATTGCTTTGGACATGGTAGGTAAAGATTCCAAAATTGGTTTTCATGGGGTTTTATTTATAATTTGAGACTCCAGCTAATCTAACGATATTTTAAAGGATCGCGCTACTGAGGTGGCTGCAATACAGGGCTTAGAAGAGGTTGTAAATGCCTCTCAGTTCTTTTTTAAGGCAAACTTCCTCCCTTCTCGCTAAAGGATCTTTCAAACATCCTGGATCTTCAAATGAAAGAGCTGATTTCTTTGAAATCTTTGCAATAGATGCATCAATTTTTGGAGCCCCAATCTGTAACCACCTCATTAAAGGTCAATTTTCTTTTAACAGCCTTGGTAACATAGAAACTTCTATCAGGTTGTTTCTACCGGTTAGGAATTTTTTAAATCTTCCGGAAAAGGAAACACTTTAAAAGGTCAAATATTTGATTTTGAACAGAACAGGACTTTCTAACTTTCTCTATGTTCACTGTAGATCTACCACTGCAGGAGACCTGTATTCTCTGATTAAAAGAATTGTTAAGCAGCTAGTTCATCTTCAGAAGAGGAATCATAGGATAAAGATTTCTCCTTTCGCAAATACCTCTGATGCACTAGAATCCAAAGTATTTATATGGAGAGATTTAAGGTGAGGAAATTTAATCCCATAAATACAGTAAACCCTTGAGTAGCATTACTCTTAAGTAAAGCTGTTTTCAACTTAAGTCGATGTGTCAGGGCAGTGGCGGGCCCTCAAATAAAGTTGCATTCCTCAGATAAGGGTGCCGACCGCTCCATGACCCCGGGCGCCACTCAGTGAGGTGGCGCGCAGCTGATGCCGGTCACTTCCTGCTTCTCCTGCATCAGCGCGCGCCTACTCCTCCCCCTCCCCTCTCCATAGTGCTGGCTGAACGTTACTGTGTCTGCCTGCCTCCTGACCCAGTACAGCAACTGAATCCCCAAAGTGCCGGCTGAACGCTGCCTGCCTCCTGAATCCCCAATTGTAGTCCTTCTTTGGTTAAGAATGTTATAAATATGTACTGCTATAATGATGTCCCTGCAGTCCTATGTCAAAGCAGAGATAACACAGTAATACGTACTGCTATAATGATGTCCCTGCAGTCCTATGTCAAACCACAGATAACACAGCGATACATGCTGCTATAATGATGTCTCTGCAATGTTAAAGGGGTTGTCTCGCGAAAGCAAGTGGGGTTAAGCACTTCTGTATGGCCATATTAATGCACTTTGTAATGTACATCGTGCATTAAATATGAGCCATACAGAAGTTATTCACTTACCTGCTCCGTTGCTGGCGTCCACGTCTCCATGGTGCCGTCTAATTTCGCTGGCTTCTTGCTTTTTTAGACGCGCTTGCGATGTGCGGTCTTTTGCCTGGTGAATGGGGCCGCTCGTGCCGGAGAGCTGGTCATCGCGTCATCGTAGCTCCGCCCCGTCACGTGTGCCGATTCTAGCCAATCAGGAGGCTGGAATCGGCAATGGAACGCACAGAGCTCATGGTGCACCATGGGAGAAGACCCGCGGTGCACCATGGGAGAAAACCGCAGTGCATCCCTGGGAAAGGACCGGCGGCCATCTTAGGGAGATTTTTTAAACGCCTTATTTCGTCGGATCCGTGAGTAGCACCGCTTTAATTTGCTATTTTATGCCAGGGGGGGGGGGGGGGGGGGGAATGGGGCAATGTTAAATTTTGATGCTTGCTGCGAGACAACCCCTTTAATTTATTCTTTACAGTTGTGTTTTATATTCATTCAGCATTGTTATTGTTTTTGGTATTAAAGACCAGAGTTATTCTCTATTAAATGGGGTTTGGTGTGTTTTTGGAACATCTAGAACCAATTAATTGGATTTACAATAATTCCTATGGAAATAATGTCCTCAACTAACATTGATTTCTACTAAAGTCCATTGCTTCCGGACGGATTAGTGACGTTAGTTGAGGTTCTACTGTAGTAGGAAGACATCTTTTAAAAACCTTCATAGAACTATGACTATTCCGCCTTTACAATCTCCGCAACATTCTTAACCAAAGAAGGACATTCATCAGCTACAATTTTAGCCAAACACAGCTAACACAGGGCTTTAGTATGAACAGAAGGGAGTTTCCTTTTACACAAAGCACATTCTCTATTCTTAGATTTGTTCAAAGCTTTCTTCAGAATATCCCTAGATAATAGAACATAAAACAATAAGATAATAAAATGAGAGATTTCAACAAACGTAGGGAATTATAGGCAAGGAAATTTTCTTGGGGGACATTCTCTCATACCCCACCGGATTACGATGCTTATTTCTTGAACTGGAGCAAGGTTTTCAGAGCGCTGATGACCATCCCCATTGTTCTGCATAGTGCTTGTACCTTCTCTGAAAAGAGGTGCTCCTTATATCCCTAATCCCCCCCTTCTATCAGTGCCTGCACCAATAACGCCAGGTAAGGATGGCTCCACCATGCAACCGACATTGTGTCCTTATTATGCTCCACCCCCGGAAGCCACGTTACCCAGGCGGACCTGAAGTCAAGAAGGTCACATGACTGGAACTTCCAGACCGGAACATTGAAGCCACAGCCTTCGTGAAAGAGAGGGAGAATAGGTAGCTGCAGAGAATACCGCAGCTCTAGGACAGTGCCAGCACCAAATTATATCAGGTATCTTTGCAACAACAAGACTCCCTTGGCAGCTCGGGGCAGCCTCCCATCTGCCGCGAATCAACAAAGCCCTGCATACAAGAACCAACTGCTTCCTGGAAGTAAGGCAGAAGGGCAGTATGCAATACAGGAAAGGAGGGAAAAAAATAAAACAGACTTCTCAGCGGCTCCATGCAAAGGCTTCACTAAGGGCTCCTGTCCATAGACGATGTGCGTTGCTATGGAAATCGCAGCTCCCTGTCCACGAGCGGAGAATCATAGCGATTTGCGGCATACCGCAATTCTCCTGTCAGATAGACTCACCGCAGAGAACTGTCAGTTCTCTCATCTGCTCCCCAGCGGTGGAATATCGCTAGTGATATTCCGCCTCGCCCATGGACAGGGGGCCTAATTCTTTTATATGGGAAGGAAGGCCCTGCGGAACCTGTTAGTGATGTGAGAAGCTGTTTTCTGGGAACATCCAAAAGAACACTACCTGTCCCATGAACAGGAAACTGAGGATGAAGAGGGTGTTCCTGCCTTTAAAGCGACCTCGGAGGTCCCCGTTTCCTGTCCGATGGGAGGTGGTCTCTTAAAGGTGCTGTCATAGGAGTAAGGGGAATTCCAGTACAGACAAATCCACACTAAAATCCCAATGACTTACATGTGACTTCTGATGCATATTTCGCCCTTTGCAAATCTGCAGCAAATTCCACATTTAAGGCCTCATGTCCACGGGCACGCACGGTTTTCCAAGTGTGTCGCGGAGGGATCTTCTTTCTTCTGCCCGGTGGATGCGCTCTGCATACCAGCGGCATGCTGCACGCATGCGCCGTGCTAACTTTTTTTATTGACTCTCCTGCGGATCTGCGGCACAGCCACAATGACACCTGTGGCTCAGCCACAATGACACCTGTGGCTGTGACGGGGATATGGCGGCTTCCATTGACTTTAATGGAAGCCGTCCCTGCGGAATCTGCAGAAAAGTGGAGCGTGCGATCTGGGGAAAAGAAAAAAAAAATTACATCCGCATGCATTTAATTGCCCTGCAGATGCTAATGCATCCCTATGGGCTTCTAGATCTGCGAATCACAAACGCAGATTTTATAATTAAAATCTGCCTGTGGACATTGGGCCTAAGACAGCGGATTTTTGTGTAAATTTGTCCATGGCTGAGTTTCCCACCATGTGTGTAAGCACCCAAAGAGATACTTACAGTACATAGTATAACGAATCCATTGTTCACATATATATCTATATAATATGAGTTTTTTAATTTAAATATTAGCACAAAGATCATCTAAGTACAGATATCTTAAGGTCCAAGCTGCACCAAATGATAAAATAGATATGTAATTTGTGGTCTAATATACAGTTAGAATCCGGGTAGTTTTCAGAGCAGTATAGTAAGTAAACAGTGCAGTTTATTAAAGCAACGCTCTAGCTTTGGGACAAAATTCTATCCGCAGACCGGATGGTGGAGAGGGTATATTACTTTCAGTTGATTGTCGGCTGTTACGTTCCGCCAGTGCTGATCCAGTTTTCAGCCACCAGTGTTTACTAATTACACAATGCACTGTTCTGTAATTGGATAGCGCTGATCATGCAGCATTGGCCAATCACCGAGCATGTAGACTGCATTGATGGTCCTAACATTACCAATATACTATTAGGTAGTCTTCACCACCTGAAAACAGCACCAGGAACCCGTGAACCAAAAAACAACGGACAAAAATTGACTATAGCAATGTAACCCCTCCACCCTCCGATCCCGGAACAGGATTTTGTCCTGAAACATGGAGGGTCACTGTAATGCACATTTTTTTTCCCCAGCTCAAAAAGAGGCACATTTAGGGCTCCTACCCACTTGCATTCTTTTAACGCGAATCTCAATGGGACTTTTTTAATGTTAAAAACGTATCGCAAGTTCGTGCTTTGCGATTTTTGCGCGATGCGTTTTTTAACATTAGAAAGTCCCATTGACATTCGCGTTAAAAAAAAACCACAACGTTAACGGAGTGTTAAAAAAACGCAAGTGCGTAGGAGCCCTTAGTCTGTATTCACACTAGAGATGAGCGAACGTACTCGTTTCGAGTACTTACGCACCCGAGTACCGCCATTTTCGAGTACTTCAGTACTCGGGTGAAAAGATTCGGGGGGCGGGGAGAGGCGTGGCGGTGCGGGGGGGAGCAGCGGGGAACAGGGGGGAGCCCTCTCTCTCTCCCTCTCCCCCCCACTCCTACCCCCTGTGCCGCCACGGCGCCCCTCGAATTTTTTCGCCAGAGTACGGAAGTACTCGGAATTCGCGGTATTCGGGCGAAAAAGGGGCGTGGCCAAGCACATTCGCTCATCTCTAATTCACACAGATCAGTGTGACGTAGGTCAGGGAAAATGTGACCCACATTGAACTCTTTCGTCACCTCTGACGAAATTAACCACAGAGGCTTTGCACGCAGCCTCCGAACTGTGGGAACACAGCTTAGTCATACCTGTTAACTCTTTAAGGACTAAGCGCTGTACAGTGCTTGGTCCTGGGCTTCAATCAGGTGGCAGGCCATAAAAACAAAAAGTAGGGCCATAAGGCGGGCTTAACACGACCGGATTGTCACTACGGAATTTGCGGCGGGCATCTGCACGGAGGATCCGCAGCAAATAGTATGCTTTGAAAGATATGTAAATTCGCTTTTTCCTTCACACACGCGGAAACAAATTGCAATTTTCACGAGTGGAGGAAAAACTAAATAAAATTGCAGCCTAGTAACATAGTATGTAAGGCCGAATGAAGACAATGTCCATCTAGTTCAGCATGCTCTATTTTGTTGTGAATGGCTTCCATTGAAGTCAATGGAAGCTGTCCGGCCCGCGTCATCACTTAGCGACGGTGCAGAAAAAAAACCTAAAAATAAAAAACAAAAAACTGTACTCAGCATGACAGCCTGCGAGCGTCCATAGTCATCTGCAGTACAGCAAAAGCAGATACGTGGGGTTGCCGGCCGGGGTAGGAGCCAGAGTCCGCTACAGGAACCACAAAAATGTCTAAAACTACCAAGTGCCTAAAATCATACAACATTGTCTAGTCCTTAAAGGGGTTGTCTCGCGAAACCAAGTGGGGTTAAGCACTTCTATATGGCCATATTAATGCACTTTGTAATATACATTGTGCATTAAATATGAGCCATACAGAAGTTATTCCACTTACCTGCTCCGTTGCTAGCGTCCTCGTCTCCATGGTTCCGTCTAAATTCGCTGACAGCTTGCTTTTTTAGACGCGCTTGCGCAGTCCGTTCTTCTCCTTTCAGCACGAGCCGCTTCAGTGTGCTCCCCGCTACAGCTCTTCTGCGCATGCGCAGACGAGCTGTCACTGCTCGGGAGCGCGCTGGAGCGGCCATTCTGTACCATCCTCTGTTAGAGGAAGGTGCAGCGCCGCCGAGCTGTCCCAAGAAGCCGCCCAGCTGTCTCGCCGTCCTGCCGCCCAGGTAAGTGATGGGCCGGGGGGGCTGCCGCTGCGCCGGGGGGGGGCTGCCGCTGCGCCGGGGGGGCTGTCGCTGCGATGGGGGGGGCTGCGCCGGTTACCTGCTGCCTGGCGGTGGGTGACTGGTCGGCCGTGTTCAATCCCGGGGTCTGGTCGGCGGCTGCGGGGCGTCTGGTTGTCATGGAGACACAGCTGGTAGCGTCTCGGGAGCGCGCACGTCGGGCTACAGCAAACGATGGGAAAAGAGCCGGCGGCCATCTTGGGAAAATTTTTATAAGTTGCTGAAACGCTGGAACGGTAAGTACAAACCAGCTAGAAAAGTCATTTACAGGGGGGCTTAGTAATGTGTGCTTAATAAGGGGGACTGGGCAAAAAAAAATTCACTGCTTCCTCGAGACATCTCCTTAAGGCAGCTGGGCATTTCAGTCCCGCTAAGTGCCCGTGAAAATCACGGCCCAATAACGGGACGAAACGTTACCATCGATTTCAATGGTTTCATTTTTACTACAGGACAGGATCTTATCTTCTCGTTATGTTTTTTCCCCCAAACTCAGGCGAAGCTTGAGTAGTACAAAAACTGGTCCATGTGCTAATACGCTCCGTAGTGGCAAGCGTATTAGCGCATGCGCTCACGTGTTTTTGCTCTTAGGCCGAATTCACACAAACGTATTTGCACGTGAAAATTTTTTGCCGCAATACACAGCAAATAGAGCCCACTGATTATCAATGGGTTCGTTCACATGTATTTGGTGTGCGCAATTCTGTTGAGCAAAAAATATGCAGCATGCTCTATTTTCCTGCGCATTTTGAACTGACGGAACGATTGGCCATTCCAATGGACAGGAGCATCCGCGTGAGCAAACATGATTGTACAGTACAATCCGCGTGAGCAAACATGCAACGTCCATTCTGTAAAAACGAACGCAAGCGGTGTTATTTGTAGAACTCCAACTTATTCGGCAGTGCTCATTTTACCGACCATGGAACAATGGCAGACTGGGTCCACCTTGAGCCGGACAATGCGGGGATTGAACCCGCAACCTTCAGGTCGTGAGCAAGAGCTTAGGACTGCATTTCTGCAGCCTGAACACTCTGCGGCACAGAAGGCGGAATAGGCCGCACAATGCGCTGCGGTACATTCTTCACCACAACGCACAGTGGGACCTGCGGATTCTGGCGCGGAATTCCACAGCTGCGGATTTGGCGGCGTAATTCGCGTCTGAAAGGTCCCTCAGAACTTCACATGTACAACTTGTGCGACTTTCTCACAGACGCTCACGTAAACATATCGATAGTCCCCATTATAACAGGTCCACCTCACTTGTCCTCAGCACTCCCCATGGCCACCAGTTTCCATCCCTCCTAGCCTCCTGCATAGGAGACATAACCCCGCGACCTCATCTAGAGCTCCGGAGCAGCAGTTCTCCTCACGAGCGGCGCTCAGTCACGTAGTTCTCCCTCGCCCCGCTCTGGTTTTCCCGCCCACAGCGACCCCTCGTCTTGTCCGTTACCTCAGTCGGGTCCTTCCCGCAGGTGCTACCATCGGAGAAGGCTGTGGGTGAGGGAGGAGTGTGAAGTAGGAAGGGGCTGTGATGCCGAGCACGGCAGGAAGAGATAAGCTGGCTGTAGTTTGCGGTCAGGTCGCCTTGATGGAGTGTGATAAGCGCGCAGTGCTGAGGTAACCTCACGGACCGCCATAGCGCTGCTCCTGCCCTGACGCAGTCAGCGGACGGTTGTGCTTCTGATTACCAAACTAGTTATTTTTTGTTTTTGATCATTTCTGCTTTTCAAAAGCCAAAACTTGTTTATTTCTTCCTGTCAGCATAGCAGGGCTTCCATGTAGTAAGGCCCAATGCATACCGGCGGCGTATAGATTCCGCAGCAACTACCACCCATCGACCTGCTACGCAAAACTGCTTTTTTTTTTCGTGTCCACGAGCGAAAAGCAATTGTGATTTTACGCTGGCGGAGGGAAAATGGCAGCTTGTCCTATTTCTGAGCGGATTCCGTGCGGACGGCTTCCATTGGTGTCAGTGGAAGCCATCCGACCTGCGGCCCTCCCGCAATCATCATTGCGGAAAGGTTTCAGGATCCGTGTCATCGCCTAGCGACGGCAGTATCTTATCGCCTTTTCGGTTTGCGGATGAAAAATCGAAACCTGCTCAATTTTTGCATGGATTCCGTGCGGACGGCTTCCATTGAAGTCAACGGAAGCCGTCCGATCCACGGCCCTTCCACCATTGACATTGCGGATAGGTCGTGGATTCTGTGTCATTGTGTCTGTACCGTGCAGGTCCAACGGCGAGCCGTGCGGACAACCTGCAATACGGATGAAGATACAGAAGGTCAGGTACGCACGGACGCCACTGTTGAGAGGGCCGGATTCCGCATGTGGAATCCGGCCCGCCAGTGTGCATGTGGCCTTTATCTATCAATGTCGCTGTCTGACGGTGTGCTTTTTGCCGGACGAGATGTATTTTTCAATGGTACTACTTAAAGGGGTTGTCCCGCGGCAGCAAGTGGTGTTAAGCACTTCTGTATGGCCATATTAATGCACTTTGTAATATACATTGTGCATTAAATATGAGCCATACAGAAGTTATTCACTTACCTGCTCCGTTGCTAGCGTCCCCGTCTCCATGGTTCCGTCTAAATTCGCTGGCAGCTTGCTTTTTTAGACGCGCTTGCGCAGTCCGGTCTTCTCCTTTCAGCACGAGCCGCTTCAGTGTGCTCCCCGCTACAGCTCTTCTGCGCATGCGCAGACGAGCTGTCACTGCTCGGGAGCGCGCTGGAGCAGCCATTCTGTACCATCCTCTGTTAGAGGAAGGTGCAGAGCCGCCCAGCTGTCCCGAGAAGCCGCCCAGCTGTCCCGCCGTCCTGGTAAGTGATGGGCCGGGGGGGCTGCCGCTGCGATGGGGGGGGCTGCCGCTGCGATGGGGGGGGGGCTGCCGCTGCGATGGGGGGGGGGCTGCCGCTGCGATGGGGGGGGGGCTGCCGCTGCGATGGGGGGGGGGGCTGCCGCTGTGATGGGGGGGCTGTCGCTGCGATGGGGGGGGGGGGGGCTGCGCCGGTTACCTGCTGCCTGGCGGTGCGTGACTGGTCGGCTGTGTTCACTCCAGGGGTCCGGTCGGCGGCTGCGGGGCGTCTGGTTGTCAGGGAGACACAGCTGGTAGCGTCTCGGGAGCGCGCACGTCGGGCTACAGCAAGCGATGGGAAAAGAGCCGGCGGCCATCTTGGGGAAACTTTTTATAAGTTGCTGAAACGCTGGAACGTTAAGTACAAACCAGCTAGAAAACTCATTTACAGGGGGGCTTAGTAATGTGTGCTTAATTAGGGGGACTGGGCAATAAAAAAAAATCCACTCCTGCCTCGAGACATCTCCTTTAATGTACCGTATAATGTACTAAAAAATTCTAAGTGGAGTGAAATGGGGAAAAAAACACATTTCTGACATCTTGGGGGATTCTTGTTTCCACGGCGTAAACACTGCAGCAAAAATGACAACTTTATTCTATTGGTCAGTACGCTTGCAAAGATACAAAATTTATATAGTTTTTTTTTTTTTTGCCGTACTACTTAAAATTATTTTTTACCAAAGTTATTTTATTTGCTTCTGCCAGCCATTACTCTTTTTTATTTTTCTGTCGACTTCAGTTGTGTGAGGGTTCCTTCTTGGAGGGACACCCTGCAGTTTGTATTGGTACCATTTTGGGGTACATATGATTTTTTGATCACTTTTTATTCCATTCTTTTCTTGTAGACTGGGTGACTAAAAAGGGCATTTATGATGGTTTTTTTTCTGAGGATATTCACTGTGTAAGATAAATAATGCATTACTTTGATATGTCAGATTTTTATAGACGCAGCGATACCAAATATACTCGGGGGGGGGTGGGGGGTTCTATCAAAAAATATGGAAAAGTTTTTTTTTTATTTTAATAACCTTTTTTTAATTAATATTTTTATTTTTTTTACAAATTTTTAGTTCCTTCGATCACTCCTAGAGTAAAATGTAATACCATAATGTCAAGCCACACTATAGGGATGGCTTCAATCTGCAATAGCAGCACTGGGAGTTTTCAAAAGGCCGTAACTGTGTGCCGAGTTTTGCAGCAAAACAATAGCTCGTTCTAGGCAATTGAACAAAGAGGGTTTTGTCTTTGACACCCACCTTCACCTCCGTCTGCAGTGGTGTGATTGACACAACTGGATTGCTATAGGCCTCTTTTGTCATGAGCTTCACTTGGTTTATTACTTTTTTTCTTTTACTGCATATGTATATATGTCAAAGTGCTAATGACCACTTGTCCATGAGTGAGTGCATCTTATCTCCCCCCTGATCACATGCATTGACGTCATTGCAGGTCCTAAAGCATAAAACATGCAGAGCCTGACAGCAGGTGAGTGCCCCGTGGTGATGTGATCAATCACCTGGGCTCTGAGTTCCGCCCCTGATCACATGATGCTGACGTCATCACAGGTGCTTCACTTTATTAAAACTCTGCAGAGCCGGACAGCAGCCGTGTGCTGACACGACCTGTGATGATGTCACCGCCATGTAATCATTCACATCTCTTAGCTCCGCCCCTGATCGCATGACAGTGATCCTAAACAAGCAGAGGCCGATGAAGAATGTATATAGTACAGCTGTGTGTGGTGTGTGTGATACCTGCATCTGGCAGAGCTGTGTGCGTGACACACGCATGTAGCAGAGCTCTGTGTGTGACATGTGCATCTAGCAGAGTTGTGTGTGACACGCGCATGTAGCAGTGCTAGCTGTGTGTGTGTTTGACATTTGCATATAGCAAAGCTGTGTGTGTGTGTATGACATTTGCAGAGCTATGTGCTGTGTATGTGACACGCATGTAATGTAGCAGAGCTATGTGCTGTGTGTGTGACGCGTATGTAATGTAGCAGAGCTTTGTGCTGTGTGTGTGACGCACATGTAACGTAGCAGAGCTGTGTGTGGTGTGTAATGCACATGTAATGTAGCAGAGCTGTGTGTGACATACATAAAATGTAGTAGAGCTGTGTCTGAGATATGCATATAATGTAACAGAGGTGTGTGTGTGTGTGTGTGTGTGTGTGTGTGTGTGTGTGTGTGTGTGTGTGTGTGAGATGCACAAGTAGCAGAGATCTGTGTGTGTCACAAGCGCATGTAGCAGAGCTGTGTGTGGTGTGTGACATGCATATAGCAGAGCTGTGTGGTGTGTGTGACATGCATATAGCAGAGTTGTGTGGTATGTGTGACACGCACAAGTAGCAGAGCTGTGTGTGGTGTGTGTGATGCACATTTTGCAGAGCTGTTTGTGGTGTGTGTGACGGCACATGTAGCAGAGCTGTGTGTGACGTGCATATAGCAGAGAAACACTGGTACTATAAGTGTATGTATATGTGTGTGTTTTTATATATATATATATATATATCTCATTCCATTTGAAGAGGAAAAAATATATATATGTTAATATTTTTTGATGATTCATGTTTTTATGACTCTTAGGCCTCATGTCCACGGGGAAAATCAGGCCCGCCACTGATTTTTTATGCAGAATCCCGCAGCGGGTCCCTCCTTTTCCGTGAATATGAGGCCTAAAAAGAAGAATTACCTGTCCGGACGCTACGGATCTGCCCTCCGTCGCGTCCGGATCTTCTTACTTCGGCCCAGCGGATGTGCTCGGCACGCCGGCAGCGTGCCGCGCGCATGCGCCGTGCACTCTAATTTTTTTTTTAAAACTCCTGCTCTCCCGCGCTTCCACACCGCAGAGCAGGAATTCAGCTGCTTGTGTGCCGCGGATCCGGACGGCTTCCATAAGCTTCAATAGAAGCCTACGGGAGTCCCGCACTAAAATGGAGCATGCTGCAGGTGTTTTCCCGCACACGCAGTCCACGCCTCAGCGGAAAATGACATCCGCAGGTATTTACCTGCAGGTGTCCAATGCATCCCTATGTGTGGGTGATCCGCTCCGGATTTTAAATGTTGTTTTACTCGTGAATATGAGGCCTTATATTTTACTATTCTCAAACATTTCTTCTAACAAAATCATATCTAATACTGCACTGAAACTTGACCATGGAAGTTTCCATGTGTTTCTACAAGTTTTGACAGATTAAAGAGAAACATTTATTCAGTCTGCATTTCAGTATAGAAGTGAATAGATGTTTTTAACTAATACATGTGATCAAAAATAAGCCAGTGAGGTAATGTAACTTATTATATTTGTTATTAAATGTAATTTATAGTAGAATCAATAGCCCACCAACTAGATGTCCGGTCTGTTAACAAGAAAGTGTAATTAATCGTTCTGTTAGTTAATGGTTATTATAATTTACAACAAAGGTTCTTAATCTGTCTTATAAGTAGAGATGAGCGAGCACCCAAATGCTCGAGTCCACGTTATTCGAGTCGAGTTTTTCGTAAAATTCGAGAGCTCTACTCAAGTAACGAACCTCATGGACTACAATGGGAGACTCGAGCATTTTTGTATGTGGGACACCGGGTGCCAAGTGTCTCTCTCTCCCTCTCTCAAAAAAAAATGATTATTCTTATTTTTAGTAAGTTTACATTCAAACGCGTCCTGTCTGTTACCTTATGAAAAAATAAATTAGGAGTGTTTATAACTAACAGATCAGAACACGTACAAAACAGGAAATCTTTTAAGAGTATACTGAAAATAATGCGAAAGAGTCTTGATTATATATTAACTAGGAGAACAGAAATTTTGGAAAAACCAAGCATTTGCTATTCATTTGCATGTCCTGTCTGTTACTAAAAGTCACATGTCATTTACTAAGAGTTGATAGAGAGTTAGGAGGCAGGTATGACATCGATACATTTGTCTCAGTGCATAGTTTAACTACCTATAGCTATTTTTAAAGTTTCAGACAAAAATATTTTAAAAAAATTTGCGTGTGCTTGTCCTGTCCGTGGAATGCACCATATTTATGTGTGTGTGTGTGTAGACAAGATAGTGAGCGGTCTGCAAAGCTTGCAAAAAAGAAGGCTGAGAGGAGACTTAATAGCTGTCTACAAATATTTGAAGGGCTGTCATAGTGCAGAGGGATCAGCCCTATTCTTATTTCCACGAGGAAAGACCACAAGCAATGGGATGAAACTGAAAGGGAGGAGACACAAATTAGACATTAGAAAAAACTTTGACAGTGAGGGTGATCAATGAGTGCAACAGGTTACTACCGAGATGGTGAGTTCTTCAATTAAAATGTTCAAACAAATATCTGTCTAGGATGACTTAATGAATCCTGCACTGAGCAGGGGTTTGTACCAGGTGACCCTGGAGGTCCCTTCCAACTCTACCATTCTATGATTATAAATACCGGTGTATAAGACGACCTTTTAACCCCGGAGAATCTTCTCCAAAGTCGGGGGTCGTCTTATACACCGGGTATAAGCTGTAGAAAAAAAAACAATACCTCCTGCGGCTCTGCTGCAGGCTGTCGCTCCCTCCTCCTCGCCGACAGAGCATTGCTTTCTGGATGCGGGGCTTGAAATCCCCGCCTCCAGAAAGCTAATGTTCTGATTGGTTAACTCAGGCGGCATTAGCCAATCGCAGCCATTCAATTACATCATTGAATGGCTGTGATTGGCTAACTCAGACGGCGTCAGCCAATGAAAGTTGGCGCTGCGTTAGCCAATTACAGCCATTCAATGATGGGGTATTCTAGTCCTCCCATTCCATTTATTAATTTAGTTGCCCTTCTTTGAACCCTCTCAAACACTGCACCGTCTTTTCTGAGCACCGGTGACCAGAACTGTACACAGTATTCTGTTGTATTAATTGTCTTGTATAATTTTGTATCATCTGCAAATATTGATATTTTACTATGCAGCCCCTCTATCAGGTTATTGATAAATATATTGAACAGAATGGGGCCTAATACTGAGCCCTGTGGCACCCTGCTAGCAACGGTGGCCCAATCAGAGTACGAACCATTTATTACTACCCTCTGCTTTCTGTCTCTGAGGCAGTTCTTTACCCAAATGCACACGTTTTTGCCCAGACCAAGCTGCCTCATTTTATATATCAATTTATTATGCGGCACAGTGTCAAATGCTTTAGAGAAATCTAGATATACGAGATCAATAGACTCTCCCTGGTCGAACCTAGAACTTACTTCATCATAGAAGCTGATGAAATTGGTCTGACATGAACGACCCCTCATGAACCCGTGCTGGTGAGGGGTTATACTGTTGTTTTTCTTGAGCTATTCTAGGATGGCGTCTCTCAGAAACCCCTTGAATATTTTTCCAATTATTGAAGTGAGACTTACTGGCCTCTAGTTACCAGGCTCTCTTTTAGACCCCTTTTTGTATATTAGAACCACATTGGCAATGCCCCAATCCTGCGGTACAACCCAGGTCTCAATAGTGTCCATAAATATAAGAAATAGCGGTCTAGCTATCCCATCACTTAGAACCCTTGGATGAAGATCAAACCAGTCCAGGAAATAAAGCCAGACTGCTCATTGCAGGGAATGATATTAAAGGCAAAACTGAAGTACTTTGGCCATATAATGAAAAGACAGGATACCTTGGAGAAGATGCTGATGTTGGGAAAAGTGGGAGGCAAAAAGAAGAGGGGCCAACCAAGGTCAAGATGAAAGGATGATATTCTCCAGGCGACGGACTGGACCTCGGTGGAGTTGGGGGTGGCAACGGCCGACAGGAAGCTCTGGCGTGGGCTAGTCCATGAGGTCACGAGGGGTCAAAAGCAACTGAATGAATCAAATATATAAAAATATGCATATATATATATAAATAAAAATATGCGTGTGTGTGTATATATATATATATATATATCTATACATACACACACATTGTGTACGCAAATATTATATAGTAACAGAGATGAGCGAACCTACTCGGCCACGCCCCTTTTTCACCCGAGCGCCGCGATTTTTGAGTACTTCCGTACTCGGGCGAAAAGATTCGGGGGGTTGCAGCGGGGAGTGGGGGGGAGAGGGAGAGAGAGAGGGCTCCCCCGCTGTTCCCCGCTGCTACCCCCCGCTCTGCCACGCCTCCCCCCGAATCTTTTCACCAGAGTACGGAAGTACTCGAAAATCGCGGTGCTCGATCGAGTAATTACTCGAAACGAGTATATTCGCTCATCTCTAGTAACATAGTATGTTAGGCTGAATGAAGATAATGTCCATCTAGTTCAGCCTGTTTTAACCTCCCGCTTTTTGGTCCGGAGGAGGAAGAGAAAAAAAAACAGCGAGCCAATTAGCTCCTATGGAGGAAAAAATTCCTTCCTGAGGGTGGGTTCACACGAGCATGTTTTTGTGTGCACCCAAGTATGAGCAAAAACACGCGTGAACACAGCTGCGTGCTTGTTGTCAATGGAGCCGCAGCTGCTGCCGGCGGCTCCATTGAAAACAATGCTCTGCCGGTACCCCTGCATTCTTTTTTCAGGGAAGGGCTTTACATATAATCCCTTCCCTAAAAAAAAACATATAAGTGTAAAAAAATGCAGGCATTCTCTCCAATGGAGCTGCTGCTGCCGGCGGCTCCATTGAAGACAATGGTCTGCCGGCACCACTGAATGGTTTTTCAGGGAAGAGCTTTATAAGCTTCTCACTGGCAAAAAAAAAAAAAAAAATGTGTAAAAAATAAATAAATATTACTTACCTGTCCGCCGCTGCTGTTTCCCCCGCGGGGATGAAGAACACATCTGCCGCATGCAGCAGATGTTTCCTTCATCCCTACTGGTTAAAAGAATTCCTTGCTGCTAGATCTGCCACATCTGTGGCAGATGCAGCAGAGGAATTCTTCAATTCCCTACCGCAGCTGTCACACATGTCAGCTGTGGTAGAGGATTCTGCTGCCGGCAATTGATTTCAGGGAAGGGCTTTAAATATAATTCCCCGAATGAATGACGGGCAAGAGCTGGCTGTGATTTTCTGAGCACCTCAGCCAATTACATACAGCTCTTTCAGCAGGCGGGGATAGACCAGCACCACAGTGCAGGGGACAGCAGGAGAAGATGTGGCTGTGCCCCCGCAGCTGAAGGGAGGTGAGTATATTTTTTGTTTTTTAACCCCTTAATGACATGGCCTATTTTGGGCTTAAGGACGCAACGATTTTTGGCGAATTTTCATCTCCATTTTTCAAAAGCCATAACTTTTTTATTTTCCCATCGACGCAGCCGTATAAGGGCTTGTTTTTTGCATGGAGAGCTGTAGTTTTTATCGGTGCCACTTTTGGGTACATAGACTATATCGTAAAACTTTAATTATTTTTTTTTTATGATAACAGGGAGAGAAAACGCATTAATTCTGCCATAGATTTTTTTTTTCTACAGCGTTAATCATGCAGCATAAATGACAATACTTTTTTTCTGCTGCGGGTTGGTACGGTTAGGATACCAAAATTCTAATTTTTTTTTTAGGTTTTTACACTTTTTTGCAATAAAAACCCTTTTTTTGGAAATCTTTTTTTTTTTCCTCTATCGCTGCATTCAAAGTCCTGTAACTTTTAAATTTTCCTATGTACGGAGCTCTATGTGGGCTTATTTTTTGCGAGACGAGCGGTAGTTTTTATTGGTACCATTTTGGGGAATATACGGCTTTTTTGATCACTTTTATTGCATTTTTTGGGAGGCAAAATGCTAAAAATTAGCATTTTGCCTCTGTTTTATAGCGTTTTTTAATGCTTTTTGCCGTACAAAATAAGTGTGTTCAATTTTTTGTACACGTCGTTACGGACGCGTCAATACAAAATATGTGCCATTTGAATTTTTTTTAACCTTTTTTATGCCAATATTAGAAAAAGCACAAAAGTTGTTTTTTTTTAAACGTTTTTCTATTTTTTACATTTTTCTTTCTTTTTTTTTATTTTTTTTTACACAATGTGAGTCCCTCTGAGGGACTTGCAGCACTGTACCTATGATCGCTGTGATAAGGCATGGCAGGGCTATTGCCCTGCCATGCCTTATCGCTTATACAGTGATCATAGGCATTGGCACTACAGGACGCCAGTATCTGGCGTCCTGTTGCCATGGCGGCAGGCCGGGCTCTCGCGATAACATCACGAGAGCAGGCTGAAGACGCAGAGGGAGCTCCCTCTGTGAACTCTTTCCCTGCCGCGATCTACTTAGATGCCCCCCCGCTGTTGCAACGGGAGGCCGGCTATCACTGACAGCCGGCTCCCGCTGCGGGATAGCGCAAGATCAGCCATGATCTCGCGCTATCCTGATGACGTAAGGGTACGTCATTTTGCGGGAAGCACCAGCCCGCCATGACGTACCCTTATGTCATAGGGCGGGAAGTGGTTAAATCACTTTTGCTTATATTTACAGCCCTTCCCTGAAATCAATTGCCGGCAACAGAATCCTCTACCGCAGCTGACGTGTGACATCTGCTGCTGACCCCGACTCTGAACGCAGGGGTGCCGGCAGAGCATTGGTTTCAATGGAGCTGCCTTCATTGAGAACAATGCGTGCATTCCCAATGGTGCACGCATGTCCTATCTTTGCAGGCACACACCTGTAAAACAAGGACATGTGCACACACCATAGGGAATGCATTGTTGCAAATAGAAGCATGTTTTTGTGTGTGCATATGAATGCACAAAAACACGCTCGTGTGAACCCACCCTGACTCCATAATGGCAGTCATAGTAATCCCTGGATCAACATTTGAGATAAACAAATTCAATGAATGGCTGAATGCTGCCTGTGATTGGCTGAGCGCTCAGTCAATCAGATACAGCCCTCTCAGAGCAGTGCAGGGAGAAGACACAGTTGGACATGCCTGAGCTCCAGCAGCTGCAGAGGTGATTTTATACATATATATATATATATAATTTAATTTAATTTTTTTTAACACATTCTTATATTTAAAGCCCTTCCGCGAAAATCCCTTTAATCCCCATGGAGATGAAGAAATCCTCTGCCACAACTTCTCATCCTGTTCATTGGGGGGGACACAGCTTTGATCTTGGGTATAGCTCCTGCAACTAGGAGGCGAGAGCACAAAAAGTGTTAACTCCTCCCACTAGCTATATCCCTCCTGCAGGCATCCCGCTAGTTCTGTTTGCATGCAAGCAGTAGTCAGTAGGACACGACAATAATAGTTAATACACAACAACAATGTTCAAAAACTAACTCATTGGCCATGTGCGATTGCACTGAGCACACTCCAACAAAGAGCGTACAGTATATTTTACAGCCCTAATACTAGACTGGGTGGGTGCTGTGTCCCCTAATGAACAGGACGAGAAAGAGATTTGCGGTAAGTTATACCAAAATCTTGGTTTCTTGTCTGTATCATTGGGGGACACAGCTTTGACCTTGGGACGTTCTAGAGCAGTACCCAAGGGGGTGGGAAAATATAAGCAGCTGGATGTGAAACGAAGCGTTATCAGCTCTTTAACTACTACTAGCATTAACGGATGCCTAGGTATCCGGCAAGCTCAGAGATGTAGCATAACAAACAGCCAGAGCTCTCTAGATTTCAGACTGAATTGGTTGTCAGTATGAATTCTTTCTTTGCGTACGCATAAATCTGAGTTTACAATTCAGGAGCGGATAGCAATGCAGGCCAAAATATAAAGCAGCACAGTGGTCAGCTGCCCCACAGAAAACAGAAGCAGCAGGCCCATATTGCCACTGGACTTCCCTGCCTCCTGGCAAACATGCTGACGAACACTGCACGGCAGAGGCGTAACTTGAAGCTTCGGGGCCCCGATGCAAAATCTGTAACACAGCCCCCAACTATAATGCTTTTTTCATAGTACTGGGCTCCCAATATGGAGAAGAGAGGCCTTATGGGGCCCCTAAGTCTCCTGGGCCCGGGTGCAACCGCATCCCCTGCACCCCCTATAGTAACCCCCCTGCTGCACGGCATATGGGCATGTCAGCCCCGGAGTAGGACGCGCACGCCGCCTTCAGAGTCTGGCCCGGGACACCCACAGAGACCGGCTGCGCTCTGCCAGCATAGTGGAACTGTGCGCTGCCAACACAGGAGGGGCCGCATGCCACCGCGCCAGAAGGGCTGCACCAACACGGAGGGCAAAGGGAGAGGCCAAGCACAAGGGGAGACCCTGCACCAGCCTCCCAGGCCAGACCCCCCCCACCCTTCCAGAGAGGTAAAAAAAATGCACCACAGAGAAGGGGCCGCGCACCTAAACACATGCTGCGCAGTAAAAAAAAAACAATGCACCGTACCTTTCAGAGGGAATAAGGGGCTAAAGCCGCTGCGCTGATAGGGAGGGGGACGGGACTACGGTGGATACTTACCTTCCACCGAGGTAGAATGGCTCCTCAACTCCAGTAGAGCTCTGCCCCACCATCCCCTGCCCTTGAACAGGGAGGGATGCGGACTGCCCGGAAGAAGAAAGCTGCCCCCTTAGTAGCAATACTGCCCGAGGTAGTTATGCCTCTTGTTAATAATGGTGCCCAAATAAAAAAAACAAACGAAGATACTTAACCCCTTAGTGACCAAGCCTGTTTGCGCCTTAATGACCAGGCCAAATTTTGCAAATCTGACATGTGTCACTTTAACATGGAAAAACACCAGAAAGGTTTTGCATATCCAAGCGATTCTGACATTGTTTTTTCGCCACATGTTGTACTTTATTTAGGTGGAAAAAATAGACCGATAGAATTTGTGTTTATTTATTAAAAGTGCCAAAATTGGGAAAATTTTGAAAAAAATCGTCATTTTTTCACATTTCCAACTGCAATATTTTAAATATGTGCAAACATAATATAGAAATTTTTGCTAAGATATATATTTCCACCCATTTACTTTATTTTGGGCGCACATTGGAAAAACTTTTTTTTTTTTTTTAACCATTTAGGAGACAAATTTAACATTACTTTTTAGCATTTTGAGGAACACTTTGTTTTCCTACACCAAGCCAAGATTGGAAAGGCTCATGAGTGTCAGAATAATAGATACCCCCACAAATGACCCCATTTTAAAAACTACACCCCTTAGTGTATTCACTGAGGGGTGTCATGAGTATTTTGACCCCACAGTTTTTTTTCAGGAATTAATTCAATTTAGATGAGAAAAAGTAAAATTTCATATTTTTGCAAATCTGTCATTTTAAAGACATATTTTTTTCCTATAGTTTACATGAAAATGAGGATTTACACCCCAAAATGGATACCCCTGTTTCTCCCGTGTTCAGAAATATACCCATTGTGGCCCTAATGTTATATCTGAGACCACAACAGGGCCCAAAATGAAAGGAGTAGTCAGTGTCTTTCAAAACAGAAATTTTGCTTGAAGTCCTTTTAGGTCCCATAGCACACATGTAGAGTTCTTAAGCGCCCAAAACCATAGAAAACCCCCACAAATGACCCCACTTTGAAAACTAGACCGCTTAATGAATTTATCTAGGGGTGTACTGTGTATTTTAACCCTACAGTTTTTGAATGAATTCAAGCCAAGCAAAAGGAAAAAATTGTGATTTTCGTTTTTTTGGCAATTCTGTCATTTTAAAAACAGCTTTTTTTTGTACAGCACACATATGAATGAAGACTTGCACCCAAAAATGGATACCCCTGTTTGTCCCGTGTTCAGAAACATACCCATTGTGGCCCTAATCTTATGTCTGGATGCACAACAGGGCCCAAAATGAAAGGAGTAATAGGTGGCTTTCAGAACATAGATTTTGCTTGTCCTTTTAGGCCCCATTGCCCATTTGTAGAGTTCTTGAGCGGCCAAAACCATAGAGAACCCCCACAAATGACCCCACTTTGAAAACTAGACCGCTTAATGAATTTATCTAGGGGTGTACTGTGTATTTTAACCCTACAATTTTTGAATAGATCTAAGCAAAGCACTAAGAAAAAATTACGATTTTCATTTTTTGGGCTATTGCGTCAATTTAAAAACAGTTTTTTTTTGTACAGCACATGTATAAATGAAGACTTTCACCTCAAAATGAATACCCCTGTTTGTCCCGTGTTCAGAAACATACCCATTGTGGCCCTAATAGACTTACAGGACACATGGCTAGGGCTACAATGAAAGGAATACCCGCTGGATTTCAGGGTACAACTGAATAAATTCCAGGCCCCATTGCCCACTTATAGAGCCATTGAGCGGCCAAAACCATAAAAGAACCCCCTCAAATGACCCCATTTTGAAAACTAGACCCCTTAACGAATTCATCTAGCGGTGTACTGCGTATTTTGACCCCACAGTATTTGAATGAATCTAAGCAAAGCAGAAGGAAAAAGTTACAATTTTCAAATTTTTTGGCAATTTTTTAAATTTAAAAACAGTTTTTTTGTACAGGGTACATAGGAATGAAGACATTCACCCCCAAATGGATACCCCCGTTTGTCCCGTGTTCAAAAACATACTCATTGTGGCCCTAATTTACTTACAGGACCCATGGCAAGGCCTATAAAGGAGGGAACACCCGTTGGATTTCAGGGCACAACTGAATAAATTCCAGGCCCCATTGCTTATTTGTACGGAATAAAAATTGACTCCCTAAAAATCCCCCCCCCCCCCCCCCCCCCCCGCCCACCACACACTCCGCGCCCTTTTCGGCGTTTGCAAATCTTAGATAAAAGTAATAATGTGAACTGTGTGGTATTTCCGAAGACGGGTAATTACGGAGGCTGGTTGGAATGGGCCCATCGGGCAATAAACCGTGTATCCCCCCCCTCTTCTCATGCTTTTTGGGGGACATTTCTTGACCTCAGTGGCGGGTATGGGGTGTAAAAAGTGGCGCTCTGTGAGTCTCCGTAAGCTTGATGAGGTGCAGCGGTCTCACACAGAAGGCACTCAACAAGGTGCTCCTGGAACTGCAGGAAGGCGAGCGTTCCCGGGGCTTCTTGTAAAATACGTATTACTGGTAGCGGTCTGAATAACACCGGGCTCACGCAGCCCTAGGCGGAATCCGCTTGCAGGGGCCCGCAGCGGATCCCATCTGTGAGCCCGGCTGTGACCCTGTGTACGGCCCCGTAATGTACTGCGCATAGCTGCCTACTCACACAGGCAGTCATTCGTAGTACAAATTTTTTTTTTGTTTGGATTTCCCGCACCGTCGCTTAGCGATGACACGGGTACCCGCAGCCCGTATACAACGGCAGACATCGGGGAAGCCGGGTGAGTAATTTCAGCTGCCCTGATGGATCCGATCCATCAGGGCAGCTGAATCTTTAACTTTTCAAACTTTTTTTTCCACTTTATTGCGATCGGCGCTATCCATTGGATAGCGCCGATCGCAATGCCGGGGGGGGGGGGAACTGCCCGCAGCCCAGGATGACAGCTCCATGCTGTCGGCTACCAGCGGGCACCAACAGCATGGAGCTGTCACGTCCATAGCCCACAGGGCTTTATTCTCTGCAGGACGCATGTTTTTACATCGTCAGAGAATAAAGCCCACTTGGGCAGGACGTAAAAACACTATGGGCTGGTCGTTAAGGGGTTAACACAGTTTTGATTTGGCCCCCCTTAGTGGTACCCCCTTAGTGGTAATAATGACCCCAAAGTACCCCTTATTGGTAATAGGTTCCCGCAGATACTCCCTTAGTGATAATAGTGCTCCACAGGTACTCCCATAGTGTTACTAGTACCCTTTTAGTGGTGATAATGACTCCCAGAGTCCCCATTTAGTGACAATAGTGCCCCAGATAGCAATCATGCCTCTGGGTGATAATAGTGCCCAAATTAAGAAAAAGATGAAGATACTTACCAAACAGAGAGTCCTCATCTAGCCCAGCATAGGGCTGCTTCTATGATGTCATGCTTTACTCTTCAGCCGTTGTTCTCTTGTAGGAAAGGGGTCGCAGTTCAAGTCAGGATGGCGGCAGGTAGCCCTGCAGCCTCCAGAAGAACGCAGAGACAAAGGCCAGGACTGTAAGCAGTGGCCGAGGAGTAAGGATGACGGCTGCAGTCGACAGAGGAAAGCCAGGCCCAGCCTGCCCATGGTCACATATTAAATGGTGCAGCAGTAAGCATGCATAACCACCACAACATTCAGACTCAAGTTTGGGACCCCTGTTATAGTAAATGTAGAGGTCCAGCAATATATGTATTCGAGGAATACCTGTAGGAATCACCCCTACTTATTAACTGTATAATTACGAAGAATAATTCTAACTATAGAATTTACAATAAAACATTTACATGTGTTCTTTTCTATCGAGTAGCTGGTATTCTAAGGGTGTATCTAGGATAGTAGTAGCAACAAAGTTTTGGAATTCCTTGTATTGGTGAAAAAAATGGAGGCTCGCTGTATTGCAAGCAGAGTTATTGAGATATTTCCCTTGACAGCATTACTTCTAGGAGAGAATATTATTGTTAAAAGAAGAATCCTACAGTGGCCTAATGACTGGGTCTATAATATTCTATATTTGCCTCCAATACAGTATCCATGCATACCGGGTGGTATGGTGTGGAAGTGACTGCACAGCGCATGTAATTATTATTGCTGGCATTTTACACTAGAAACAGAACAGGTATATAATTAATATTTATCAAGTTATCGCAATAGATCTAATGAGTGATTCAGATGATTACCTGACTACTTTATATTCTGTTTCTATTTATTTAGGTCATGATGACACCTAAAATTAAAGATTGATTTGTTCTTTTACATGCATATATACATTTTAATTGCAGGTGGATCTGATTACAAAACTGTTTGGCAGATATGTGAGAAGATTCCTGGTTTGATAGAAGGGTGGAGTGAATTTTCTTTAGCACAATTATACACTTAAAGGGAATTCTTCTTCTGTTAAATAATGAGATCAGATGATAAAACACCAGCGAGGAGAGACACATAAAGCTTACAAGTACAATTTTTTTCATATATCCTTTAACTAACAACATCAGTTGAAATTGGAGATCATTCTAAGCCACCTAATTTAGCTAAACAGACTGAGGATGACCCGCTGCAACAAATAATGGGGTCCTTATTGGTGATTTTACTATCCAGACTTTAATAGGGACGTAGGTCCCGCTGGTTGTGTCAAGATGTAAGTTTTTATTTATAATTCAAGACAATATTTGTCCATTTGTTGATTAGCCAACCAAAGGAAATAATTTGCTGGATATCATCTTGTCAAGGCCAGATACAATACTGGATATGCAGACCTAGGAGCATTTCGTCCAGGGTAATCATAATATGGTAAAAATTAGAGATGAGTGAGCGTACTCGGAAAAGCACTACTCGCTCGAGTAATTTGCTTTATCCGAGTATCGCTGTGCTCGTCCCTGAAGATTCGGGTGCCGGCACGGAGCGGGGAGCTGCAGGGGAGAGCGGGGAGGAACGGAGGGGAGATCTTTCTCTCCCTCTCTTCCGCCCGCTCTCCCCTGCTCCCCGCTGCGACTCACCTGTCAGCCACAGCGGCACCCGAATCTTTAGGGACGAGCACAGCGATACTCGGATAAAGCAAATTACTCGAGCGAGTAGTGCTTTTCCGAGTACGCTCGCTCATCCCTAGTAAAAATGCATTTGACATAATAATCAATGAAACAGTATAAATAGAGCTACAAACAACCTGGAACTTTGCAAAACCAAAATTCAAAGTCAGCTAAGTGCTCAGTTTTGTAGACTAGGACAATGTATTCCGAACTGGTTTTAGACAAAGTGGAGCCAAAAGTACTAAAATATACTGCCAACACTGTAGTCACATTCAGTCAATTCCAATGGTGGCGTGCAGAATGCTGCAGCACTGAACTCTACCACTTTCAGGGGCATTGCTAAGAAAATCAGGAGCACAAGTTGCCTGGCAAACTGTATGACCGTCCCTTTCCCCTCCCCTCCCAGCACACAAAAAAATTTATATACATAAATAGTTGGCAAAAGTAATGCCACTCTGCAAGGCTCAAATAATGCCATCAGACAGGACCCAAATAATACCACCACTACCCTTACTGGTATATAGTGAATGAGTATTATCAGAACATAAAGAAGACAAAAGAAAAGCAGCTTGATGGATTGCAATGAAAACTGTTCCTGTATTGGAATATAAATTAAAATTATACAGATATGTGCAAAGGTTGTGTCCCTTTTTACATCCATCTCCTGATGAAATGTACATTGCGGTATAAGTTTTCTGCATGATCATTGTGGTATAGCAGATGCTTTTCTTTC
This sequence comes from Eleutherodactylus coqui, assembly GCF_035609145.1. Classification (NCBI taxonomy): domain Eukaryota; kingdom Metazoa; phylum Chordata; class Amphibia; order Anura; family Eleutherodactylidae; genus Eleutherodactylus; species Eleutherodactylus coqui. The sequence goes on along the minus strand of NC_089841.1, from coordinate 263,297,456 downwards.
CTTCCTGTTGCTGGAAAAACCACTATTCAAAAATCAATATTATGCCCATACAGTAACCATATAGTCTTAGATACCAGCTGTACACCAGCTCTCTGTAGACCATAAAGGTGATTACAGTACCATTATATCCAATAATAACAGGTGACAACCTTTCTGACTGAAGTTGTTCACATTACCTTTTCTTCTCCATCTGGCCCAGACCACTAGGATGACTTCTTCCGATCACAGCTCGTCTGTTTAGAATTTTACAAAATTTTACATCTTGGGCTACTCACTTTTACAGCATCCTCTCTATGCTATCCACACCTCTACACAATCTCCCTGTGCATACTGTCCCACACAGAAATAAACATACATTTCAAGATATGTTCTTTTCCTGCGCAAAAGCGCAGGAAAATAGAGAGTGCTGCGTATATTTTTGCATGACCAAATTATGCACACCAAATACACGCATGTGAAAGAACCCATTGAAATCAATGGGTTCTGTTTTCTGCGAATTCCACATACAAATCTTTCATGCACAGATACATCTGTGTAAATCTGACCTAAGTGTGACAGGACCTTTTTGGCTAACCACCAATACTTGTAATCGTTAATAACTATAGTTTCTATCACTTTCACATTAAAAATAGCTAATTCTCAAAAGCATACATTAAGAAGACAATTAAAAACCTGGTCTCGAAGACAGACATCTTGTTATAATACAACTGTACAACATTTCTGATTCCTCTTGAATCTACTTCTGGCTTTGGCTAAAAAAAACTGCATGAAAAATTACCCAGAAACTGGCATTTTCCCAAAAAACTGCTGTGTGTGAAATTACGCCTGTGCAGGTTTTTGAATGGGCTGCCAGCTGTACATGAGGTGTCAGCTGGATGCAGAAGTTTACTGCAATTCCATAGAAATGTGCCAGACTGTTTTTCTGTATGAATAATTGTCAACTGTGTTCTGACTGCCTCTGAGGAACATTTACAAAAACTATTAAGAGAAACTTTTCATATGCAAATGACCAACTGTACCGAATAGAGATGAGCGAGCGTACTCGCTAAGGCAAATTACTCGAGCGAGTATTGCCATTTTCGAGTACATGCCAGCTCGTGCCAAAAGATGCGGGGGTAAGCGGTGAGTTGCGGGAGTGAGCAGGGGGGAGAGAGAGAGATCTCACCCCTGTTCCTCCCCACTCTCGCCCGCCGGCCCCCGAATCTTTAGGGATGGGGCGGCATGTACTCAAGAATGGCAATACTCACTCGAGTAATTTGCCTTAGCTCCCTCATCTCTAGTACTGAACAATAAACCTATAAAGCAGGGTGTGATGAGAAAAACGTCATTGAGGCATGATGATTTACTAATAATTTGTCCTAATGAAATGGACAGAACATGTCAAAAACAAGCGTCGAGAGAAGGGTGAAAACAAGCTATATAAACTGTCCGTTTTCTTTCACAAGTACAGTATCTACTGTTATCTCTGTATAAGCACTAGCACGTTATCTTCTACAGTAAGTTTCAGTTGAGGAATATCTGACCTCAAATCACCCTAGCCTTCATGATGTAGGGAGTTCTGTTTACTGGTATCATCAGGGTGCTTTCACACCATGAACAAATCCGCACATCTTACATGCTTAGGCTGTTTTCACACGGCCAAGAAAATCGTGTGAGATTTGTGCGTTGCAAGACGCACAAATATGAACCCCATTTTCTGGAATTGTGGCATGTCCTATGTTTTGGCGTTTCCTCAGAACACATCTCCCCGCCCATTGTCTTCAATGGAGCCGACACAGCATCGCACAGCGTGCGAGGTGCACGCGTGTGTGATGCAAAGTTTATCCATTAAAAACAATGGGAAAAACTGGTAAAAAGCCATGGCAGAGGATCGCTATTTTCCTGCAGTGATGCGAGGAGATTTAAAACAAAAACACCTCACATCTGTGGGAACATGGCACGTTGACAAACACTAGAGATGAGCGAGCACCAAAATGCTCGGGTGCTCATTACTCGAGTCGAACTTCCCACGATGCTCGAGGATTCGTTTCGAGTAACGAACCCCATTGAAGTCAATGGGCGACCCGAGCATTTTTGTATGGGACCTATGCTCCGCTAAGGTTTTCGTTTGTGAAAATCTGGGAAATTCAAGAAAGTGATGGGAACGACACAGAAACGGATAGGGCAGGCGAGGGGCTACATGTTGGGCTGCATCTCAAGTTCCCAGGTCCCACTATTAAGCCACAATAGCGGCAAGAGTGGGCCCCCCCCAACAATTTTTACTTCTGAAAAACCCTCATTAGCAAGGCATACCTTAGCTAAGCACCACACTACCTCCAACAAAGCACAATCACTGCCTGCATGACACTCCGCTGCCACTTCTCCTGGGTAACATGCTGCCCAACCGCCCATTTCAGTAATAGTAGCAGTCAAGACAGGCCCTGGTAACAATTCTGAAGCAGTATAGGGGGAGCACAGTATTAGTTCCATTTCAGTAGTAGTAGCCGTCTAGACAGGCCCCAGTAACATATCACTAGCAGCAGTATAGGGGGAGCACAGTATAGGGGGATCATGTAACTGACACAGCAGAGCCAGGAAACAATTATGCGCAAGCCTGCTGTAACGCTTAGCTGGGTATTAATGAGCGACTACTACCCCCAGCAGACACGCAGTAAACTGAACACGGTCACAGGCAGCCCAAAGATTTATTTTTCCAATTTTTTTGAAAAAGCCCACTGCCTATATAGCCAGTATATCTCTTTCCCTGTACCACTGTCCCTGCCTCACCAGTACTGCCCCTATACTGAGTAAAATGACTGCAAACTGAGGACACTATGATCTGCACGCCCGATATACAAAAAAAAAAAATGGCAAAACTGCTAAAAGCAGCCTCAACAGCGTGCATCTGTGGCGAGCCGCGGCCGGCCCCAGTTTAGATACTCGGGTGTCACCTGATCTCCCCAGCCACTCACTGCATGGGGGTGGGATAGGGCTGGAACTTCACAGGAGGAAGTTGTAATGCCTTCCCTGTGTTTCTATTGGCCAGAAAACAGCGCAAAATTTTCTGGGAAGAAAATGGAAGTGACTCGAACACCTCGTGGTGCTCGTCTCGAGTAACGAACATCTCGAGTACACTAATACTCGAACGAGCATCAAGCTCGGACGAGTACGCTCGCTCATCTCTAACAAACACCAATTTTATGGCCCAATATCGGACTCGCTTGTGAAATTAGCCGTAAGTTACGTGCACAATCAAAAATTGGACTGAAATAGCACCCCTTCATTTCAATGGGTGTATGCACAATGTCTTCTGTTGCCTGAGTAAAAAAAAAAAAGAAAAATGCAGCATGTCCTATTGTCTAATTTTCAAAGGAGAATAGTAAATGTCTGTGTGCTAACCTATGTGAATTGCAATTTTTTATTTGTCCATGTGCATGTACCCTAATATAGATTTTTTTTGCCATTTTACTACTTTTGCACAAAAAATTCCAGTCTTTGTGTTTGATAAAAAAAAATCTTACTACAACCCTTTTAGAGCCTCGTGTGGTGCAGAGTGTAAGCTTTCGCTCATGACCTGAAGGTTGGGAGTTCAAACCCCAAATGGTTCAGGTAGCCGGCTCAAGGTCAACTCAGCCTTCCATCCTTCTGAGGTCAGTAAAATGAGTACCCAGCTTGGTAAAAAATTACCTAAAAGCGCTGCGTAATAAGTTGGCTCTGTACAAATAACAAGATTTACCCTCAGTTCTCCAATTTCTTCAAGAAGGCTTTGATAAAGGCTTGCAGTTTTAGAGTTTGAAAGTATACTTTTCAGTTATTAATTTCTTACTTGTATCTTCTCAAACCAATGTTTAGTCAGGAGATTTTTTAAAGCAATAAAAAAATTGAGACTGCCTTTAAAGCCTCCAGTATCTTCATGGGATTTGACATTTGTCTTAAATCAGCTGACATCCTCGAAATGTGTCATATAGGCTGGTTATTCTAAATAAAGAGGAGTCAGGCTACTCCTCTGACTATTTATTAATAGAGTTGTGCTAACAGCCTAATTTTCATATTCTTCCACGTCGTATGACTGATGGCGTAATTTGGGCTGTCAGATCTGAAGATCTGCACTGCTATTACCATATATATTTATACACCCCTTTGGGATTAGTTACCTTGGAGTAGCTCCACTTCTCTCCCCCCTTTCTGGCAGACATAGGTCTGTTTTGGGGAATGTGGTAGAAGGTCTACATCTTGTGAGTAAGGGACATTTGTATACATGAGTTAGAGGCTAGGCAGCCAAGTTTTGTTTTCGAGATTGAACCATTTGTGTAAAATGTTCTAAATAAAGCTGGACAGACTTGTAATGAAACTTTGGTGTTGAATTGAATTACTTTGTGTGCCAACTGTTTTATGCAGGAATTTGGTGATCCTGAGAAGTGACTAATCCCCAAGTTGTTACTAACAGGATAGAGCTGGCTGTTAAAGAAGACAAAAAGGCGGAATGAATATAAGGCCATAATTTGGTTGAGATAAAAGTGGAATGTGACAGATTGTCTTTAAATAGAAATAAGGGGGCGTGGCTAGGATGTGTCCCTACACCGCTCCTGAAACCAGCGCCAGAAACCAGACCCCAGACGACAACGGGACCCCACCAGAGACCACCATGGTCAAGAAATCAGCACAGGAGACCCCCAGGAGAAAATTAAGCGCTCAGGGAAGAGGATTAACAACATACCTGCACCCGTCGGCAAGCCCGGGAGGGAGCGGAGAGAAGCTCAAGATGGCGCCGGCAGAGGAGAAGAGGAGCGCCCACATGACTGGCCGGCGGCAGAGCGCTGTGGAGGAAGAGAAGAACGGAGCCGGCAAGGAGAAGCAGGGGGGAGCGGAGACAAGCCGCATGTAATGGAGGCAGACCCAGTGGGTCCCCTGCATAGCGATCCCCTTGCAAACAAGCAGATGCAGGGCAGCAGCTCCAGAGAGGCTCATCAAGAGGAGCACGGCAGCCAGGAGGGAGGACCCCAGAGGCACAGCAGCCAGCAGACCCCAGACGTCCAGCAGGTCAGAAGGGACACTAAAGGGGGGGGGGCACCCAACATTCCCAGAGCCTTGCCAGGATAGAGGGGAACAGCACTGCCCACAAATGCTTTACATGCAGACAGCCTAAAGGGGGTTTCTTCCCATACACTGACCGGCAGGGCACAAGATGAACGGGGCACAGAATCGGGTGCACTCTACCCTCCCCCATCAAGTCTTTTCAGCAAGCACCTATGAGGCAGCAAGGGGAAAGAGAGCCCCCACAGACGCCCTTAGGGCCACAGAGGAATATCTGCCCCTCCCCAGAAGTGATCAATGGGGAGAACCTCCTCCCTCGCCACCTGACCTGCCAGCCACAGAGCATAGGGGAGAAAAGCGTGACCCCGCAAGGTGTCCTACCCAACAACCAGAGCACATTGACCCGGAAGACGATTGGGACTGGAGGGCCCATCTTCGGGCCTTGCCCACTAAGGGAAATGGAAACGTCCCACAAAGAAGTTATAGTAGCCCTGCAACAGGACATTCGCCATATAGGACAAAGAGTGGAAGCAGTTGAGGAGAGCCATGACCAAATCTTTAATACCATAGACTTACACTCTCAGGAGTTGCATCAGCAATCACAACAGATAGCAGGGCTTTACTACATGATAGACGATCTGGAAAATCGTCACCGCAGAAACGTGAGGATTAGGGGCCTCACCGAGGACATCGCTCCCTCCCAACTAGAAACTTGGGCACGTGAATTCTTTAATGACCTGCTCCAGAAACCTACAGACTCCAACATTGAAATAGACAGAATCCATCGCTCTCTGGGCCTAAAACCGACCGACCCCAATAGATCTAGAGATGTGATATGTAGAATCCATTTCTACTCAACTAAGGACCAGATCCTCTAGCAAGCCAGAAGAGCAGGAGAGCTATCATACCAAGGCACACCAATAATGATCCTAACAGATTTATCCCGTTGCTACGCAAGGCCCTGAGACCGCTATTGACACTAATAAGAGAAAAGGGAATCAATTATCGATGGGGTTTCCCGTTCCAGCTACACGCTAACAAAGAAGGCAAATCAGCCATATTCAAAGGCTTGGGTGACTTACCGAGATTTCTTTCCATGTTTGAGCTACCCTCCATTTCTTTACCTGAGTGGCCAAACCCATGCTCTCTACCAATTCCTCCACCAAGAAGCGAGTGGCAAGAAGTAGGCCAGAGACCAAGATGTCGAGCACCGTGTCAGAAGACAGGTGTGTCTCCAACCAGTGACCTAACCTAAAGAGAACACTACAACCAATTTCCATTCAGCTTGTCAAAACGACACAAATCCGTCCGAGAGGGGTCCTGGACATATCTGGGGTTGATAAAGTTTACGCATTTACATACTAAATCTATAGCGCAGGTGGGGGGAGCGGTTGTTCATCAGTTCGAGAGATTGTTTGCTTCCACAAACCCATCGGGTAGCGAAGGTCTGAGTAACCTTCGCGGTTAGTCGTCTAACCATATTTCCCGTATGTTTTACATGTTGTCCTCCCATGTCTTGTCTATCTACCATTTGTCTCTCCTCCCCTTTCCCCAGCTTTCCCCAGGGGGCAGCCCGGACATTTGCCTGATAGCCATCCGCGCTCTCTATAGCAATGAGTGACTTAACCTGTTGTACGTTTAATGCAAAAGGTTTAAACATACCGCAGAAGAGAAAACAGATACTTTACCATCTCCACAAGAAAAGGGTGATGGTGGTCATGTTACAGGAAACACATTTTAGAGCAGACAGCGTCCCTTCTTGTGGCACTAAATATTACCCTACCTGGTTCCATGGCCCACATCCCTCTAAAAAAGTGGGAGGTGTTTCAGGAGCTTTCCACAAGGAGTTTGGACACCAGGTTCTGGACTCTAAAATAGACCCGGAAGGGGGATACATTTTTCTGAAAATAGAATCTGTTGGTAATATCATAAGTGTTGCTAACATTTATCTCCCGAATCAGGATCAAGCTAAGTGTGCAACAAATATTCCTACAGATGCTGGCGGAATTCGCGGGAGGTTCCAGGATTATACTCGGCGGAGATCTGAACCTGACCCTTGCCCTGGAACTGGACACGTCATCGGGTAAGACTTCTATTCCCCGAGCAGCACTCCATTCACTTAAACACACGTTAGACACAATGCACCTGGTGGATCTATGGAGGATCCTCCACCCGGGGACCAGGGACTACACATTCCATTCCCTAGCGCATAACTCATACAGCAGGATAGACTTGCTACTGGTATCCCAGAGTTTCTTAGACTGCTCCCCGAGGTGTTCCCAGGGCGACTTCATATGGTCTGACCATGCACCGGTGACGGGTGGATTTGCGGGTTGGGGCAAATGTCAGAGAGGCTTCTCCTGGAGACTCAACGACAATTTACTTAAGGACTCTTTGTGTGTCTTAGACATCAAAAAAGCCATATCAGAGTTCACAGAAGTCCACCAAAGTGATAAAACGGGAGCCCCTATCCAGTGGGAAGCCTTGAAGTGTGTACTTAGGGGAGTTTTGATCTCCCACGGCGCAAGGCTTAAAAAAGAAAACTCCGCAAAACTAAGTAAGCTAATAAAGAACCTACAAATCAAAGAAGCAGATAACAAACGAGCACAGCAAGAAGTCCTTAAAACAGAAATCTCCACATTAGGACAGGAAATATTGAGCATCCTGGACCAACGGTCCCTAGCCTCAAGAGACAAATTCCGGAGGGGCGCCTTCAAATATGGCGATAAATGTGGAAGCTGGTTAGCAAAGACCCTACACCCCAAAACCCCGCTAACACACATTCCTAAGATCCAGACGGGCAGAGGAGGGTTAGCTCACACCACCTCAGATATTCTAGGGGAGTTTAAAAATTACTACGAGAAGTTATATAATATCAAGGGAGACGCCCCAAATTGTACCCAAAATGAGTTAGCTGAGATAGAGTCATATCTGGACCTTAATGGTCCTACTAGAATGACTTCAGAAGATTCAGAAGACCTAGAGTCAGACTTCTCTTCCCCGGAGCTAGAGGAAGCCATTAAAAACTTAAAAGTGAATAAAAGCCCGGGCCCAGATGGCTTCACAGGCAGATTCTACAAAATGTTCCGAGAAGAGATCTCATCCATGCTACTGAAAGTGTTCAACACGGTAGGAGAGGGAAGTTCGTTCCCAACTCAGGCACTTATGGCACACATTTCGGTCATTCCCAAACCAGGAAAGGACACCTCGGTCTGCGGCAATTATAGACCAATTCCACTTCTCAACATAGACATTAAATTACTTGCAAAACTAATTGCATTACGCTTACAAAACATCATCCCACGCTTGATACACAGAGAGCAGGTTGGGTTTGTCCCAGGCAGAGTCAATGGAGCCCTGTCGGACGCCTTCCAAATCCGGAACGGTACCAGACAGGGCTGTCCCCTGTGCCCGTTCCTATATGTTCTCATCATGGAAGCTCTGGCGAATGCGATTCGCCAGAATGAATCTATAGTGGGATATCGTATCAGAGGCACGGAGCACAAGATGGCTCTTTTTGCAGATGATCTCCTACTCTACTGACCGAGGTGTCTCAACTAGAAGATCAATTCCCCTATCAATGGAGACATACCGCAATAAAATACAGAGGTATTTAGCTACCTGCGGACACCTCACAAGCATTCGAATTAAACTATCTACCATTCACCACTAACCTAGAGAGAGACCTAAATAAATGGAAATCCCTACTCCTTTCCTGGGGGGGGGGAGAATTAACGCCCTAAAAATGGATTCCCTTCCCAAGTTCCTGTATATTTGTCAAACGATTCCAATAAAACTATCCAGCTCCTATCTAAAAACATAACGATCAATAATCACAGTGTTTGTTTGGAGGGAGGAAACCCCGGATGCGATACTCCCTACTCATGAGACCCAGGGGTAGCGGTGGGATGGGCCTACCTGACTTGGCCCTTTCCCATAAAGCAAGCATCACTAACTGCATGCTAGACCTACTTAAGAAAGAAAGCTCGAAGCTCTGGGTGGAGGCGGAACATGAGCTAGTACCAGGGTCTCTACGGGGAGCAATCTGGATCCCACCCAGACACATAAGAGCTATTCCTAACATATCCCCATTTATGGAACAACTTCTTTGCACATGGGCAGAGTTTGCGCCGAACGCAGGTCTAATAACAGTACCAGGCCCACTTACGCCACTGATATCTAACCCACAATTCGAAACATCCATGCAGGGACTCCCAGTCCTGGGGATACCGATCTGCCCAACCCTGCGCCTCCGAGACGTGATGAACCCTACGGGAATGAAGTCGCTGTTGGAAATTCTGGGTGAGAGAGACGCGCAGCAAAGTGCGTGGCTGCAATACTTTCAGCTTAGTTTGTGGGGTCCCTGGTCCCTCAGGCAAATCTTACCAGCCCGCTTACGGCTTTTGAACAGAGATGCATGTCAACGGGTGCCCAGAGACATGATATCTGTAATCTACGGAATGCTGCTGACTCGGGGGTCGGAGTCTCAGATGCCTGCTTACGTGACCAACTGGGAGAGGGAACTGGGACGGAGCCTATAGAAATATAGAAATTTTTGCTAAGATATATATTTCCATCCGTTTACTTTATTTTGGGCGCACATTGGAAAAACTTTCATGTTTTTTTAACCATTTAGGAGACGTACAAATTTAACATTACTTTTCAGCATTTTGAGGAACACTTTGTTTTCCTACATCAAGCCAAGATTCCAAAGGCTCATAGGAGTCAAAATGATAGATACCCCCACAAGTGACCCCATTTTAAAAACTACACCCCTTAACGTATTCACTGAGTGGTGTCATGAGTATTTTAACCCCACAGTTTTTTTTTCAGGAGTCAATGCAATTTAGAAGAGAAAAACTAAAATTTCATATTTTTGCAAATATGTCATTTTAAAGACAGGACTTTTTTCTATCGTACACATGAAAATGAGGATTTACACCCCAGAATGGATACCCCTGTTTGTCCCGTGCTCAGAATAATACCCATTGTGGCCCTAGTATTACGTCTGTATGCACAATGGGGCCCAAAATGAAAGGAGCAACCGGTGGCTTTCGGAACAGAAATTTTGCTTGAAGGAGATTTAGGCCCTATTGCACACTTGTAGAGCCATTGAGTGTCCAAAACGATGGAGAACCCCCACAAGTGACCCCATTTTGAAAAGTAGACCCCTTAACGAATTTATCTAGGGGTACGATTACTTTTTTGACTTCACAGTTTTTGAATGAATCTAAGCCAAGTCGAAGGAAAAAAATTACAATTTTCATTTTTTTGGTAATTCTGTCATTTTAAAAGCAGTTTTTTTTTTGTACAGCACATATATGAATGAAGACTTGCACCCCAAAATGGATTCACCTGTTTGTTCTGTGCTCAGTAACATACCCATTGTGGCCCTAGTATTACGTCTGTATGCACAATGGGGCCCAAAATGAAAGGAGCAACCGGTGGCTTTCAGACCAGAAATTTTGCTTGAAGGAGATTTAGGCCCTGTTGCACACTTGTAGAGCCATTGAGTGACCAAAATGATGGAGAACCCCCACAAGTGACCCTATTTTGAAAAGTAGACCCCTTAACGAATTTATCTAGGGGTACGATGACTTTTTTGACTTCACAGTTTTTGAATGAATCTAAGCCAAGCATAAGGAAAAAATTATAGAAAATAGGGGTCACGGAGAGCGCCAACACACTATGTATAATACCACAATGATGCTCGTGTGGTAACTCACCTGGTGCAAGGCATATCACTCTCAGGTGATTATGCCTGCACCTAACATCCTGGTATGCTTGTAAAGATTACTTTATCCAGGGTATACCAAAGACAGATTAAGCAGAAAAAAAATCCAAAATTTTCTGGAGAGCTGCGGGTCACAATATAACTCCGTTCCTCCTAGGAGGTCGGATAAATCAAAAGAAACTACCGAAAAAAACTATAGACCTGCGCTACTTGAAATACCGAATAAATTATGCATGTCTCAATAATCAGTGTTTCCAATAGAGACAAATAAAAACACTTTTTTTATTTTATACAAATAAAAGAAAAGAGGTAGCAACCTCCTCAGTTTGATATATAAAAATACTTGCGGGATCCTTATACATGCGACGCGTTTCGGCGCAATATACGCCTTTCTCAAGCACCCCATTTTGAAAAGTAGACCCCTTAACGAATTTATCTAGGGGTACGATGACTTTTTTGACTTCAAAGTTTTTGAATGAATCTAAGCCAAGCAGAAGGAAAAAATTACGATTTTCATTTTTTTGGCAATTTTGTCAATTTAAAAACTGTTTTTTTTGTACAGTGTACATAGGAATGAAGACGTTCACCCCCAAATGGATACCCCTGTTTGTCTTATGTTCAGAAATATACCCATTGTGGCTCTAATCTACTTAAAGGAAACATGGCTAGGCCCATAATGGAGGGAATGCCCGCTGGATTTAAGGGTACAACTGAATAAATTCCAGGCCCCCTTGCCCACTTGTAGAGACATTGAGCGGTCAATACGAAAAAGAACCCCACAAATGACCCCATTTTGAAAACTAGACCCCTTAACAAATTCATCTAGGGGTGTACTGCGTATTTTGACCCCACAGTATTTGACTGAATCTAAGCAAAGCAGAAGGAAAAAATTACGATTTTCATTTTTTTGGCAATTTTGTCAATTTAAAAACTGGTTTTTTTGTACAGCACACATAGGAATGAAGACGTTCACCCCAAAATGGATACCCCCGTTTGTCCCGTGTTCAGAAACATACCCATTGTGGCCCTAAACTACTTACAGGACACATGGCTAGGCCCATAATGGAGGGAATGCCCGCTGTATTTCAGGGTACAACTGAATAAATTCAAGGCCCCATTGCCCACTTATACGGAAAAAAAATTCCTAAAAATAACCCCCCACCCATGCCATCCCCATTTTTTGGCATTCCCTAAATATTAGATAAAAGTGATAATATAAACCGCGTTTTATGTCCGAAGACAGGGGTAATTACGGAGGCAGGTTGGGTTGGGCACATGGGGCAATAAAACCGGGTATCCCCCCTCCTCTCTCGCTTGGGGGTATTTCGTGACCTCAGCGGCGGGATGGGGTGTAAAAAGTGGCCCTCTGTGAGGCTTTGTAATCTTGCTGCAGTGTGGCGGTCTCACACAGAAGGCGCTCAACAAGCTGCTCCTGGAACTGCAGGAAGGCGAGCGTTCTCGGGGCTTCTTGTAAATTGCGTATTACAGGTAGCGGTCTGAATAACGCAGTCTGAATAATGCGGAGGCCCGCAGCAGATCCCAGCTGTGAGCCCGGCTGTGACTCTGCATACGGCTGCGTAATGTACTGCGTATAACTGCCTACTCACACAGGCAGTCATGCGCAGTACACCTTTTTTGTTGTTTGCATTTCCCGAACCCTCGCTTAGCGGTGACGCGGGTACCCGCAGCCCGTATACAACGTAGTATATCCGCGACCATGGAGCACAATAGGCTCTATGTTGCGGATATCCGCGGTAAAATAGAACCTGCTGCGTTCTCTTTTCTGCGAGTGGATTACACAATTCCAACCCACTAATGTGAGCAGAATTGTGTAATCCAATGCGATTGATCTGCGTATTACCGCTAATCAAACGCATGCGGAATCTGTAATTCGTATCCAGTCATGTGAGACCAACCTAAGGTAGATCGCTACTTTTTTAATACGTGACCAGGGACCGCTCAACAAGGCCACCCGTCACTGCTCCAGGCTCTCGGCCACCGTTGGTCACTGAGAGCAAGGAGATTTTAAGTTTCCTGGGCTCCCCGACTCCTGCGCATGTGTCCGGTGTTTTGCCGGTGGTCGCATATGCAGAATCCGGGAAAGTTCACGGAGGAAGATCGCGCCGGGGTGCAAATACGAAGGCCTCCGGTAAAAAGTTTCATCTCCTCTCACCAATCGCATCGGTGAGGGGAGATGAAACTAACTTTTTTTTTTTAACTTTTACGTGACCGCCGTTATCCAATGGATAACGGCGAACACGTGATCAGGAACCGCTCACCGCAGCCCCCCGTGAAATCTCCAGGCTCTCGGCTAAGTTTTGTAGCCAAGAGCAGGGAGATTTTAAGTTATCCTGGCAATCCACAGCTTTTGCGCATGCGTCTGCGGCTTTGGCGACGGCCGCGTGTGCAGAAGCTGTGGTAAAGTCTGCGGATAAATCCGGGGGGCCTTAGGTACGTAATTTCATCCTCCCTCACGTATATGATCCGTGAGGAGAGATGAAATGTAAGCAGTTTAAACTTTTTTTCTACTTTTTAAACTTTTTTTAAACTTTTTAAACTTTTTTTTTTACTTTTTAAACTTTTTTTTAAAAACTTTTTTACCCTTTTTTTAAATTACTTTTTTACACTTTTTTTACTTTAAATGATCACTGCTATCCATTGGATAACAGTGATCATCTCTGCAGGGACATCCCTCTGCTCCTGGCTACACATGGCAGCCATGAGCAGAGGGATTTTAAATTTCCCGGGTCCTGAGCCCCTCTGTGCACGCGCCCGATGTCAATCATCGGGCGCACATGCGCAGAAGGGGACTCAGGTCCCGGAAGACCGGGACGCCGCTGAGGCCTGGGGGTGAGTATTTTCACCTCCCCTCATGGATCCGATCCATGAGGGGAGGTGAAATTAAGCTGATTTTTACTTTTTTAAAAACTTTTTCGCGATCGTCGCTATCCACTGGATAGCGGCGATCGCGGGTCCGGGGACTGTTTGCCGCAGTCCCCAGGGACATCTCCTGGTTCCCGGCTACCTTCAGGAGCCGGGAACCAGGAGATTTTAAACTCCCCGGGGTTCCCATTCTTCTGCGCACGCGCGTGACGTCATTCGTCTGGCCCGCATGCGCAGAAGAGCTGTGCCGGGTCCTGGAGGACCCTTTCTCCGCGGCAGAGATCGGGGAACCTGGGTGAGTATTTTCAGCTGCCCTGATGGATCCGATCAAGGCTGACCCTTAACCCCTTGAGTGGCGGGTTTCCTACCACCCTGTCAGACCCACCAGGGCAGGTTTTTTAAAATGGTCTAATCATTGAATTTCAACTAATTTTGCAGTTGTGTCTCAAGAGCCATAACTTTTTCATTTTTCCATTGACATGGCCATATAAGGGCTTGTTTTTTGCAGGACAAGTTGTGATTTTTTAAACCGGGGGGAGGAAAAAAAGAAAAAAAGGGGCCATGTCATTAAGGGGTTAAATAATGTATTAACTTCTCTGGGTCATTACGACGCAGGGATACCACATGTGTGATTTTATTTTTGATTTTTTACAAAGTAAAGGGAGACAAGTGTTTTTATAATTTTTTTACTTTTTTTTTTTTTTGTACATCAGATTTTATTAAGATTTTTTAACAATACAAGGTTATGTCCCCTGACAGGGGGTAGATATTCATTAGACAATAAGCATAATATAATGCACATATTTGCGGATCTCCGATCGTCGGAAAGATGGACTGTTTTAGCAAGGAGATCTTCCCTTGTCTAATCCTTATATATTAACTGTTGAATTAAACCTTTTGAAAAAGAGAAAAAGAGGGGGGGGGGGAGGGAGGTATGTCCGAGGGGAAGAGGGGAAGGGAAGGAAAAGGAGGGGGAGGGGGATATAGAAGCCAACGACATCTGCTCACCCCACTGATGTCCACCACAGAAGGCCCGTCGAAGTCGGGTTGACATTACCAGGAGCGATCCAGCCAGTCCCAATGTCCGAGGTCTCAACCAGCCTTGGTCCCCATTCCACCCCATAGAGCGGGAGGGGGATGCGTCTACCGTCTTAGTTTCCTCCATGGGTCCCATGTGATAATAAAGTCCTCTTGTGTGCCTCTATTCCAGCTAGAGAGTTCCTCCAGGTTGCAGATTGAGTCCACCTTCATTTGCCACTGTTTTTGGTTTGTTTTTTTTTTACTTTTTTTTGTGTCCCTTTAGGGGACTTCCACAGGGATCCATCAGGACCCCCTGATCACATTCCGGGGGTCCGATGGTGACAGCCCTTTACATGCTGCAGTGACAGCCCTTTACATGCTGCAGTCACATAGACTGCAGCATGTAAAGGGTTAACACAGCAGAGATCGGAGGTTTTCTCTGATCTCTGCTGTAAGAGCTGGTACCTAGCTGGCCTCTGACAGCCAAGCACCAGCTCTCTCCTGACAAGCCGATGGTCTCTATGGCAACCTGTAAACAAAGCAGGAGACTTAGAAGCAGGAGATTGCCGGCAGATCGGCAATATCTTCTGCTGGTTTTTCAAAGCCCTTGCTATGTTCTCTGTGGGACTGTGCAGGCAGAGCACAGTGCCACAGCTTGTGGCATTGTGCTCTGTAGCTCCCATAGTGATACATAGCCAGGAAATCTTCCGGGCTATATCACTATCGGCAGTGGAGCTCGTCCCGGAAAATTTCCGGGCGTGCCACTCAAGGGGTTAAGGCTGACCCAGATATATGAAGGGCAGGGGCATAATTGGGCATTGATCCTCTGGTTAAAGATCGGATTACAAACTACCTGGACTGCTTCTTGGGCCCGGGACACTTCCCAATCTCCTCACAGGCTCTGATTTGTTCGCCGTCCTTACTCCATTATGGAGAAAATGGGCAGTTGTTCTCTCATTGTGATATTTGCCTTTTCTTTTTCAGATGAGGTTTCACCCCCGATACCTGTGCTAACTTGAAGCTAGCAGCTATAAACTAATCGAGCACAGATAGCACAGATTTTGTTTGGGTATTGTCCATTGCTGCGTCTGTCATTGTCCTTGTGAGTCTTCCCTATCCCCCTCTCCTTCCTCCTCCCACCCTCTCTTTTTTTTTTTTCATCTTAATCAATATCGACCTAAAGTTGATGGCAAGAATTATGGCAAACCGCCTTGCCAATATCATGCCACAATTAATTTCCCCACTACAAACTGGCTTTACAAAAGAACGCTTGGCTATCATTAATATTCGGAAAATCTTGACAGTGCTTGATGACATTAAACTACACCCTTCTGCCCATCCTACTCTGGCTGTTCTCGCGATAGACGCGGAAAAGGCTTTCGATAATGTCTCGTGGATGTGGCTAGAAAAAGAAATGGACAGGATGGGCTTTATAGGCCCCTTTTTTTCCTATTTATGGAATCTGTACTATTCCCCTCAGGCTCAAAATTTACACACCAGGCTTTCTTTCTGTAAGATTTCCCCTACAGAAAGGTACCAGACAATGATGCCCTCTCTCTCCACTATTATTCAACCTTGCAAAAGAACCATTGGCAAGACTATTAGAAGGGACTATGGGGATCAAAGGTATTAAAGGGGTGGTCTCGCGAAACCAAGTGGGGTTATACACTTCCGTATGGCCATATTAATGCACTTTGTAATGTACATTGTGCATTAAATATGAGCCATACAGAAGTTATTCCACTTACCTGCTCCGTTGCTAGCGTCCTCGTCTCCATGGTTCCGTCTAAATTCGCTGGCAGCTTGCTTTTTTAGACGCGCTTGCGCAGTCCGGTCTTCTCCATTCAGCACGAGCCGCTTCAGTGTGCTCCCCGCTACAGCTCTTCTGCGCATGCGCAGACGAGCTGTCACTGCTCGGGAGCGCGCTGAAGCGGCCATTCTGCACCATCCTCTGTTAGAGGAAGGTGCAGAAACTGGAGCTGCCCAGCGGAGAAGCCCAGCCCAGCCCAGCAGCCCCGAGAAGCCTCCCAGGTAAGTGATGGGTCGGGGGGGGGCTGCCGCTGCGCCGGGCTGCGCCGGGGGGGGCTGTCGCTGCGCCGGGGGGGGCTGTCGCTGCGCCGGGGGGGGCTGTCGCTGCGCCGGGGGGGGGCTGCAGCTAGGCCGGGGGGGGGCTGCCGCTAGGCCGGGGGGGCTGTCGCTAGGGCGGGGGGGCTGCCGCTAGGCCGGGGGGGCTGTCGCTAGGCCGGGGGGGCTGTCGCTGCGCCGGGCTGCGCCGGGGGGGGCTGCCGCTAGGCCGGGGGAACTAGCGCTGGGCTCCGGAACCTAGCGCTGGGCTCCGGGGCCTTCACCTGGGCTGAGGGTCTAGCGCTGGGGAGCCGGGGGCTAGCGCCGGTTACCTGCTGTCTGGTCGGCGGCTGCGGGGCGTCTTGTCGGCGGCTGCGATGCGTCCGGTTGCCATGGAGACACAGCTGGCGGCGTCTCGGGAGCGCGCACGTCGGGCTGCAGCGAGCGACGGGGAAAGAGCCGGCGGCCATCTTGAGGAAACTTTTATAAGTTGCTGAAACGCTGGAACGGTAAGTACGAACCAGCTAGAAATGTCATTTACAGGGGGGCTTTGTAATGTATGTTTAATGGGGGGGACTGGGCAAAAAAAAAAATTAACTGCTTCCTCGAGACATCTCCTTTAAGATCCGGGGCAAAATAGTCAAGATGATGCTATTTGCAGATTATATTCTGATGGCACTGGGTAAACAGCACACTGATTTGCCACGGGTTTTTGATATATTAGAATCTTTTTGAGAAAAAAGAATATATCAAATCAAGCCTCAAGGGAAATACTACTAAGTGTGAGCTGTTGGACATATCCCCCTGGGGCAAACTCACTGGCATAGATCGCAAAAACTGCCCTGTCAATATAGTCAAAAATAGTATTAAATACGTGGGAATAAACATACGCAAGAGACCAGAATCCCTTTATTCTCTAAATTATCCCCCATTGATAATAAAGATAACAAAAGAATTGGATAAATGGGGCAATCTTCTGTGCTCTCTCCTGGGTAGATGTCACTTAATTAAAATGGTCAGCTTTCCAAAGCTCCTCTACCCTCTTCAGACAATACCCCTCTTACTACAAAGGTGCGATCTGAGTAAATCGCACACGGCATTCACGACCTTTGTCTGGTCTCGGAGTCGACCACGCATTGCCTTGAAACAGTTGATGCTCCCTAGGAACAGAGCTGAAGTAAATTTCCCGGACATTCATATGTATAATGTTGCTAGCCTTATGCGGCATTCTCTGGACTGGATAAGGGGATCTAGTGACTTTTCTAATAATGACTTAAGGCCCTTTTAGACACAACAATTATCATTTGAAATTCGCTCAAAAGCCATTGTTTAAGCGATAATCGGTGTGTCCATCTTGCGCCTGTCATGCAGTTTTCATTAAAGATTCACTCATCGTTTGCTTTTCAGTCTGCTTAAAATTCATTGTTTGGCCATTTGTTTTTCGTTTGGTCAAAATTAGACAAGAGCGAGCACCAAAATGCTCGGGTGCTCATTGCTCGAGTCGAACTTTTCGTAATGCTCGAGAGCTCATTTCAAGTAATGAACCCCATTGAAGTCAATGCGTGACTCGAGCATTTTTGTATGGGACCGATGCTCTGCATGGGCCATGACTTGTCAAACATGAGAAAACATCAGAAAGTCATGGAAACACCACAGAAACGGATAGGGAAGGGCAGGGGCAGCATGCATGGCTGCATCTGAGGCTTCCAGGTCCCACTATTAAGCCAAAATAGAGGCAAGAGTCTGGCGTCACCCCCCTAACAATTTACTTCGGACAAACCCTCATAAGCAAAGCACACGTGCTGGCACATCTTAGCTAAGTACCACACTACCTGCAACCATTGCCAATCACTGCCTGCGGGTAACACCGCTGCCTCTAGTCCTGGGTTACATGCTGGCATTGCTGTCCACCCCCCCCCCCCCCCCCGCACAATCCTGCGTCCGCAGCGCACACAAAAGTTTCCCTGTGCAGCGTTCAGCTGCCCTTATGCCACACGCTCGCTTTATAGCCACACCACCCTCATGTCTTTTTTTAAGTGCGTACTGGATGAGGAGGAACTGAAGGCACACATTGCGGAGGGTTGGCAGCACCAGGCAGTGACCCTTTTTGAAAGTGTGGGCGATATCCCACAATGCTGTTGAGAATGGATGATAAATTGACGTACGATCATCATTCCAATCCCATGCGAGCTCCGTCACAAAATTGGCAGGAGCCGCAAACGTGGGCATAAAGAGGACTCAGGTTCCAGCACTTCTACACATCTCCACAATGCAGCAATACTTTTGTGGGAAGCATGTGAGCGGACCCAGGGTCAGGCTCGGTCCCAGCCTCCACCTTGTGTGACCCAAGGTGCCACGAGTTACAGAGCAATGGGAAATCCATGTGTCCCTACACAATTTATTCTATGTAGGTGTCAGATAGCTCAACACTGCAATGGGAAGTCTTTGAGTTCCTTGGGCTCGCCTATGCTGTCGGTGCACAAAGATGGTATTACACAGGAAGAAATCAGAGCGCCCAAACATGACAGAGTTTCACCCCACCAAGGACCTCGGCCTCGGCCCACATTTCTGCCCAAGTCAGTCAGTGTATTTGTGCCAGATAGGTAAAACACTGCGATGGGAAGTCTTTGTGCAGCCACAACATAGGCGGATCGCAGTAACATTTCTGTAGCAAGAGAATTGGCGGACCCCAGTAACATTTCTGTAGCAAATGTATAGGCAGACCTCAGTAACATTTCTGTAGCAAGAGTATAGGTGGACCCCTCAAACCATTCAGTAGAAAAGGTATAGGCAGACCCCAGTAACATTTCTGTACCAAGAGTATAGGCGGACCCCAGTAATATTTCTGTAGAAAAAGTATAGGGAGACCCCAGTAACATTTCTGTAGCAAAAGTATAGGGAGACCCCAGTAACATTTCTGTAGCAAAAGTATAGGCAGATCCCTGTAACATTTCTGTAGTAATACTATAGGCGGAAAACAGTGACATTTCTGTAGCACAAGTATAGGTGAACCCCTCAAACCATTCAGTAGAAACTGCATAGGTAGACTCCAGTAACATTTCTGTAGCAAGAGTATAGGCGGACCCCAGTAACATTTCTGTAGCAAAAGTATAGGCAGACTCCTGTAACATTTCTGTAGCAAAAGTATAGGTGAACCCCTCAAACCATTCAGTAGAAAAGGTATAGGCAGACCCTAGTAACATTTCTGTAGCAAAAGTATTGGCGGACCCCAGTAATAAACTTTATTTGTATAGCGCCAACATATTCCGCAGCGCTTACATAGACAGGGGGGATACAGAAAGACAATATAAACATTAGGCAGACCCCAGTAACATTTCTGTGCCAAGAGCATAGGCAGACCACAGTAACATTTCTGTAGCAAGAGTATAGGCAGACCACAGTAACATTTCTGTAGCAAAAGTATAGGCAGACCACAGTAACATTTCTGTAGCAAGAGTATAGGCGGACCCCTCAAACCATTCAGTAGAAAAGGTATAGGCAGACCCTAGTAACATTTCTGTAGAAAAAATATAGGCAGACCCATGTAATATTTCTGTAGCAAATGTATAGGGAGACCCCAGTAACATTTCTGTAGCAAAAGTATAGGCAGACCCCTGTAACATTTCTGTAGCAAAAGTATAGGCAGACCCCTGTAATATTTCTGTAGCAAGAGTATAGGCAGACCCCTGTAACCACTCAGTAGAAAAGGTATAGGCAGACCCCAGTAACATTTCTGTAGCAAAAGTATAGGCAGACCCCAGTAACATTTCTGTAGCAAGAGTATAGGCAGACCCCTGTAACAGTTCTGTAGTAATACTATAGGCGGACGACAGTGACATTTCTGTAGCAAAAGTATAGGCGAACCCCTCAAACCATTCAGTAGAAAGTGCATACGGGGACCCCAGTAATATTTCTGTAGAAAGAGTATAGGCGGACCCCAGTAACATTTCTTCAGCAAAAGTACAGGCAGATCCCTGTAACATTTCTGTAGTAATACTATAGGCGGAAAACAGTGACATTTCTGTAGCACAAGTATAAGTGAACCCCTCAAACCATTCAGTAGAAACTGCATAGGCGGACCCCAGTAACATTTCTGTAGCAAGAGTATAGGCGGACCCCAGTAACATTTCTGTAGCAAAAGTATAGACAGACTTCTGTAACATTTCTGTAGCAAAAGTATAGGCGAACCCCTCAAACCACTCAGTAGAAAAGGTATAGGCAGACCCCAGTAATATTTCTGTAGCAAAAGTATTGGCGGACCCCAGTAATATTTCTGTAGAAAAAATATAAGCAGACCCATGTAATATTTCTGTAGCAAAAGTATAGGCAGACCCCAGTAACATTTCTGTAGCAAGAGTATAGGCGAACCCCACAAACCATTCAGTAGAAACTGCATAGGTAGAAGCCCAGTAACTAGCTCCTAGCCAGCCATGAATATAATGCACATGGTGAGATGTAGCCCTAAGAAGGAGCGTTGGGGTTTCTTGTACAGAGGATCAGGAGGACTGTATTACTTTCCCTATATAAGTAGCTGTGTCCCTACACTCTGTGTTATGCACTGCAGACACAGAACGGTATAACTGAAGTAGTTTGCAGCAGGCTAGGAAATGTTAGAGTGCAGTTTCATGGTGAGAGCTGGTTGTACGGCACTGCAGCCTGAGAACGCTATTACTGAAAGGCTGGGAACAGGCCTAGATGCATGATACAAAAATTGATGCACTACTGCTCCCAGCCAGCCACAACTATAATGCACATGGTGAGATGTAGCCCTAAGAAGGAGCGATGGGGTTCTTGCACGGAGGATCAGGACTGTATAACTGTCCCTATATAAGTAGCTGTGTCTCTACACACTCGGCGGTCATCTGATCGGCCCAGCCACTCACTGGGGAGAGGGCTGGCATGTCACAGCAGAAATTGGTAATGCCTTCCCCTGATGTCTATTGGCTAGAAAATGGCACTAAACATGCGGGGAACAAAATGCAATTGACTCTAGTACCGCGTGGTGTTCGACTCAAGTAACGAGCATCTCGAGTACCCTAATGCTCGGACGAGTGTGCTCGCTCATCTCTAGTCAAAATGACATCGTTCAGCGATTTTAGGGTATATTTCAATGCAAACGTTACACAACGATAATACAACGACTAAAAAGCCCAACATTTTCCAACAATTTTCGTTAGGAAATAAAAATGTCCGTCTTTAAAAGCAAAACCATTGCTCACTTTTATCGTTATAACGAATTTCGAGCGATAATGTATGTGTCTAAATGGGGCTTTAGAGGCGGAATTATTTAACCCATGGAGCTTAAATGCCCTCTTGGATACAGGGTTTTCCAATCTTCCTATTGAAAGTAAACATTCTACATTGGCTAGAGACACCATAGCAGCCTGGAAGATAAGCCCGTAAGACGTATGATCTGCCATTTAAAATCTCCAAACATATGAACTTATGGAACCACCCAGAATTTAGAGAAGGAAGGGAAAATAAAATGTTCCAAACGTGGCAACAGAAGGGTATTCTAAAAGTTCAGCAACTTATACTCCAAGAAGTTTCTAGATATAGGACTTTTAGAGAGTTGTGCGAAGAATATAATTTACCGGTATCACATTTTCTCCCATACGCAAAAGTACGAAATTTTTTACGGAAAAAAAATAACCGATATAGCAAAGGAGGCAACACTTAAAGGGGTTGTCCCGCGCCGAAACGGGTTTTTTTTTTTTTCAACCCCCCCCCCCCCCGTTCGGCGCGAGACAACCCCGATGCAGGGACTTAAAAAAAAAACAGCACAGCGCTTACCTGAATCCCCGCGCTCCGGTGACTTCTATACTTACCGGTTGAAGATGGCCGCCGGGGTCTGCTCCCTCCGTGGACCGCAGCTCTTCTGTGCGGTCCATTGCCGATTCCAGCCTTCTGATTGGCTGGAATCGGCACGTGACGGGGCGGAGCTACACGGAGCTACACGGAGCCCCATAGAGAACAGCAGAAGACCCGGACTGCGCAAGCGCGTCTAATTTGGCCATTAGACGGCGAAAATTAGACGGCAACCATGGAGACGGGGACGCCAGCAACGGAACAGGTAAGTGAAAAACTTTTTATAACTTCTGTATGGCTCATAATTAATGCACAATGTACATTACAAAGTGCATTAATATGGCCATACAGAAGTGTATAGACCCACTTGCTGCCGCGGGACAACCCCTTTAACCTTATTGATACTCTAGTTAAAAACTTTTCATATAAATATTCGATCTCTGTTTTATATAACAAATTTAGAGAGGGTTGGGTGTCGGAAAACAGCTCTAATTTATTTTAAAAATGGTCATGTGATGTACAGGGCTCGGAACTTCCCGAGGGTATTATTAAGAGCTGGAACTCTGTGAGAAAGGGGGTATCAAATGAATGGTGGCGGGTAACCGCAGAATCCCAATAGTCCAACAAGGTTACAAGCTTGTACAAGATGTACCATGTCTAAAATCGATTTCCTACATGGCATTTGGCAATGTTAGTAGATAGTGGGTTGAGATGCAAAAATTGATGCAAGACATTGGGGGCCAGAGTCTGCAATTAATACCACAATCATTTATATTTCACCAATTACCAAAACAGATAAGAAGGGTTGATATGACTCCATACTCCTGATCTGCAAGAGGTGCCTTTTGAACAACTGGCTGCTACCTGAACCCCCAGGGATAAATGATGTCATACAACAGCTAAAACACCTCCTGAAAATGGAGAGGATTGAGCGATGTGTGGAATCTCAAACCCCAAAATTTTTCAAAAAAAGAAATGGAGGGATTTAATGGAAAAATATCTTAGTCATAGTGAAATCATGGAATGTATGTCCCAGTTCACCAATACAACTTGGTACCATAGTCAAGATGACATGGACCAGCTAGGAATTTTAAAGGTAACACGACGGGCTGTGAAAGGGAGGGGGTCGTTAGGAAATAGGAGGCAGGATAGTTATAACCAGTTTGGCGTTTTATGGTTTGTTATAAAATGTTGATTAATAAAAGGATATGTAAGGGGGGGGGGGAGGGGGGAGTAAAATGTTTGGAAGACATATAAATGAGCGAGAGGTAATCAGCTTTGCATAACCTACAGAGATTGTTAAATATAGATTTATGATCGATCATAGCAATTTCCCTGTAAAATCATTATATGTTTCATTTTCTTTTTAAATTCTATTCATAGTCTGCTCATAGTTTTATTTCCTGAAAATTTCAGTTAAAACAAAAATGGTGGTGTGCTATTTAGTCAGCAGTGCAAGATCCTGCATTCCTAGACTTGAGGCAGGCCACCCGCCCACATTGGGCATGTGGCTCAATACAGTTAATCGGATCATGCTTGACAAAGGTGCTGCTCACACCTGCTTTCTTGTTAATCGGATCATGGAGATGTAGGACCTTACGGCATCACTTAGAGGTCTACAGGAGAAATTCAGGAAGACCTGGTACTACTGGATAGAGTTTCAGCTACTTCGTGCCTCAGATCCCCCTTCCTCTCGTTGGATGTATGTTTGTCTCCCATTTGTGTCCTGTCTTTATGTAGGGAACGATATATTGGAAGGGTTTGCTAATAGAAATATGGGGATTATTAGTAGTGTACCAGGGATTGTCACCTCGGTCCTATTACAAAGTGCAAGAGAAGTATCAAGATTCAGCTATATCTCCTGTTATAATCCCACTTAGTGGAGAGAATCTTTATTACGGGACTCTTCTTTCTGTTTCTCGCAATCTACATGCAATAGGCCGCCTGCAGGCGGGCGGAAATTCCGCGGCGGGATTTCCCGCAGGATTTCAGCCGCTGGAAGCCTGCATAGGATTGCATTAACAAACGCAATCCTATACAGACGGCTGCGGTTTGGCCACCCGAAATCTCGTGCGGCAAACAAACCGCGGCATGTTCCATTTCTGTGTGGGGCTCGCAGAGACACAGAAACGTCACTCACCCACCGTCGGCTCCAGTCTGCGCATGTGGCGGCTGCGCGGCAGCCGGCACATGAAAGATCCGGAGCGGCGGGGCGTGGATGAGTACACGCTGCTCTCTGCAGGCGCTCGGGTCGGGTCCCGTGGCAAGAATTCTCGCTGCCGGATCCGACCTGGCCGTCTGCAGGCGGCCATAGAGTGGCAGACAGCAATAATGGTTTTGTGTTTACCTTATAAGGATGTTAAACCTTGTTTATGCAACTTTGTGTGGGATTGATAAATCGATCCTAAGTTTTTTTTTTCTGCCATAGGAGAAACAATGGTAAAAGGGGTACACTGAGTTACCCGGTAATACACAACAATTAGAACACAAGTAAGAACAGAACAACAAGGTTTTGTTCATTTCAGGGTTGTAAGATGTTTAAGGAAAATGTTTTTCCTTGGTATTGTAAGAAAAATGGAAATTGAAAATGATTAAAGGGGTTGTCCCGCGCCGAAACGGGTTTAGTTTTTTTTTAACCCCCCCCGTTCGGCGCGAGACAACCCCAATGCAGGGGTTAAAAAAACAAACCGGGTAGTACTTACCCGAATCCCGGCGGTCCGGCGTCTTCATACTCACCTGCTGAAGATGGCCGCCGGGATCCTCTCTCTCTGTGGACCGCAGGGCTTCTGTGCGGTCCATTGCCGATTCCAGCCTCCTGATTGGCTGGAATCGGCACGTGACGGGGCGGAGCTACACGGAGCCGGCATTCTGCACGAGCGGCCCCATTGAAGACAGCAGAAGACCCGGACTGCGCAAGCGCGGCTAATTTGGCCATTAGAGGCCGAAAATTAGTCGGCACCATGGAGACGAGGACGCCAGCAACGGAGCAGGTAAGTATAAAACTTTTGATAACTTCTGTATGGCTCATAATTAATGCACAATGTACATTACAAAGTGCATTAATATGGCCATACAGAAGTGTATAGACCCACTTGCTGCCGCGGGACAACCCCTTTAAATAAAGAATAAAAAAAAGAAAAAAAAAGAAAGACAAAATCACCTGTGGCCGAGCATTGTTCTTGTCATGGACACAGCATAGAACATACGATAGTTAAATGCCAACTTCAAATCTCAACGTCATAGAAGCATTTGAGAGTACAAGTTTATAACCATCTTTGACACTCTCAAGAGAGGCATCAGCATCTCAAGAGGCTTCATGAACAGTGGAAAATATGAGAAATCTATAGCAGAGATAAAACACATGCCTGGTGACCCCCTAGCACACAGTTAGAGATCATAAAACTTTTGCATCCTTATCAGTGGACTAATTAAGTATTTACTTCTCTGCTCATCCTTTTCTGGTATTGTTTAAGTGCAAATTAATCACACCATGTCTGTGCCTTTTCATATGTATGTGTGTATATGTATATGTATGCATCTTAAGATCTTTTCCATTAAGGCTTTATTCACAGGGGTGAATATTGGCCGACATTTTCATGGCTGTCCGATATACGCTACCATCTGATGCATTGGATTCCAATGCATCAGATCAGGCGGGCAATTTTTGGCCGCGTAAAAGTGCCCGGTCATGCCAAGTTAGCGCATTTTGACTGGGCACTTTTACGCCGGTCAGGAAAGATAGTTCTGGAACTATCTTCCTGACTGGAATATGTCGGCCGCTGCATAGACTCCAATAGAATAGACTCTGAATAGAGCCAATGACAGCGGCCAGAGATGGGAGGGAGTTTAGCAGCTTGACTGCTAAACTCCCTCCCCTTCTCTCCTCCTTTCCGCCCCCTTGCCGCTGTTTGCAGTGGGAGGGGCAGGTTCAGAGCTAGTTGCTAAGCTCCCGCCCCTTCCCGTCCATTGTTTTCAACAGGAAACCTTGCATCGCACGTCATGTGATGCGATGTTTTACAGTTCCATTGAAAACAATGAGCGATGTGTTCCGAGGAACGCGAAAAGATAGGACATGCCCCGATTTTTTTTCGGCACAGTGATGCAGTGCAGGAAAACACTCATGTATATGACTCCATTCAAAAGAATGGGGTTCATATCCGTGCGAGATTTGTGCACGATTACCCTGGCCGTGTGAAAGCGGTCTAACATTACCATAACTAAAAAGACTGAAAATCTGATTTTAAACTGAATAAACTGCATAAAATTTTGGAATTTCACGTTTCTCACAGCCAATTAAGGCCTCTTTCACATTGGCATCTTTTTGATGCAATGTAGGCCTTTTAGAAATAATGGTTACCTATGGGTTCCTTCAGACGAACGATTTTTTGTCATGCCTTAAAAAAACGCGCGTCAAAAGATAGAACATAGGCATGTTATTTAAACGCCGGAATTTCTATTGCGTCCAAAGATAGGTCTTGTCCTATCTTTTGACGGCAAGACGCTGGAGGCTCCTTAGACTCGTATGGGAGTCTATGTGAGCTGTCCAAAAAAGGGTGGGGGAGCGAGTTTAACAGCAGTGAGTGCTGCTAAGCACTGACAGCTGCCTCTTGGGAGATATTTAAAGTTATTACCGTAATTTTGCCAACCAAGGGCTGCGGGATCGGTTCAGTGCAAGACGCTGCAGCCAGCTGTGAAAAGCAATTCTGTGCTCTGTTAGCCGTGATCTTTTAGCGTGACTATTGAAGCATCAAAATGGCGCTTATGTGATCCTAAGGCTGTATTCAAACGGGCGAACGCAGAATTGGTTTGAGAAACTAGGACCGAAATTGCACTTGTGATTCTGGGTGCAAGCATGATGCGATTTTGCTTTACAAAACGCATCACCTCGCATCTATGTGCTTGCGATTTCCATGTGAGAAATTTGCTATATGTGGGCATGCATTTATATTGCTAACATCTGAACCTAAACTTTATATATCTCCCAGAAGCATTAAAGTGCAAGTCCAGGTATGGCTTCAGGGCGAGAGTGGTTTCACACAGCCATATGCACAACTAAGCTCGCCGCTACGGAATGTAGTTGCACATGAAAGGCTTTTTTTATATTTTTTTGCCGGCCTTCGAAACTCTGCACCATAGCAGAGGAGTTAAAATAAAATAGCGGAAGGATAGGTCCTGCCCTATCTTTCCCGCATGTAGTATTAACTCTTCGGGATCCATCTTGCGTGAGAATGTCGCTTGTATGAAGCCGGCCTTAAGGTGTGTTCACACATAGCAGACTTGGCTTTGATTTTCCACAGTCGAAAGTTCACTCTAAAATCGGAGTCAAATTCTGCATTCAAATCTGCCATTGCTGTGGATTTGCCTGTAAATCTGCAATATATTTCACGCCACTGTTATGAAAAGTTGGGACCTTTGCACTGTTGATTTGGGGTGGGGGGCACAAGTTATGAGAACAGCCCCGAACCTTTGGTTCTCTAAAATCTGCCAGTAGTCAAACCGATTAATCTCCCATTCTCTCCGCTGGTTCTGTTTACATCCTGCAATTGGTGACATTCCATTTAGAGAGTGATGGCTGCAACTAATTACAGTCAGCCTGAATACGGAACATCATCGACTCCAGGTTGGAAACAGAGCCTGCAAGGAGAACGGGAGATGGACACTGAAGCAGTGGGGTTTGGAGCCTATGAGTATAGGATGCTTTTAGGGTGGCTTCACACGAGCATGAGAAAAAGGACCTAGTAGCGCAACATTTTTGCCCTGTGAATGTTGCACTTTTGCGCTCATATCTGTGCATTTTACTGTACATATTTTGCGCTGTCGGGGACATCAGCGTCATGATTTAACCCCTTCATGACATGGCCTATTTTGGGCTTAAGGACGCAACAATTTTTGGCGGATTTTCTTCTCCATTTATCAAAAGTCATAACTTTTTTATTTTTCCGTCGACGCGGCCGTGTGAGGGCTTGTTTTTTGCGTGGCGAACTGTAGTTTTTATCGGTGCCACTTTTGGGTACATAGACTATATTGTAAAACTTTTATTTTTTTATATGATAGCAGGGAGAGAAAACGCATCAATTCTGCCATAGATTTTTTTTTTTACAGCGTTAATCATGCAGCATAAATGAGACATTCCATTTTTTCTGCGGGTCGGTACGGTTACAACGATACCAAAATTCTTACATTTTTTTTAGGTTTTCCCACTTTTCTGCAATAAAAACCCTTTTTTTGGAAATCTTTTCTATTCTAAATTGCTGCATTCAAAGTCCTGTAACTTTTTTATTTTTCGATGTATGAAGCTCTATGAGGGCTTATTTTTTGCGAGACGAGCTGTAGTTTTTACTGATACCATTTTGGAGTACAAATGGCTTTTTTGATCACTTTTATTGCGTTTTTAGTGAGGCAAAATGCTAAAAATTAGCATTTTGCCTCAGTTTTTTAGCGTTTTTTTTAAGCGTTTTTTTGCGTGCACAGTCAAAAGCATGTGCAAGTTATTGTACGCGTCGTTACGGACGCGACAATACCAAATATGTGGGGTTTAATTTTTTTTTACCTTTTTTTATGCTAATCTGAAAAAAAGCATAAGAAAGGGGTTTTTTTACTTTTTTTTTTTACATTTTTCTTTTTTTTACATTTTTCTTTCCTTTTTTTTTACATAATTTGTGTCCCTCTGAGGGACTTGCAGCACTATGATCGCTGTCATAAGGCATGGCAGAGCTACTGCTCTGCCATGCCTTATCGCTTATACAGCGATCATAGGCATAGGCAATACAGGACGCCGGTGTCTGGCGTCCTGTTGCCATGGTGACAGGCCGGGCTCTCGCGATGACATCGCGAGTTCCGGCCGGAGACACAGAGGGAGTCCGCTCCCTCTGTGAACTCTTTCCCTGCCGCGATCTACTTAGACAGCGGGGTAGACAGCGGGGGGCGCATCTCCGATGTCCCCCCGCTGTTGCAGCGGGACGCCGGCTGTGACTGACAGCCGGCTCCCGCTGTGGGATAGGGCGGGATCATATGTGATCCCGCGCTATCCCCAGGACGTAAGTTTACGTCCTGTTGCGGGAAGTACCAGGCTGCCAGGACGTAAACTTACGCCCTGCAGCGGGAAGGGGTTAAAAGGCCATGCAGCCTAATTAGTACCAGATGTGTTTGATTACCCGAAAAATTGGGGCCTCTGGTGCGCAAATGTGCATTAAAATAGAGCATGCTGCGTCTTTTTACGCGTACACAAACTAAAAGTGTGAATAAGCCCATTGAAAACAGTGGGTGTTTTTCTATGCGTAGTGCACGCGCAAATACACCTGTGTGAAACTGCCCTTATTGTTAAGGACTTGTTAGTGGGCTGGTGGGGCTTCTGTGCCAGGGCAGCTTTTTAATCCCGGGCTGGCCCTGCTTGGAGGAATATCTCTCAGACTGGAGCCACACTAATGATTCCGGTGGGATCAGTTATGTGTTGTGGTTCTGTGCAGTGAACGGCGGAATAAAATGAGCACAATAGCGCGTCTAACAAGATTCATATGTAGCATTAGAGGAATTAGTCATGTCCAGACTGCCGTCTTTCACCCTAAGACGGGTGATGACGCAGAAGAATGTACATCCACAATGTAGTATTCCTTTAAGATCTGGTTTCACCAGTCTTTATTGCTTCACAGTATAGTAATGTTCATACTGTATTATACATTTCATAGTGCACAACATCCAAACAAACACCTGGCCATTTGGCCTCTAATTAAACATTATATATCGCCTTTGCTACTCCCCCTTACAGTGCAGCGGCTCAGACGCTCTGATGAGCTGCTCATGGCCGCTAGACTCTGGCCCCAGACTCAGCCAGGTGAAGGGTGGAGTAGAAGAGGCAGTCGAAGCACTGGATGGGAGCCCTGCTTGTTTCCCTGCATGAGAACAGCGGCAGGGAGGACAGAGGCGCATGGAACCGGCAGTGATACGGCATTATGAGCGTTGGGGGGAGAGGCTATGCCTCCTGTTTTAATGTGGTAGTAATGCAACCAGTGTGTTACTGCTTGGAAGATAAGCCCCCAGGATAGGGGATAATGCATGGCTAAGACCGCCTCCAAAGGAAATTAACAAAACATTCTCAATGCCTAATGTGCCTGCTATAAAAGAATTAAAAGCTGCACAAGAGATGTGAATGCAGCAGAGTGTGGAGGAGTGCAGCCTCAATAATGCAGCAGAGGTGTGGGAGTGACACAACAACAGCCTGAAATATTGTAAGTGAGACCAGTCTCTTTAAAAAGGAGTGATGTTAAAGAGGTTGTCCCGCGAAACAAAGTTGGGGTATACACTTCTGTATGGCCATATTAATGCACTTTGTAATGTACATTGTGCATTAATTATGAGCCATACAGAAGTTATTCACTTACCTGTTCCGTTGCTAGCGTCCTCGTCTCCATGGTGCCGTCTAATTTCAGCGTCTAATCGCCCGATTAGACACACTTGCGCAGTCCGGTCTTCTCCGTGTTGAATGGGGCTGCTCGTGCTGGAGAGCTGCTCCTCGTAGCTCCGCCCCGTCACGTGTGCCGATTTCAGCCAATCAGGAGGCTGGAATCGGCAATGGACCGCACAGAAGACCTGCGGTCCACTGAGGGTGACGATCCCGGCGGCCATCTTTGCAAGGTAAGTAAGAAGTCACCGGAGCGCGGGGATTCGGGTAAGTACTATCCGTTTTTTTTTTTTCAACACATGCATCGGGTTTGTCTCGCGCCGAACGGGGGGGCTATTGAAAAAAAAAAAAAACCAGTTTCGGCGCGGGACAAACCCTTTAAGGGGACTTGTACCATTAGAAACAGACTTTTGATAGCATGTTTATAGTTAAGTAAACTGTTACCAGTGTCACGTTCGTCTTGAGATGGAGATCTTAGAAGACACTGATGTCTATGAAGTCGTGTATCTTTTGTGTAGAGACGCAGCCCCTACAGGGTGGAAGGGGTCCATGCATAAGTAACCTAGTTGATATTGACCACGTGTATTAATCAAGTGACTTGTTGCAGCCCGGTCTGAGATATCTGTAATATTGTAACAGCTGAGAAGGCACTTTGAAGTAGTTGCACTAAGCACAAAGGAAGGTGTGTGCCAGACGGAAGCCATGTTCGAAGTGCTTTGTTGTTCCCACGTTCACAGACATAGTATCAGTTTGTATCTTCATTTGTAACATTGTGTGATCTTCAATGTGACATTCAAATAGAAGTGCCCTCCTATGCCATGAAATCCTTACTCGTTTGGTAAAGTTGTTTTTTTAAAAAAGGTGTGGTGCCTTCACCTCTGTCCGTCATTGCCATGCCATGATGTAACACCACCATGTGCTTCACTCCCAGACCTAGTGCCAAAGAATGCCACTACAAACAAATTTGGTTGCATACCATTACAGACGTGCCTGACTCTTCCAAAGACTGAGAGCACCTCCTGAGAGGCACACCCTTCTCTTACTGAGGCCATTTGTTCTCATGCCCCCTAGTGGCCACCTTAATAGCTGTACTGCTGTAGTAACAATGTGCATATAAATAATATGCCCATACATTTAAGAGAGTTTCCATATAAAAAAATACAATGCATGTCTATTTTGACAAGATGATGGGTGTTAGAGGAACTATGCCGGGGCAATACTTTTAGCAGATGTTCTATTGTATGGTGTGTCTGTTAGATAAAAATGGATTTTTTTATTGCTACTTAAATGGGTTTTCTCAATATAACAAAACCCCGTCCCCAAGCTGGGCCCTGCCTAAAATAACAAATAACATAGTATGTTAGGCTGAATGAAGACCATGTCCATCTAGTTCAGCCTGTTTTAAACCCCCACCGCCATTCCTTGTTGGTCCAGAGAAAGGCATAAACCCCCCAGCCAGCCAATTAGCTCCTATGGAGGAAAAATTCCTTCCTGACTCCATAATGGCAGCCAGAGTAATCCCTGGATCAACATTTGAGATAAACAACCCTGCTGGTCACGTAATGTCTATATCCTGTAATATTGCTCTAGAAAGACATCTAGTCCCCTCTTAAATTCCTCTATCGATTTTGCCATCATTATGTCCTCAGGTAGAGAGTTCCACAGTCTCACTGCTTTTAAGCCTGGTTTAGACATGATCATCAATCAAAAGATGTCTTTTGAGTGATAATAGTTGTGTGCCTTTAAGCGCAAGGTGATAGCTCAAACATTGTAGATAGCCGTGGATGTAGAAGACAAGCGGGGCCGATTGTCTTCTGCATCCAGCTGTTTTCTGCTCGGAGCGCTTAGCTATTATACAGCTGAGCGCGCCGAGCAGGGGATGCAGAAGACAAGTGGGGCCACTTGCCTTCTGCATCCAGCTGTTCTCTGCTCGGAGCATCCAGCTGTTATACACAGCGGAGTATGCAGAATACAGCTGGACCACTGTGTTCTTCATACCCCAGCTGTTCAGGGAGCGCTCAGCTGGTATACAGCTGTGCGCTCCGTGCGGAGTATGAAGAACACAGCTGGACCGCTGTGTTCTTCATACCCCGTCTGTGTTCAGGGGGCAGGATACAGCTGAAACAATAGTATCAGCTGTATCCCGCTGTGAATTCCTGATAAAGCTGATCGTTCTCTTTCAGCATTCCTTAAAGAAAACTACACGATGTCAGTGCAGTTAGACACAACAATTATCACTCAAAAGATGACTTTTAGCGATTTTTGAGCGGAAATCGTTGTGTCTACATCAGCCTTTACAGTAAAGAACCCCCTTCTATGTTGGTGATGAAACCTGCTTTCTTCTAGACGTAGCAGATGCCCTCTTGTTGCCGTTGCAGTCCAGGGTATAAACAGATCATGGGAGAGATCCTTGTATTGTCCCCTCATGTATTTATACATAGTTATTTGATCGCCCCTTAACCGTCTTTTTTCCAGGGTAAATAATCCCAATTTTGATAGTCTCTCTGGGTATTCTCGTCCTCCCATTCCGATCATTAATTTAGTTGCCCTTCTTTGAACCCCCTCAAGCACTGTAACATCTTTCCTAAGCAGTGGAGTCCAGAACTGTACACAGTATTACGTGTGAGGCCTGACAAGTGCCTTGTATGGTGGAAAAATAATGTTCTAGTCCCTCGCCCCTATGCCTCTTTTAATGCACCCCAAGACTTTATTTGCTTTTGCAGCAGCTGACTGGCATTGGTTGCTCCAGTTAAGTCTACAGTCCACAAGTACCCCCAGGTCTTTTTCCATATCACTTTTCCCTAGCAGTACCCCATTTAGTGTGTTTTGGTGACATCCGTTTCTCCTGCCCATGTGCATAACATTACATTTATCAACATTGCACTTCATTTGCCATTTTTCTACCCAAGCCCCCAGTTTATCTAGGTCTGTTTGTAGCCGCATATTGTCCTCCGTTGTATTAATTGTCTTGTATAATTTTGTATCAGCTGCAAATATTATTTTACTGTGCAGCCCCTCTATCAGGTCATTGATAAATATGTTGAACAGAATGGGGACTAGTACTGAGCCCTGTGGCACCCCACTAGCAACAGTGGCCCATCTAGAGTATGAACCTTTTATTACCACCCTCTGCTTTCTATCTCTGAGCCAGTTCTTTACCCAGATACACACGTTTTCGCCCAGACCGAGCTGCCACATTTTATACATCAACCTATTATGCGGTACGGTGTCAAATGCTTTAGAGAAATTCAGATATATGAGATCAATAGACTCTCCCAGGTCCAGCCTAGAGCTTAGGTCATTGTAGAAGCTGATTGGTCTGACATGATCGACCCCTCATGAACCCTTGCTGCTGAGGGGTTATGCCGTTGTTTTCCTTGAGGTATTCTAGGATCGCGTCCCTCGGAAAACCCTAGAATATTTTTCCAATTATTGAAGTGAGACTAACCGGCTATACTCATCTCTCCCTGGGCTAACAGCTGGCATTGGCAGTGACTTCTGGGTGGACGGGCTTGGCGGAATAATGTGACCACTGTGGTCAATCAGAGGCTGCAATGTCAAGTCGCCAAACTCCTGACATCATGGCAGCCAGGATATGAGCACTGATGCCAGTAGCTCTGATGGTGATTCTGCAGCCTCTGATTGGCCACAACAGTCACATGCTTTCGCCCAGTCGTCTAACCAATGCCATTGCCGGCTGTTAGTTTCATCTCGAAGCCCCTAGAGAGCAAGTATACCCTTGTTATTTTAGGCAGGGCCCAACTAGGGGACGGGGTTTTGTTTAAAGGAGATGTCCCGAGGCAGCAAGTGGGGTTATACACTTCTGTATGGCCATAATAATGCACTTTGTAATATACATTGTGCATTAATTATGAGCCATACAGAAGTTATAAAAAGTTTTATACTTACCTGCTCCGTTGCTAGCGTCCTCGTCTCCATGGTGCCGACTAATTTTCGGCCTCCGATGGCCAAATTAGCCGCGCTTGCGCAGTCCGGGTCTTCTATAGTCTTCTATGGAGCCGCTCGTGCCAGAGAGCGGCTCCGTGTAGCTCCGCCCCGTCACGTGCCGATTCCAGCCAATCAGGAGGCTGGAATCGGCAGTGGACCGCACAGAAGAGCTGCGGTCCACGAAGGCAGAGGATCCCGGCGGCCATCTTCAGCAGGTGAGTATGAAGACGCCGGACCGCCGGGATTCAGGTAAGCGCTGTGCGGGTGGTTTTTTTAACCCCTGCATCGGGGTTGTCTCGCGCCGAACGGGGGGGGGGGTTTAAAAAAAAAAAAAACCCGTTTCGGCGCGGGACATCTCCTTTAAATGACAACACCCCTTTAAAAAGAAGCAATGGAGGATTGGATTGTCACAGCAACACTGGCAGGTTCTCATGGCACTCGGGTTGGGAATTGCTGCTCTACTCTACAATGCAGTAGTGCTGATTGCGGTGTTTCTAGGTTTTGAAGCAGGAAGATTAGTTTATTTTCTTTTTGATATGGTGAGAGTAGAATGGAAATTGGACTGCTAGGCTACACAACGTCTCCCTGTCTGGAGATTTTCATTGAGATAAACTGCTATTGCAATAAATGGCTTCCAATCATCCTCTGGGTTCCAGCCATGGTTAACTTTCAAAGTAAATGTTCTATAATTTAATTTACATTACCGGTAATTTACACTAACTTGCATGCGTCATATCCTGAATGCTATACTTATGTGTAATTATATTAATAAAATTACCTTCCAGTACTTTATTATTTTGCAATGCATGTTACAAATGTTGGAGTTCATTACCAAACTAACAATGTATTTGCATTTTGAGCTATACACCCCTGTTTCCTCAAATCAAATTAAAATTGGTCCTGTAAAAGGGAAATCATTATCTTCTTGAACCCCACACACAAAAATGCATACAGGAACGGAACCAATAACCACAATTCAAAATGTGTACAGTACTAGTGCATGCTATATTACTTTTAGTAATACACAGTGGGCGGACTTGGGTCCAAGGGCCACCCTCCATCTAAACAAATCTTTCTTTTTTTGCATGCGTGAAAGCGAAAATAAGAATGTACCCATTGAAAACAATGTTTTTAATTCTCTGTGTCCTCAAGAAATTACCCATTGCAACCAATCAAAATTAACAGTGGGAAAATCAGGTAAATTGAACTTATCTTGACTATTGTTGGCCCAACCAAGGATCCCTGTGCACAAACAATGTGAGGACCAACTTATACCAAATACATGCAACTTATATATTATACTAGCTGATATACACGGCTTCGCCCGAGTTAATTTGGTACTGGTGTTTATCTGATGTTCACACGGAAAGTCTTATGAAGCCGTGCTTACTTTAGAGATACCGGAAAAACATATGTTCACCATTTTGCATAGTTCTCTGCGTTACCCAGGAAACACCACGGGGAGGTAACCATGTGACGTTTACTTTATATAAAATGACATCAGGAAGTGAGAGAATTAGATTACGTACATAAAATTTGGACACTAATTCTTTTGCGCATAGAATTGAATAATCAAGTTGAGACCCATTAACTTTTCCTATTTATGACATAATCAATGCTCGTGCCAAATTTCCCTTTTCTATGACACAGGAAAGTGAAAAAATTACATTTCGCACGTAAAATTTAGACGCTAATTCTTTTGCGCATAGAATTGAATAATGGAGTTGGGACCCATTAGCGTTTCCTATTTATGACATAATCAATGCTCGTGCCAAATTTCCTGTTTCTATGACATCGGGAAGTGAGAAAATTAGATTCCGTATGTAAAATTTGGACGCCAATTCTTTTGTGCTTAGAATTGAATAATCGAGTTGGGACCCATTAGCTTTTCCTATTTATGACATAATCAATGCTCGTGCCAAATTTCCTGTTTCTATGACACCGGAAAGTGAAGAAATTACATTCCGTACGTAAAATTTGGACGCTAATTCTTTTGCGCATAGAATTGAATGATGGAGTTGGGACCCATTACCTTTTCCTATTTATGACATAATCAATGCTCGTGCCAAATTTCCTGTTTCCATGACATCGGGAAGTGAGAAAATTAGATTCCGTACGTAAAATTTGGACGCTAATTCTTTTGCGCATAGAATTGAATAATGGAGTTGGGACCCATGACATAATCAATGCTCTTGCCAAATTTCACGTTTCTATGACACCGGAAAGTGAGATAATTAGATTCCGTACGTAAAATTTGGACGCTAATTCTTTTGCGCATAGAATTGAATAATGGAGTTGGGACCCATTAGCGTTTCCTATTTATGACATAATCAATGCTCGTGCCAAATTTCACGTTTCTATGACACCGGAAAGTGAGATAATTAGATTCCGTACGTAAAATTTGGACGCTAATTCTTTTGCGCATAGAATTGAATAATCGAGTTGGAACCTATGAACTTTTCCTATTTATGACATAATCAATGCTCGTGCCAAATTTCACGTTTCTATGACACCGAAAAGTGAGAAAATTAGATTCCGTACGTAAAATTTTGGATGCTAATTCTTTTGCGCATAGAATTGAATAATCGAGTTGGGACCCATTAACTTTTCCTATTTATGACATAATCAATGCCCGTGCCAAATTTCATGTTTCTATTACATTGGGAAGTGAGAGATTTAGATTATGTACGTAAAATTTGGACGCTAATTCTTTTGCGCATAGAATTGAATAATGGAGTTGGGACCCATTAGCGTTTCCTATTTATGACATAATCAATGCTCGTGCCAAATTTCCTGTTTCTATGACATCGGGAAGTGAGAAAATTAGATTCCGTATGTAAAATTTGGACGCCAATTCTTTTGCGCTTAGAATTGAATAATCGAGTTGGGACCCATTAGCTTTTCCTATTTATGACATAATCAATGCTCGTGCCAAATTTCCTGTTTCCATGACATCGGGAAGTGAGAAAATTAGATTCCGTACGTAAAATTTGGACGCTAATTCTTTTGCGCATAGAATTGAATAATGGAGTTGGGACCCATGAC
The DNA here is from genome assembly GCF_035609145.1 of Eleutherodactylus coqui. Classification (NCBI taxonomy): domain Eukaryota; kingdom Metazoa; phylum Chordata; class Amphibia; order Anura; family Eleutherodactylidae; genus Eleutherodactylus; species Eleutherodactylus coqui. Next base: position 263,259,543 of record NC_089841.1, on the reverse strand, counting down.
ATAATCAATGCTCTTGCCAAATTTCACGTTTCTATGACACCGGAAAGTGAGATAATTAGATTCCGTACGTAAAATTTGGACGCTAATTCTTTTGCGCATAGAATTGAATAATGGAGTTGGGACCCATTAGCGTTTCCTATTTATGACATAATCAATGCTCGTGCCAAATTTCACGTTTCTATGACACCGGAAAGTGAGATAATTAGATTCCGTACGTAAAATTTGGACGCTAATTCTTTTGCGCATAGAATTGAATAATCGAGTTGGGACCCATTAACTTTTCCTATTTATGACATAATCAATGCTCGTGCCAAATTTCACGTTTCTATGACACCGGAAAGTGAGATAATTAGATTCCGTACGTAAAATTTGGACGCTAATTCTTTTGCGCATAGAATTAAATAATCGTGTTGGGACCCATTAACTTTTCCCATTTATGACATAATCAATGCTCAGGCCAAATTTTAAGTTTCTATGACATTGGAAAGTGACAGATTTAGATTACGTACGTAAAATTTCGACGCCAATTCTTTTGTGCTAGAATTGAATAATCGAGTTGGGACCCAATTACTTTTCCTATTTTGGAGATAATCTATGCGTGTGCCAAATTTCATGTTTCTACGACATCGGGAAGTTGGAGAACTTTTGGCGAGTCAGTCAGTCAGTCAGTGAGTCAGTCAGTGAGTCAGTCAGTCAGTCAGTGAGTCAGTCAGTGAGTCAGTGAGGGCTTTCGTCTTTATATATATAGATTTAAAATGAATAACGACTGCAAAGAAATAATTTTTGAAGTTATCTCTTTGGAAAACATCAGAAAAGTCTTAAAGTTACCCTACAGTGGTTGGAAACAACTGTAGGGTAGTGAAGAAGTTAAAGGGAATCTTTCACGTCCCCACAACACTATAAACTACGTTGGGGTGCCATTAGGGGATGTGACAGGGAGCCGGTGATGTATTTTTTATACTCACCCACACCCACGGTGTCCTACTCTGAAGTCGCAGTCGCACACACATTTTTTCAGAGTTCTGCACATGCACTCTCCTATAGACTTGTATAGGAGAACATGCAGTACTATGAAAATAGTGAGATACAGTATTTGTGCACTGCTGGTGCACAAATACATGCACGAATATACCCATGGGAAAGGGGCCTAAGGGTTATTCTATGTATACATTCCATTGAACCCTGAAGCAGGTCAAGCACATATAGCTAGCCTGTTAGTGGGGACACATTACACACTTAGGGATTACCACTAGACGACAGTTTAGGAAAAAGGCGGCACGTTGTCTGTCATTAGTAAGTTCATGTGAGTCTTCCACACACAGATATGCAGTCCATGGAAAGCTTATATATCATTGTTTATTACATTCACTCCAAATCATAAGTTGTAAAAGAAGATAAAAAACCTGCTATACCTCTGCAGTGAGGGTCAGCATTGTTAGTGGTGAAGGGGGCCCAATGGAGCCCCCTTGCTTATGGGCCTGGGTGCAATTGCAACCCATTCGACCCCTACTGTGAATACAGGTGAGTGGCCGGAACGATCTCTGTCCCGCTTTGCCTTCATTCCCAAAACAGCTATCGCTCTTGTGTAAAGTTGCAATAGATGATTTCTCAAGGCTGTACTGTGACCTTCTGTAGCACTACAGATTGAATTGAACCATCAAGCTACAGCTGCAGTCCAAAGGAATCTATTAAACGGATTGTCCAGAATTAGAAAATAAAAGCTACTTTCACCCAAAAGCAGTGCCACATCTGTCCACGGGTTGTGTCTGGTATTGCAGCTCTATTGAACAGCATGGAGCTGAGCCATAATACCAGATGGAACCCATGGACACATATGGCACTGTTTTTGGAAGAAAGCAGCTATGATTTTCTAATTCAGGACAACCCCTTTAAACTGTATGAAGTCTTCTAGACGGCAGATGGCACTTGGTAGTTGAAGGGGTTTTCCTAGTTAGTTTATTTTTATAGCCTCACTTCCCCAAACTATACTTGAGTAATAGGCTTACCATGGCGCTGGAGCGCCCATTCAGCACCAAGGCAACTGACAGATGAAGTCCCATAAACGTATCACATAGACTTCTTATGTAAAAACCCCAATGTGTTTATTGGACGTCATTGATGACGTTCCAATCGGGCCCCCTATTGGCTGCAGTGGCGACGTGGGTAAGCAAACATAGAAAGCAAAAGCTTGTACCAGTAGGAACGCCATAAAATCCACTTTGGGTAGGACCATAAAAATGCAGTAGCCAGTGAGGAACCCAACCCCCTAACATCCTGTCTCGCCCTGTGCTTTTTCCCGCTCTTGTGACTCTCACCCTTCCAACTCTACCAATAAGATTGTCTGTGTGACAAGCAGCCTATCAGCAGCTAGCTGTTGCCAACCAGTTAGTTTTGTTTGTTGAAAGAAAAGGGGGAAGACAGGGCTTTCCGACGTGCGGCAACTTCTATGTCTCTGTCTGAGCACATAGCTAGGTGTTCACTGGAGAATGATTATGTGGCTATTCAGGAGGACCCTCCGGGCCACTATACTGTGGCTGTGACACAGCCGGCCAAAATATGTCATTGCGCCTGTGTGAATGAAGCCTTAAGGTGGAATACTACTGATGGGCCAGTGCTGGTGCTTGTCCCGCAGGCTAAAAGTTACCAACCAGGCCCTGAATATGTGTGATTAACCCCAAAACATGAGGCACATAACTTCTTGGAGCCCGGGTTTCAAGTAAACAATGTCCTTGTTTTAAACACGAATATAGTGCCAATGTAATTAAAAAGACCAACAAACACATAACTTTTTAACCCATTCAAGGACGTAGCTGTATGAGGTTTTTTTGCAGGACAAATTGCTTTTTTTGCACTATTTAATATATCATGTCATGTATGAAAAAGTTTTTAAAATGTTTAAGTGGGGTGAAATGAAAAAAAAAAGGGCAACATTTTTGGGAAGTTTAGATTTTACGGAGTTCACTGTGCAGTAAAATGACATCTGAACTTTACTCTTTGGGTCCGCACAATTATGGTTTAGTTATATAGTTTTTTAAAGGGGTTGTCTCGCGCCGAAACGTTTTTTGTTTTTTTTTCCATAGGCCCCCTGTTCGGCGCAGGACAACCCCAAAGGATGTGTTAAAAAAAAAAAATGTATTACTTACCCGAATCCCCGCTCTGCGACGTCTACCTTCTTCCTTCTTCTTTCTTCACCAAGATGGCCGCCGGGATCTTCACCCACGATGCACCGCGGGTCTTCTCCCATGGTGCACCGTGGGCTCTGTGCGGTCCATTGCCGATTCCAGCCTCCTGATTGGCTGGAATCGGCACACATGACGGGGCGGAGCTACGAGGACCAGCTCGCCGGCACGAGCGGCCCCATTCACCAGAAAGAAGACCGCACAGTGCAAGCGTGTCTAAAAAAGCAAGAAGACATCAGAATTAGACGGATCCATGGCGACGGGGACGCTAGCAACGGAGCAGGTAAGTGAATAACTTCTGTATGGCTCATATTTAATGCACGATGTATATTACAAAGTGCATTAATATGGCCATACAGAAGTGTATAGACCCACTTGCTGCCGCGAGACAACCCCTTTAAGTTTTACTACTTTAAAAAATGAAAGCAATTTTTTTTCTTTTTTATTAATAAGAATGGCTTTCCTTCACTATAATCTGAGACCCATGACTTCTTTTTTATTTTTTTGTAGATTGGTAGATCGGACTGTATGAGGGCTCATTCTTGTGGGTCGAGTTGTAGTTTTTAGTAATAATAATTTTAGGTACATATATCTGATAATTTTTTGTTTAAAAAATACACATTTTTGGCATTCTGAATTTTTTATTAATGCCGTTCACTATATGGGATAAATAATGCGATATTAATTCTTTCACTGTTTAAATTTTTTATGAAAACATGGTAAAAGGATTTTTATTTGAACTTTTAATATTTCTTATTTTTGCAGTTTTAGGGCTTATTCAGACGTCCGTATATCGGCCGGGTTTTAATGCCCAGCAGATATACGGTGTTCTTTTCTGCAGGGGGAGGAGGCGGGCCAGGAGCAGTGCACTGAGCTACCGCCCCCTTTCCACCCCTCGCCACTGTTTGCAATGGGAGGGTCGGGAAGGGGGGAGAGCTAAGTTCTGCCCGCCCCCCCCCCCTTACCTCCCATTACAAATAGTGATGAGGGGTGGAGAGAGATCTCTTACACTAAATACTGCAACACTTCAGTATCGCAATATATAGTCATTTTTAATGTTGCCTATTAAAGGGGTTGTCCCGCGCCGAAACGGGTTTTGTTTTTTTTCAATAGCCCCCCCGTTCGGCGCGAGACAAACCCGATGCAGGGGTTTAAAAAAAAAAAAAACGGATAGTACTTACCCGAATCCCCGCGCTCCGGTGACTTCTTACTTACCTTGCGAAGATGGCCGCCGGGATCTTCACCCTCGGTGGACCGCAGGTCTTCTGTGTGGTCCATTGCCGATTCCAGCCTCCTGATTGGCTGGAATCAGCACACGTGACGGGGCGGAGCTACGAGGAGCAGCTCTCTGGCACGAGCGGCCCCATTCAGAAGGGAGAAGACCGGACTGCGCAAGCGCGTCTAATTGGGCGATTAGACGCTGAAAATTAGACGGCACCATGGAGACGGGGACGCTAGCAACGGAACAGGTAAGTGAATAACTTTTGTATGGCTCATAATTAATGCACGATGTACATTACAAAGTGCATTAATATGGCCATACAGAAGTGTATAACCCCAACTTTGTTTCGCGGGACAACCCCTTTAACCCTTTACAATCCAATTTCCCAGCCACCTGAACACTCCCCAGCTCTTATTCATTTTGGGTGGGAAAGCGTGTTGTGGGTTCCTTGGAATTACTTAACAGATGGTGGCATAAAAATGAATGTCAATTTTCTGAAAATTAAGCGTGAGTTCTGAGTGTTTCACATCAGAAAGATAATTTGTAATAATCCTGTAAATGCCATATATGTATATTGATATAACATACATTTATATAAAACTAGCTGATATACCCGGCTTCGCCCGAGTTAATTTGGTACTGGTGTTTATCTGGTGTTCACACGGAAATTCTTATGAATTCTATATAATACAAGCATTTTGAAGTGATGATAATGATGCCTTGACATTTACAGCAGATCAAATAAATCTCTCATTTTCCAAACAATTCGTAGGCATGTCTTCTTTTTTGCGTTTCCTTATTGAACTTTAACGAAAACGTATTAACCAATAAAGAAAACAGGTATCTGGACATACACACAATGGGGAAAGAGGGGGGTAGTGTTGGGGTGCCGACAAGGGCCGAGCTCCCGGTTCTAGTCCCATCAGGCCAGCAGTTTTAGCTCTGGGGTTTTAGACCCGGCCCGTATTTATCCAATCTACAAATCTTTTGAATTCCCTGAAGGAGATCCACCCTTGCCATACTCTATAAAATGTTTCTATTGTTCCGCTCTCGTCCGCCCCCATTTCGTCAAATCTCATCAGCTCATTGAGTTCCTCTGCCCACATAACCCTTGACGGAGGAGTGGCGGAACGCCATAGTCTTAGGATTATTCTTCTGACTGCCATTATGAAAAACCGTAGTACTCCTCTTTTGATCTCCTTAATTGAGCCTGGGAGGATTGAGAGAAGGGCCATTTCTATTAACCAACATCTAAAAAGTGTCTCCTCTAAGAAATGTGTAGGAAATTAGTACTATCCATTCCTGATGGACGCTGTGTATGGATGTCCCTGGTGGCACCACACAGCCATGATCCATCTAATATAGTGTGAATAAGGAATGTAGATACACCGCTTACGACGTTTTGACACACCTCCGAGTCACAAGGACACACCTCTATGTATTATGAGAACGCACGCTAACTGGGACATGTAGAATCCAGTAGGCGTGGACTCTACGCGATGACGTCAATCAGAGCGTCACACGGCTACGCCCAACGCCGGTAACATAGCAACAGCTGACTCGGCCGCGACGGGTAGGACGCGGTGTGATGACGTAAACCGCTTGCGTTCCACCACGGAAAGCGGAAGCTTCCCTTCTTTAATCCACACAATGGCACAGAGAGAGGGAGTGTGAACGATCGGAGGGCAACAATCTAGCACGATTTATCTATGGAAAGCTCAGGCTCATTATTGGGACTTATCGGACACTAATAAGTAGCGCTATTCACTGAGTATTACAGTGATTAGCCCTCATCAATGTAAGCACCACCTCCCGATCCTTTGGATTGGCCACCTTACCTGAGACATCCCCGATGGGAGGAGTTACACACACTTATAACCCAGACCTACACACAGACACCTTAGATGCCTGCAGCTCACCACTAGAGCCGCAGGCGCTGCTGGAGATCACTCCTAGCACCCTCTTTGCCTTGATCTATGATCTCTTTTCTGCTCTATAGCTATCACAGCAAATCTCGATCCACTAACTGAAGTCTCTTAGCTAGCTTAAAAAATGTTTTGTGGCAGTTACTATTAGCTCTTAGGTTGAATTGGGGTATTGTCCCCCGGATGCTGCTTCTTTATAAGTATTGGGTTTATAGATATCTAATTTCGGAACCACTAATTTACGAATTACCTGTCCTGGTACTTATGGCAGCCCTTTGCTAACCTCTCTGTCTGGCATCTGGGTGTCACTCTGGGCAGGTTAACTTTGATAGCACAAATTTACATCACAATTAGAGGCCGTGTTCTCTCCGGCTTTAGGTGATGCATATAAAGCACAGCTACCTTACAGCCAGCTCCATTGAAAGCAATGGACTGCCGGCGATCTCAGGATGAATTTTCGGGAAGGGCTTAAAAATATTAAGCCCTTACCTGAAAATCATCCTAAAATGTGTAAAAAAAAAAATAAAAATGTCAGCATAAAGATCGTTCTCCTCTGCCATAGCTGTAACAGCTGTGGCAGAGAAGAACGATGTTAGCCCATTGAATTCAATGGAGCCGACAATACAGCCGACTCCGTTGAAAGCAATGGGCTGCCGGCGAGCGCGGGATGAATTTTCGGGAAGGGCTTAAAAATATAAGCCCTTACCTGAAAATCATCCTAAAATGTGTAAAAAAAAAAAAAAAGTATACTCACCTTTCCGCTGCAGCCGGAGTTCAGCCGTGTCTGGCCGGCAGTTCTCCTGAACTGCTCTCTGTAGTATTCAGCAGCCGGGGATTTAAAATCCCCGCCTGCTGAATGAGCTGCCTCTGATTGGTCACAGCCTCACCAATCAGAGGCAGCTCTCACTCACACCCATTCATGAATTCATGAATGGGTGAGTGCTGCCTCTGATTGGCTCAGCGCAGGGACCAATCAGGGGCAGCACTCACTCACCCATTCATGAATTCATCTGCTGAATACTACAGAGAGCAGTTCAGGAGAACTGCCGGCCAGACGTGGCTGAACTCCGGCTGCAGCGGAAAGGTGAGTATACATTTTTTTTTATTTTTACACATTTTAGGATGATTTTCAGGTAAGGGCTTATATTTTTAAGCCCTTCCCGAAAATTCATCCCACGCTCGCCGGCAGCCCATTGCTTTCAATGGAGCCGGCTGTATTGCCGGCTCCATTGAATTCGATGGGCTAACATCGTTCTTCTCTGCCACAGCTGTTACAGCTGAGGCAGAGGAGAACGATCTTTATGCTGACAGTGCGGGGGGGGGGGGGGGGGGGAGGGGCACTCTCGCCGCTATTGTGGCTTAATAGTGGGACCTGGGAACTTGAGATGCAGCCCAACATGTAGCCCCTCGCCTACCCTATCCGTTTCTGTGTCGTTCCCATCACTTTCTTGAATTTCCCAGATTTTCACAAATGAAAACCTTAGCGAGCATCGGCGATATACAAAAATCCTCGAGGCGCTTATTGACTTTAATGGGGTTCGTTACTCGAAACGAACCCTCGAGCATCGCGGGAAGTTCGACTCGAGTAACGAGCACTCAAGCATTTTGGTGCTCGCTCATCTCTAATAAGGACATTATCCTTTCTAGCATCCGTTGTTCTACTCCGATCTTAGTCAGGGTAGCCCGCTAGAAGTTACAATTGACCCTGTCGAACGCCTTTTCAGCAAATCCAACTTGCTCTTTGTGTATCAGATGTGGAATGATACTCTGCAGGCGCATCGCGATTAGTTTCGCGAAGTTTTATGTCAATATTCAGGAGAGAGATGGGTCTGTAGTTACCACAGACCAAGGTGTCTTTACCGGGTTTGGGGATAACCGAGATATGTGCCATGAGTGCTTGGGCTGGGAACGGGCTTTCCCGTCCTATTGTGTTGAACGCTCTCAGCAATATAGGGGAGATTTCTTCCTTGAATGTTCTGTAACATCTCCCTGTGTAACTTTCTGGGCCCGGGCTTTTATTCACTTTTAAGTTTTTAATGGCCTCCATGAGCTCAGGGGTGGTGAAGTCCGCCTCTAGCTCTTCTGCGTCTCCCTGGGCCATTCCTTTTGGGCCGTTAAGATTTAGGTATGTCTCAATCTCGGCCTTTTCTCTGGGGTTGTTATTTGGAGTGTCTTTCTGGATGCTTTACAGCTTTTCGTAGTAGCTTTTGAATTCCCCTAATATGTCTGAGGTAGTATGAACCGTTCCGCCGTTGCCAGATTGTATCTTAGTTACATGGGTTGCCTGAGTGTTTGGGTGTAGGGTTTTAGCTAGCCAGCTTCCGCACTTATCTCCGTATTCAAAGGCTCCCCTTCGGAATCTATCTCTCGCTACCATGGAACGTTGGTCCAGGATGCTCAATATTTCCTGTCTTAATGAGGATATTTCGGCTTTTAGGCTATCCTGCTGCGTGCTTTTATTGGCTTCCTTTTTGATTTTTTAGTTTACTTATTAGTTTGCTTAGTTTTGCGGATTTTTCTTTTTTAAGTATTGTGCCGTGGGATATTAGGACTCCCCGGATTACGCATTTCAGGGTCTCCCATTTAATAGGGGCACCTGTCCTGTCGTTTTGGTGGACCTCTATGAATTCCGCCACTGTTTTTTTAATATCCGATACGCAGAGCGAGTCTTTGAGCAAATTATCATTAAGTCTCCAAGAGAAGCTCCTTCGCCAGTCTCCCCAGCCAGAAAACCCACCCATCACCGGTGCGTGGTCGGACCATATAAAGGCGCCCTGGCAACATCTTGGGGCACAGTCCAGGAAGCTCTGGGAGACCAATAGCAAGTCAATCCTGCTGTAAGAATTATGTGCTATGGAATGTATAGTCCCTGGTCCCCGGGTGCAGTATCCTCCACAGATCTACTAGGTGTAGTGCATCTAGTGTGCGTTTGAGTGACCTGAGTGCTGCTCTGGGGGTGGAAGTCCTACCTGACGACGTGTCCAGCTCCGGGTCGAGCACCAGGTTCAGATCTCCGCCTAGTAGAATTCTGGAGCCTCCGGCGAATTCCGCTAGCTTCTGTAGGAATCTTGTCGCATATTTCACTTGGTCCTGGTTTGGGAGATAAATGTTGGCAATTGTTATAACGTTATTAGCAATTTCTGTTTTCAGGAAAACATATCGGCCTTCCGGGTCTATTTCAGAGCCCAGGATTTGGTGTCTAAGGTCTTTGTGTAGCGCTACTGATACACCCCCTGCTTTTTTGGAGGGATGTGGGCCATGTATCCAGGTGGGGTAATGCTTGGTGCCACAGGAAGGAGTGCTCCCTGCTTTGAAATGCGTTTCCTGGAACATGGCCACCATCACTCTCTTTTTGTGTAGGTGGTAAAGTATTTGATTACTTTTTTGCGGGGTATTTAGGCCTTTCACGTTGAACGTGCAGCATGTTAAATCATCCATTATCGTGGATTTGGCTCTGTTTCGCCAAGCACGTGTCCAGGCGGCCCCTTACGAGGAGTGAAGGGAAAGGGCGTGGGTGTTTGGGAGGGGGGGAGGACAACAACAATTGGTATACAGACAAGACATGGGAAAACAACTTGTTAAATGTATACACATATGTAACATATGGGAAATGTCGCTAGGCGACTAGCAGCGAAGATTATTCAAACCTTCGCTTCCCGGTGGGTTCGTGGAAGCAAACAACTTCTAGAACAAATTGGCAACCACCCCTCCCCCCTGCGACTTGATATTAGCGATGCATTTTTGAAAAAGAAAATTTTTGTAGACCCCAAACAGGTCCGGGACCCCTCTTGGACATGTTTGTGTGCTTGTAGACAGTCAGCGAAACATAGTCTATGCCGGTGTCTTCAGGCATGGTCGTTCACTGGGGACAATCGAGCCTCTTGTGTCTTTCGGCGCGGTGCTCTGCGTCCTGTTCTCCTTTCTACTTCTTGCCACTCATTTCTTGGTGGGGGGATTGGCAGAGAGCACGTCGTTGGCCATTCAGGTAGTGATACTGAGGGCAGTTTGAATGTTGATAAGAACTTCGGGAGGTCGCCCAGGCCCCTGAACGATGCTGATTTGCCTTCTTTGTTGGCGTGCAGTTGGAATGGGAACCCCCATCGATAGTTAATCTCCTTCTCCCTGAGTAGTGACAATAACTGTCTCAGTGCTCTGCGCAATTGCAGGGTGCGGCGGGAGAGATCTGTAAGGATCAGTAGCGGGGAGCCCTGGTATGATAAGTCCCCTATTTTTCTAGCTCGTTGCAGGATCTGTTCCTTGACTGAGTAAAAGTGAATCCTACATATATCATCTCTGGGTCTGTTAGGGTTGGTAGGTTTCGGACCCAGGGAGCGATGGATTCGATCTATTTCTATGGCAGTGTCTTTTGGGTTCTGGAGCAGGTTGTAGAAGTATTCGCGTGCCTAGGCTTCTAGGTTGGGGGGGGGGGGGGTGATATCTTCTGAGAGACCCCTGATCCTCAGGTTGTTTCTACAGTGGCGATTTTCCAAATCGTCCACCATGGCATATAGCTCTGTTATGTGTTGCGCTAGCTGTTGTAGTTCTTGGGCATGCGCATCTATGGTATTAATGACTTGCTCTTGGCTCTCCTCTACTGCCTCCAATCTTTGGCCTATATGTTTGATGTCTTGTTGTAACGCTACAATGTCCTTTTTATGTGAGGCTTCCGGTTTTTTGAACATCTCGCCTATTTCCCCTCTGGTGGGGAGAGCTTGGAGGTGGGCTTTCCAGTCCCACTCTTCTTGGGGGGCTGAATGCTCTGGGGGCTTGGCATGGTACCTCGCGGAGTCCCTCTCGTCTCCCCTGTGCTCCGGGGTTAGGTGTTGTGATGCCAGAGGTGGGGATGCGGGCTCTTTCCAGGTGCTTCTTGGCCGTACTTGCGCCTCTATTGTGGGGCTGGGAGTGCATATAAGGGTTCTCCCCTCTTTCCTTGTCTCATGATTGTGGCCACGTGGCAGTTGATGCGGTGCAGGGTGCTGCTTTCCCGCCTTGCCACTCAGTTTTCTGTGAGGGGTATTATGGCTGGATTGATCTGGGGGGGGGGGCACCTTGCTGTTGTCCTCATATGGGACTTCTGTGCTGTCGCTGTGACTCCCCATTGTCCTGGCAGGGACTGGGTGATATGTAGTGTCGTCCTCTGTGCTGGATCCTCCACTCATTACCCCCCTTGTGGGCTGCAGTGCTGCTTATTGTCAGGTCTCCCTGAGTGCCCCCTTCTGTGCTGTCCTCATGCTCGTTATAGGGGTGGTGCTTGGTGAGGGATCTGTTGCCTCAGCCCGTTACCTCCGCTGTGTGCCCGCTTTCCCCCTGCTTCTCGCTCCGTCCGGAGCTTTCACTTCTCTCTCCGCTTTGCCGCCGACCAGTCACATGGGCTCCGTCTCTCTCCTCTGGCGGCGCCATCTTGATCTTCTCCCCGCCCGCTTTCGGGTCTGGCTGTGGGCGCAGGTAAGCCGACATTCTCCCTCCCAGGCAGCCTGTTGTCTTCAGTGGTGTCTCCGGCGTCTTCCTACTCACCATGGCTGTCAGTAGCGGGGTCCCGGTTGCTCCTGGGGCCCGTTTTTCGGCACCGGCAGCAGTGCAGAGGTGCGTCCTACCTGCTCATTCGCAAGCCACACCCCATCATGGTTACTTTAGAGATATCAGGAAAAAAATATGTTCACCATTTTGCATGGTTCTTTGCGTTACCCAGGAAACACCACGTGAAGGTAACCATGCGACGTTTCCTTTATATAAAATGACACCAGGAAGTGAGAGAATTAGATTATGTACGTAAAATTTGGATGCTAATTCTTTTGCGCTTAGAATTGAATAGTCGAGTTGGGACACGTTAACTTTTCCTATTTATGACATAATCAATGCTCGTGCCAAATTTCAAGTTTCTATAACATCGAGAAGTGAGAGAATTAGATTACGTACGTAAAATTTGGATGCTAATTCTTTTGCGCTTAGAATTGAATAATCGAGTTGAGACCCATTAACTTTTCCTATTTATGACATAATCAATGCTCGTGCCAAATTTCACGTTTCTATGACATTGAAAAGTGAGAGAATTAGACTCCGTACGTAAAATTTGGACGCTAATTCTTTTGCACTTAGAATTGAATAATCGAGTTGGAACCCATTAACTTTTCCTATTTATGACATAATCAATGTTCGTGCCAAATTTCAAATTTCTATGACATCGGGAAGTGAGAGAATTGGATTACGTATGTAAAATTTGGATGCTAATTCTTTTGCGCTTAGAATTGAATAATCGAGTTGAGACCCATTAGCTTTTCCTATTTATGACATAATCAATGCTCATGCCAAATTTCATGTTTCTACGACATCGGGAAGTGAGAGAATTAGATTCCGTATGTAAAATTTGGACGCTAGTTCTTTTGCGCTAGAATTGTATAATCGAGTTGGGACCCCTTTACTTTTCCTATTTTGGACATAATCTATACTTGTGCCAAATGTCATGTTTCTACGACATCGGGAAGTTGGAGAATTAGTGACGAGTCAGTCAAAGAGTCAGTCAGTGAGGGCTTTCGTCATATATATATATATATATATATATATATATATATTATAGAGAGAGAGAGAGACTATTAATTTATAATTTCTACAATCATAGATAGATAGATATCCCTGTAACACAGTGTCATACAGAGGCATCCTATACCTGCATGCAATGTGTATAGCACGTTTCTAACACTGTACAGGACAGAGCTCCGATGTAGGAGGCTATTCTGCATATATTTGTTACAGTATGCAGGATAGCCTCCGAAATCAGAGCACTGCCCTGCATACTCATAGAAACATGTGTTAGACCTCGGAAGACACTAGAGCTACACAGGGAAATGACAATGTTGGACAATGTCCAACACTGGATTGGAAAGGCTTAATAGGCATCCATGCATAGCAGCCTTGGGAACCTTCACTTCAGGTGCTGGTGATATTCAGAAGATCACAGGCTGGCATGATACCCAATCAGCAACCCATAATCTTATTGTGGATGGGCCAGCCATTCAGGACATTTCCATCATAATCCAGACATTTAAATGCCACCATCAGAATGAACAGTGGCATTTAAATGGTTAACAGCCGTTATTGGAATTATCTCTGTTGCAAGCAGGTGTTGGTTGTCAAAGACAGTCGACACTCGCCATGTATGGAGTGGTTTCGACTCCTGAAATTCACTCCATACAATAATACCCAATGTGTGCCATATGTGTAAAGCACACGTCGAGAAGGGGTTAGTATGCCTCAAACAAAAGTTAAGATTTATGGATCAGCCATAACATTGGCTAATCATTAGCTTCAGAACCAGATATATCCAAATATGGAGTCCCTTCCTTAGGCCTCATGTCCACTAGAAATATACGATACGCGTGGATTTCTGCTGCGGATGCACTGCGGGTCACCATGAATTAGATTTTATTATTGCTCATAAGCAATGAATTAAATAGAGCCCACCCATGCGTGATCCGCAGTAAAATGAAGCATGCAGCGTTTTTTTTCCCGTGCTTGAAATTCACAAATCAAATTAAATCACATCCGCGGCCGATAAATTCAATTTAATTGACCACGGATGGCCAATGATTCCCTATGGGCAAATTTAACTGCGAATCTCACCCATGGAAAAACGTGTGGATTTGCTAATTCTATTTTTCGAGTGGACATGAGGACTTAAAGGGGTTGTCCCGCGCCGAAACGGGGTTTTTTTTTTCAACAGCCCCCCCGTTCGGCGCGAGACAAACCCGATGCACTGGTTAAAAAGAAAACCGGACAGTGCTTACCTGAATCCCCGCACTCCGGTGACTTCTTACTTACCTGGTGAAGATGGCCGCCGGGATCTTCTCCCTCGGTGGACCGCAGGGCTTCTGTGCGGTCCATTGCCGATTCCAGCCTCCTGATTGGCTGGAATCGGCACGTGACGGGGCGGAGCTACACGGAGCCGCTCTCCGGCACGAGCGGCCCCATTGAGAAAAAAAGAAGACTGGACTGCGCAAGCGCGTCTAATTAGGCAATTAGACGCTGAAAATTAGACGGCACCATGGAGACGAGGACGCTAGCAACGGAACAGGTAAGTGAATAACTTCTGTATGGCTCATAATTAATGCACAATGTACATTACAAAGTGCATTAATTTGGCCATTCCATTCATATCACTATAGGACGGAACTCGTGCATGAAACTTGTCTGTGTGAATACACCATAAGGGCATATTCACGAGTAATCTTCCCGTGAGAGCTTTGTGCGAGGCAATGCACACAAAACCCGCAAGAATATGAAATCTGTTTTTTGAATGGATTGATCCACATAAATTGTAGCGTGTACTATCTTTTGGCGTTCCCTCGGAACGTCTCGCCCCTGGCTTTCATTGAACCCTTAAAAGACATTGCATGGCACTCGCATACCGCGTGATATGTATGCGAGTGCGATGAGATGCTTCCCATTGAAGTCTATGAGAAATTTGCGCTTTTATCACACGTCTGAAAATCACAATTTCACAGAAGCGATGTGATGTGATTTTAAATCAAAAACGCTTTACAATGTTGTGGAAATTGCACGTTGGCAAGCGCAATATATGGCTGAGAAACTCACGTTCGCCCGTGTGCATGTAGCCTAAGGGTGAAACTAGTGATGTTTACTTTAAAAATAAGTATGAAAGCCTAAACTAATATGGGGCGATCTCCTTGCAGCTGCTCTTCTGAAGGTCGTCCTTGCTTCTACTTGGAATTCCTTTACAAGGTTATTTCCCAAAATGTAATTTTCTTAAAGACCTTGAAAAGATAATGGTCAAAATCTTTTTTATAAGGCACTTGGTCTGTTGGACGTCCCAGCAGGTCAGGCAAAATACATCATACCGAGAGCCATGTGTCTCCGCTTCTGCCTTTGTGCCCTGCTCATTGCCTATATTGTACCCAATTTGTGCCCGGCGTTGGAGGTGGCAGATGGTGGGATACGTCTGTGTGGAAGAGACTTCATTCGAACAGTTGTCATGTCATGTGGAGGATCCCGATGGAAAAGATATTCCCCTGAGCCTGGACAAGAAAGACTTAGCCCCTACCGTAAGTACAATTCTTTTGTTTGATAGGGCATGCTAGCAAGTCACTGATTGTTCAATCCACCGTGCCCCCCCACATCAGGGCCGCCAGATGCCAGACACTGGAAAGAGCTACTACACTTATATCAATAGTACAAACGAGGCAAATACATATTGTACAATAATATTTATTACATTAAAATGCCTATTTTTCCATTTAAATTAATTAACCCTTAATGATGTGGCCCTCCTCTTTATTTTTTTTAATTTTTGTTTTTTCCTCCCTACCTTCAAAAAATCATATTTATTTTTCAAAGTACCTATATAAGGGTAGTTTTTTGCAGGATAAGTTGTATTTTACAGTGGTACTATGTAATGTACCATAAAACATTTTAAAAATTATAATTGGCATGAAATAGAAAAAAAACACAAAATTCTGCCATCTTTGGGGGAAGGGGTGGTCGGGGGGTCTTGTTTCTACATTGTACACATTGCAGCAAAAATGACATAGTGAAGTGAGGGGGAACAGCATGGTGGATTTGACAATATGCATAGCAGATGTCCAGAGTGTGACAGACCATCAGTTGGTTCAGGGATGGAAAAGAGGGTCTCGCTGGAGTGGCGCTTTAAACTACTTGTGAACTTTTTCAGTTCTACAATAAAACTATTGAGTAAGGAACACATCCACATCTAAGGACTATAATGGACTGCAGACCAGCTGATGGAACTCCACTTCTGAAGGGCATTCCACAATCTAAGGCTGCTTTCACTCGAGCGTTTTATCGCGGGTATTTTACAGCGATACAACGTTGTCCAAAAATCGTGACCATCTGAAGCATTTGATTCCAATGCATTTGTTCAGATAGGCAATTTTTTGGTGCGTAAAATCGGCCAGCTGAAAAAGATAGCGCCTACGGAGTGCACTCCTATGGGAGCCTATGAAAGCTGCCGGAAAAGAGAGGCGGGAGGGAGTTTAGCACACTAGCTCTGCTAAGCTCCTGCCCCCTTCCCTTGCCGGCAAGGGCTGGAGAGAGGGAGGGAGCTTAGCACACTAGCTCCCGCCCCCTCCCTTTGCTAGCAGCCGGCAAGGGGTGGAGAAGGGAAGGGAAGGATTTTATCAGAGCTGAACTCTCTCTCCCCGGGCGATGGTATTCCAGGCTGCGATGTATAAACACCGCAGCCGGGCCATCTGAATGGGAGTGAAAATGGGAGATGCAGCGGTGACTTGGTCACGGCTGCCTTTTGTTCATGAGATTTTTGGCCGTGATGCGGGCGGCCGACAACCACAGCACCTGTGTGAAGGAGCCCACCGGGCGGAATCGGATGGCTGTGTTTTATTATGCGGGATAATCCCGCCTCTCTCTGTAGAGAATAGAACCTATTGATTTCAATGGGCACATTCTTATTCCTTTTCTTTGCCCCGTAGTTCCGGCAAGTGCAAAAAAATAGGTCCTGCTTTATTTTGTGTATATTTGGGCACCAAAGAGCCCCATAGAAGTCTATGGGAGGTGCGCAAGCACACACATCTGCTAGTCCAGTTATGTGTAAAACCCTACGCATACCCATGATCTCCAACACTGCATTAGTCTAATTGGCCATTTAAATCAGGGCGGGGTGTGAATGAGCGGTGCACGTACAAATACACTCAAAAAGTTGTCTCCGTACTTATTATGAGTATAATATCTATTCAGATTTGTAAATCATGGTCACACACATTGTAATGACTAAAGATGGGATCTGCAGTAATGTGAGGGTGGAGTAAACTACGGGACGGAAATCTCACAGAATGTCCGCAGTGGGACCGCATGGAAATTCCACGAGATTTCCACAGCAGAAAGGCTGCTTCAAAACCTGTGCCATTTTGCGTGGGTTTGAAGCAGCTTGTTCACCTGTATTCCTCTGTGGATATCTCTCCCCATAGAGAGAAGAGAGCCTGCAGTGGCAACAGCGATACAATTGACATATCACGGATTTGAATTCCACACCGCAAGTCATTTAACGCACGGCTTGTCCACAGCGGAATGTCCGCCACGCGTGGACAAGATTTTTGCAAATCTCGTCCACTTTGCTGCTTAGTTTCAGGTTTAAGAATACTGGTGGAATTTCCGTGTAGAATCCTGGTGACTGAAATAGTGACTTCTTGAAAGCACAGATAGAAGAGTAATTCTAAGGCGGTCAGAATGGGATCACATGACCCACCTGAAGAGTGATACGTGGTGAATGGATTCAATGAAAGTCAACAGACTTAATGATCCATGTACATTTGTGTATAAAACATTGCGTATCGATATGGAGGAGAAATAAATTGCAATATGCTCTATTTCTCTGCGTAGCATGCAGCGTGAGCCCTATACACTTGTATAGGTTGCATTCTCATACATATCCCCACTCTGAAAAAGAGCGGGGAATAAAAAAAGAAAGAGTCACACTGTGCATTTGCGTGTGATACGCGGACATGCGCAGGGCACACACAGCCATACGCGGTCTCTGCCAGCTCTTCGCTGGCAGAGCATATGGCTGCAAAATGGGTATAACACTGCAGGGAGACCTGCAGCGTTTTACGCATACCCCATGGGCATGAGCCGTTGTTCACCTCTAAACACTTTTGAGTCCAAACCTGAACCCAATATTCTGATAGCAATTTATATCATGGTAAACTAAACAGGATAATGAAGTATTAAATACACAAGTGCATTTTATAACAATAGGTTCCTATACTGTATATAACCTTTAATAAATAGTAACAGTATGTTACCGTAGGTAAAAAAAGATGTCCATCAGAGTTTTGCACACTGTTAATTTAGCAGAAGGCAAAAAAACCCGAATGTGTATTTATTTTTTTTTTAGTTGATTATCTTTAAATTAAACTTCATTGGTGTTTTTTTATGCTATTTTTTTAGTCCCTATGGGAACTTGATGATGTGATCATTCGATCACTAGGATAGTACACTGCATTAATTATGTGGTGCATTCTACTTAGCCTATGGAAGCAGTCTATCAGACCCTGATGGAGTTGAGGTCTTTTTTATGCTGAGTAAGGGCGCTTACCCACTTGCGTTGCCGATTTTCGCGCGTAAAAAATGCGGCGTTTTCCGCACGTTTTTCGTGGCGTTTTTTGCGCGTTTTTTGCAGCCCTCCATTGACAATCATGGGTGCATTAAGAGAAAAATAAGGACACATATGCAACTGCCAGTTCCTATGTGAAAAAACCCCACGAAACGGAAAAAAACCCCAGATGGACAAGAACACATTCTATACTAATTGCTCTTGAGAAAAAACGCAAAACATCGCAGGAAAAAAAATCGCAAGTGGGTAGGCGCCCTTAGGGTGACTACCCACTGGAGTTTTTTTTTCCCTGCGAAATTCGCAGCATTTTTTTTTCCTGCAGGGGTCTATGGGACTTGTAATGTTCAAATCGCGATTGCGCAAGATCGCAATTTACCGTGAAATCGCGGTAAATTGCGATTTTGCGCGATTTTAACATTAGAAGTCCCATAGACCCTTGCAGGAAAAAAAATGCAGCGAATTTCGCAGGGAAAAAAAAACTCCAGTGGGTAGTCACCCTTACCGGACAGACATGGAGGCCTTTGTCAGGCTTTCAGCTGTTGTGGAAATCCATTGGTACTTTGCAATCACACTTCAGAGTGCCGATGGATGACAAAAGGAGCTCTCTCCCCCTGCTTATGTGGCGACCTGGAGGGCCCACTCAGAACACGAGGCCTACGCAGAGGAGCTGGGAGGGCAAAGCAGTCACTTGTCACAGTGGTACTTGCCAGGCTCCTTCCTGGAGGCCTACACGTGACCTCGGCCCAAGTACCACTAGGTCTCTTCCGGACACCACTAGGATAGGGATTGCCAATAAACATTTAAATAGATAGCAGGGTTGTCACTTGTGACGCCACCATTCCTTTTCCACCAGTATGAGCTGTCGGCGGTAAAGAATAGAGTCCACACACGAAGTAATGCTTAAGTACCTCAGTCCCTGGTAACGGTCAGGGCCTGGCAAACTTTACTTTAGTTAACTGAAAAAGAGGGTACACTAGTATAACGATACACCGATGTAGGTCACACATAAACAAAAAGATCTGGGAGAAACTCAGGATGACGCTGGCCCTATAATCTTGAGATTTGTACGGGACCACTCCTGAAAGGGAAGAATCAGGATGACACCGGCCCGACAATCCTAATTATCTGTCCGGGACTGCTCCTGGAAAGGCGAAGGGACTTACTCTCCACAGATTAAAAGCTGAGAACAGCACGATGATAAGACTTTTTCTACATGCTCACTCTCTTTTACTCTCTCCTCACTTGTTATTGGTTCCTCGCATTGAGACACTCAGGAAATTTCTCTTCTTCCTCCATCACTTCACCACATTAGGGTTGAAGGTACCCCCATGTGGCCGGCACTTGCTCCTTCCATTACTGTTGAAGATCTCCGGAACTCACTCACTCTCCAAAACAACAACTACTCCTCTCACTGGGATGGACTTTCTACTACAGTGGTCCCCAACCTTTTTTGCACCAGGGATCGGCTTCAAGCAAGACCATTTTTCCATGGCCTGGCAAGGCAGAGTGGTCATGGCAGGGCTTTGGTCATATGGGGGCAAAGCAGGGCAGTGCCCCAGCCAATCAGAAGCTGGGGGCATCTACAAATGTCAAGACTGCTGTATTATGTCGCAACCCCTAACCTCTGTCGGCGACATAATACAACAGTACCCGCCCCTGAGAACTAAAGGATGGCACGCCCTACATAATGTTCTCTGCTGGGAGCCACGTCTACTGATGCCAGCCTACACAGTGTGCTCTGAGCCACCGCAGAGCAGTGCACACTGTCAGTGTTTAGTGCTGGTCTGCAGCGGCGCCGCGGATCAACAGAATAATCCCATTGGCCCAGTTCTGGTTCGCGGACTGGTGGTTGGGGACCCCTGCTCTACTACACCCAAATCACTCATACTTATAGCCCATAGCATAGAATAAATTGATACATTTACTGGCATATCCCAGTCTCATGCAACATTAACCGCTCACTTGCTGCAGCTGTGCAATACGCATAACAGATACACATAACAATTTCTGCACAGTGAAACCACACAAGACACTACATAGAATACTCTTATGGAGGGGCCCAGGAATTAATGTTCTGGGCCACTACACTTACATCCTACTTACATGCTGCAGTTGCTATTGAATGTGGCATGTAAGGAGTTAAACTACCAGGATCTGCGGTTTCTCCGCATCTGGCAGTAAGAGCAGGGACCTGGAAGTCAGTAGTCAGCTAAGCCACCACCTTAAAAAGATGTATGTGCAAGTTTAAAGTTCATTAGTGAGATCTAATGATTCTGGGACTGCTGATATTTGACTGGCTGCAATTACTTCAAAAAACTTATTGACACTCTTTGTATTATGTATCAATTGTTGTTATCACAGAAGAGCAGAAAGTAAAAGGTCGAGCTCATACAAATTTCTTATCCTAGGTAACCTGGACTGGTTAAACCGAGATTCCTTGGAGGTCCCTGACCATCTGAATTCAGTTTATGGAGAAACGCACAGAGCTCCAAATCCTCCTTATTCATCCCTCCAGAAGAATGATCCAACCATGGAACAGCTGCAAGGGGCCCTTTATGATTCTAATACAAGTGAAGAACATCAAGGAGTCGGTCTGCGGATGAAGAGAAGTGCCGGGGCAGCTTTATCCTGTTGCCAACGAGGCTGCACCAAGACTGAACTCATGAAGTTCTGTTGATGTGGCTTTCATACACTATACA
Source organism: Eleutherodactylus coqui (assembly GCF_035609145.1). Taxonomy (NCBI): domain Eukaryota; kingdom Metazoa; phylum Chordata; class Amphibia; order Anura; family Eleutherodactylidae; genus Eleutherodactylus; species Eleutherodactylus coqui. Next base: position 263,238,421 of record NC_089841.1, on the reverse strand, counting down.
GTATAATCACGCTGAGCGCTATCACTGAGCATCAAGCACTTTGTCATCTCTTTTACGGCATTCCTTTATGATATTCTACACTTAATGGTACATTCAAACCCAATACTCCGCTTACTCCTGCTGTTCGGTAACTACTCTGCAGTTGCGAAAGCTACTTTTAAGGAGTGTTCTTACAGTCAGAAAAATGTTTAGCTGAGATTTGCAAAAATTTGATTTTACGTTAATTGGCTGATTTGCTGCAGAATTCTCTGTAACTGTCCAAATCTTCTTGAATGGCTCCAGAAAAAAATCCATTCACATCTAGAAAAATGCTTTCAGTCATAGAAATTTTTGCAACAAAATCTGCCGGTTGTGAACATACTTTTTAAAATTTTCCCTGTTTCTCAAGAAATTGTATTATTTATCTTTTCACCAAGTGTGCGCTGCCTGAACCACGTGCAACATGAACCAAGATCTTCCCATTCAGCCTATGTAGGTTTTATATGCTGCCATGTTTCCAAAAAAACATACTTAGAAGGTTGACTCCTAGTTCTCCAAAATTTAACATACATGAGCTGAATGGACATCAGATCTGTCCCGGGTTCATACTGCCTGTGGCTCAAGCAGCATGAACGTGGTGACAATTTCACTTTAGGCCCCATTTATATGATCAACTAACATATGTTGCCCATAACAACCAGATTCCATATTTTTTCAGGAGTGGTTTAAAAATGAATTGATTTGACCGGTTGGTGTTGGCAAGACTGGCAAGACAATAGCATCATGACCAAAGTACTATTTCTTGTAGAATCCACGGTCTATGGGTGAAGTTGTGTTCATTTATCAGCACATATCTTGGTGTGCAGAAACCCAAATCCTTCACATAATTTTAGAAACATTATTTGCAAATCCTCTCATCGTCAGCAGCATAATGTAATTTTCCTAAGAAAATGTATTTTTGTTTTCATGCATTCCAATTCTCTTCCTTTATTAATTTCGCACTGTAAGTCCTGACATAATAAGCTGTACAAAATAAAGTCTGCATTTCACTACAATATCATTCTTCATATGTTGGCATATTAATAACATTTCTTCATAAATTAGAAAACGTGTACATACAAAGTAAATATGAAAAAATAAAGAGTTAAAAAAATGCACTCTTAGGCCTCCCTCACACAAGTTTTTGTACAGCGTTTAGCACTGCATTTTCAGTGCAGTGCTAAACAGTGTACAACGCTCCTATTAATTTCAATGGGGCTGTTCACACAAGAGTCAAAATGCTGCAATGAATGGGCAGTGTTTTCAGCACTGCCGAAAACGTGGCCTAAATTGGTATAGCGTTTTTGGCAGCACTAAACGCCCTAGCTACACTACCTGAGGGGGGGAAAAAAAGCATACTCACCTAGCAGGTGCCGTCTGGGTCCCCGCCGGTGTTCTCTATAGTTTTGGGCCAGCTGCTTGGCACTTGTCAAGCCAAAGCATCTATTGCTAGTGATGGAGATTGAAATCCCTGCCTCCCAGCAAGAGATTGCTTTGATTGGCTGAGCTTGCTGTCACTCAGCCGACTTAGCCAATCTGAGCAATTTCTTGCTGGAGGCAGGGTCTTCAAACCCTGTTACTAGCAAAAGACCCTCTGTCAGATTGACAAGTGCCTGGCAGCCTGCCCGGAGTTCCAGAGAGCAGCGCTGGGGACCCCAACGGCACCTGCTAGGCGAGTATTGATTTTTTTTTTATCCAGTATCCCTGGCTCCATTTTCAGCTGTGCTGAAAATGCTGCCAAAATTCTGGCATAACGCATGCCAGCGGTGCTGAAACCGGGCTGAAACAGCAGTAAATGCAGCGTTGAAAAACACTGCGTTTCTGCAAATGCCTGTGTGAGGGAGGCCTAAGGCCGCCTTCACACGAGTGAGAAATTCGCATGAGATTTGTGTGTTGTGAGAGCTGGCCCTGTCCCCAGCCCCTCACTACCCTCACGAGAGGCACAAGGCATAGTACACTCGCTGCTGTATCTATCAGCCAACCTATACATCCATATAGGGTCGCTTTCACACGGGCGATTTGTGTTGTTTTGTAGCCCATGTTTCCCTATGCAGCCTTCCTATGTGTTGCATCGTATCACATGAAATAACGGTTTTCGCGTGGTGTGATGCAACTTTTACAGTAGGAAGTCCTATTGTTAACCCTAAAATAACCCAAAGCTGCATTAAAAAAAAAAAACACATCACCTAACAGGCCCTGTCCTTCTGCTTCCGAAACTCTGTCACACTTGTCTGCAGTCTTCAGCCAGCACTTCCTGTTCAGGGGGCTTAAAAATCCCGCCTCCAGGAAGCGCTGGCTATGATTGTTTCTCGAGTGCCGCGGCTCAGCCAATTACTGCAGCGCTTAAGTAACCAATCACAACTATCATATTGAATGGCGATATTTCTGTTGCCCGTGTGAAAGAGGCCTAATAGAGTGACTAGATTATATAGACATGCTTGCTGAGATTACACCTTCTCTTTCCTTGGCTGTACAGTGGACCCCCAGAATTAATTTTACTGATAGGCCCTAGGCACCCCAGTCTGACACAGCTACAACTTTCAAACTGTGATATTTTGAAGCCCCAGATATACCATGTAAACATGGATTATTAGAGGAGTTTTTCAGGCACCGCCAAATGTCAGTGCAAGGTTACAACAGGGTCGGAGCAAAAGCTGCTGATCGGACCCCTGTGTAGTTGTCAACTTTCATTTAAATCAATGGGAACCCAGCCTGCAATTAGTAGGAGAGCTCCTATTGATTTCAATGACAGCTGCGCCTGCAATTATGGGTATTGGCCACTACGCATGGGCGGATACAGCATGGGAGTATCCCAACACTGACAGCGCTTGAAAAAGCCATTTAACCCAATCCACTGTCTGACCTCTGAAGACATTATGATTTAAGGCTGTACAGCTCCGATGTTGGAAGACGTCCATCGGGGTTCTCTTACTGTATATTGCCAGCCTCTCTACTGTTGGAGCCTATCCAACACGTCACCTCATGCAGTACTGGCTTTAGCCAGCAGATAGCGCCATTGTATAAGGGCAGAAAAAGAGTAAGCCCCCTAGGAAAATTAGGATACAAATTGGATTGGAAAGGGTTAATAATGTGGATGTGTTCACCTATTCAAGTTCTGTGGCCTTTACTACAGTGTTTCACCGATAATAAGCCCTACCACAATAGTAAGTCCTACACTGATTTTTGGGGATGGGGACTTGAAGTATAAGCCCTCCCCCGAAAATAAGCCCTAGCTACACTATATGTAAAAAAAGCCAAAACAAAACTCCCCTAGCAGCCGGCGCTCAGGTCCTCGCCCTGGGCTGCGGCACTGCTGCAGGCTTCAGTGTCCTCCTCCACACTGATAGAGCAGTTCTTCCTGGTAGCAGGGCTTGAATACCCCACTTCCAGCAAGGTAATGCTCTGATTGGTTTATCAAGCGCTATGTCAGCCAATGAAAGCCGGCGCTTGATTAACCAATCACAGCCATTAAATGCAGTCATTCAATGAATGGCTGTGATTGGTTAATCGAGTGCCTGCTCTTATTGGTTAATTGAGCATCACGTCAGCCAATCAGAGCATTAGCTTGCTGGAGGCCAATACCAAGAAGAACTGCTCTGTCGGCGTGCAGGAGGACACGACAGAGATTGGCTGCTAAGTATTATAAGACATCCCCCAAAAATAAGACAGTGTCTTATTTTCGGGAAGCACTGTAGTACAGACGATATATTGAATTCTACATGACTCACAATGAACAATGTACACAAGATACACTGTACCGCAATTTAGAAAGCATCAAAGTTGTGCTACTTCATATGTTTGATATGACTACACCCATAGGCGTAGCGTCAGGGGGTGCTGGGGTCGCCATGGCGACCCGGCCCGTGAGCTCAGGGGGCCCCGGGGCTGCCCTCCCCATACCCCCATGCACATTCAGTGCATTAATGGCTGACCGTTCTTTCCCCCGCATGATGCGGCAGTCAGAACAGCCAGCCTGAGAGGAAAAGCAGGGAGGTACTTACATGGGCCGGCAGGGGAGGAGGGAGGAGGTCACATGGGCCGGCAGGGGAGGAAGTCACATGAGACGGCATGTGCTGCCCCCCCTGCTTCCTGCTGAACGGGGAAGCTTCTGAGTTTATCTCTCCTGCTGCTGCTGTCACATGGAGGAGAAGTGGACCGAGCCCTGGGGTAAATGTATATATATGTGTGTGTATCTGTCTGTCTCCCTCCTCTATCTATCTCATATCTATCTATCTATCTATCTATCTATCTATCTATCTATCTATCTATCTATCTATCTATCTATCTCATATCTATCTCTCTCTCTCTCATATCTATCTATCTATCTCTCATATCTCTCTCTCTCTCTCTCATATCTATCTATCTCTCATATCTCTCTCTCTCTCTCATATCTATCTATCTATCTATCTATCTCTCATATCTCTCTCTCTCTCTCTCATATCTATCTATCTATCTATCTCTCCTATCTCTCTCTCTCTCTCTCTCATATCTATCTCTCTCTCTCATATCTATCTATCTATCTCTCATATCTATCTCTCATATCTATCTCTCTCTCTCTCTCATATCTATCTATCTCTCATATCTCTCTCTCTCATGTCTATCTCTCTCTCTCTCTCTCTCTCTCATATCTCTCTCTCTCTCATATCTATCTATCTATCTCTCATATCTCTCTCTCTCTCTCTCTCATATCTATCTCTCTCTCTCTCATATCTATCTATCTATCTCTCATATCTCTCTCTCTCTCTCTCTCATATCTATCTATCTCTCATATCTATCTCTCTCTCTCTCTCTCTCATATCTATCTATCTATTTCTCATATCTATCTCTCTCTCTCTCTCATATCTATCTATCTCTCATATCTATCTCTCTCTCATATCTCTCTCTCTCTCTCTCTCATATCTATCTATCTCTCTCTCATATCTCTATCTCTCTCTCATATATATATATCTCTCTCTCTCTCATATCTATCTATCTATCTCTCATCTCTCTCTCTCTCTCTCTCATATCTATCTATCTCTCATATCTCTCTCTCTCTCATATCTATCTCTCTCTCTCTCATATCTCTCTCTCTCTCTCATATCTATCTATCTATCTCTCATATCTCTCTCTCTCATATCTATCTCTCTCTCTCTCTCATATCTATCTATCTATCTCTCATATCTATCTCTCTCTCTCTCTCTCATATCTATCTATCTATCTCTCATATCTATCTCTCTCTCTCTCATATCTATCTGTCTATCTATCTCTCATATCTATCTCTCTCTCTCTCATATCTATCTCTCTCTCTCTCTCTCTCATATCTATCTATCTATCTCTCATATCTATCTCTCTCTCTCTCTCTCATATCTATCTATCTATCTCCTATCTATCTCCTATCTATCTATCTCCTATCTATCTATCTATCTATCTATCTCATATCTATCTATCCCATATCTATCTATCTATCTTCTATCTATCTATCTATCTATCTATCTATCTATCTATCTATCTATCTATCTATCTATCTATCTATCTATCTATCTATCTATCTAGCTCTCTCTTTGGTATAAGTTATACATCTCCCTGTATTTCCTGTATTTATTTGCACCCTTTACACGGAATTAAAAAACGCATCAAAACCGCATGCTGTTATTAATAGTGTCTGCAGCTCCTTTAGGGTGACTGCCCACTACATTTTTTTTCACGGCGAAATTCGCAGCCTTTTTTTTTCTGTAGGGGTCTATGGGACTTGTAATGCTAAAATAGCGATCGCGCAAAATCGCAATTTACCGCGAAATCGCGATTTTGTGTGATTGTGATTTTAACATTACAAGTCCCATAGACCCCTACAGAAAAAAAAACCGCTGCGAATTTCGCCGTGAAAAAAACCTCTAGTGGGCAGTCACCCTAATACCGTACGCGGTCTTTAAATACTGCATGCAGGTTTTTTATGTGTCTTAATTGTGGTTCTAAAGTGCAACATTAACACAACCCCCTGAGGCCGCTCTCACACACGTGTTCAGAAAACGCAGCTCAAAATCGTGGCATTTTTACCGTAATTTCGAGCAGCGTTTTTGAACACAGGTTACAGCGTCTGACAGCACTCTTCAATGCACCCCATCATTGTGATGGGTGATGAGGTGTGTTAAAAACCACGAAAATGCAGGAACAGAACAGACAGCTCTCGAAAATCACAGCGTTAGAAACACCGTGTTTGAGCACAAATTTAAGTAACTTCATTAAAATCTCTGGGAGTGTTGTACCGCGGTTAGTACGGCACTCGGGGCGCTGTGCTAATAGCGGTAAAAAGCGGTGTGTGTGAGAGGCGCCTGCGGGGCTACAAACAAATCTTCATGTAGTGCAGGAAATGCGTCATGTGCAGGAAAGATTACGCCAAGGGGCAGATCATGTATGCAGCAAGATCTAGGTATGGGTACGGGGGAGTGTGGGGGGGGAGGCCCGGAGTGGGGGGGGGCCCGAGCTGAACTTTTGCACCCGGGCCCCTGAGCCTTTAGGTACGCCCCTGACTACACCTGAGTAAATCTCAACATATATGGACACTGGTAAGGGGAAGCAGGGGTCGCAACGGCGACCCGGCCCTTGCGCTGAGGGGGCCCCGCCATATTCACCATGCACAGTGCGGCGCTGTCGGCCGCATGATGGCTGAGAAGGGAGAGCATAGGAGAGACGGTAGGCAGCGCCGCAGGTTGGCAAGAGCAGAGGGGAGGGCTGTTACACGTGGAGTCGGCAGCCAATTACAGGCTGCAGACTCCCACGGGGCGGCTCTTCCACTGATAGGCTGCAGCTGTGAGTGGTCACAGCTGCAGTCCATCAGTCTCTGCCGCCAGCGATTACCAGGGGGAGGGACTGGTGCGGCTCTACTCACCTCAGGAGCGATCCATGCAGAGCCGGGACAAGAGACTGCAGTAGGACCTGTGGCTGCAGATCACATGACCAGGCTCTGGTCATGTGATCAAAAGTCGGGACTTTCCATTACAGGCTGCCCAGAGACTGCTGCAGAGGTGAGTAGAGGAGGAATTGTAATTATATACTGTATGTGTAGCTGGTATAAGTTATACCAGTTGTACATATATAATTATACACAGGTTACACCAGCATGGGACATACCACTATATACAGGGGGATATACATCCTGTATATAGTGATGTGGAGCATGCTGGTATAACCTGGGTATCTCCTGTATATAATTATATATGTACATCTGGTATAACTTATACATCCAGTATGCAGTGATATGTACCATGCTGCAGTAACCTGTGTATCTCCTGTATATAATTATATATATACAGCTGGTAGAAGCTCTACAGCCTTTATATAGTGATATACTATATTACTATATACAGAATGTATAACTTATCTCAGCTGTACATTTAAAAATATATACAGAAGATATCCAATTTTGGGAGGTTTCATACCTGCACTGGGGAATTCCGCTTTCCTGTTCCGTTTGGGGAGCAGGAAAGAGGAATTCCTGCGGAAGAACGATCCGTCTCTGGACAGAACCGAATAGCGCCAGAAGGACTCACTGTATACAGGAGATGTATATACTTATACATCTCCTGTATGTAGCATGCTGGTGTAACCTGGAGATCTCCTGCATATAATTATATATGTACAGCTGGTATGTTATACCTCTCCTGTATATAATTATATATCTACAGCTGGTATAACCTGGGTATATACCGTATATAATTATATATCTACAGCTGGTATAACTTGGATATATACCGTATATAATTATATATCTACAGCTGGTATAACTTGGGTATATACCGTATATAATTATATATGTACAGCTGGTATAAGTTATACCTCTCCTGTATATAATTATATATGTATAGCTGGTATAACCTGAGTACATACTGTATATAATTATATATGTACAGCTGGTATAACCTGGGTATATACCGTATATAATTATATATGTACAGCTGGTATAAGTTTATACCTCTCCTGTATATAATTATATATCTACAGCTGGTATAACCTTGGTATATACTGTATATAATTATATATGTACAGCTGGTATAACCTGGGTATATACCGTATATAATTATATATGTACAGCTGGTATAAGTTTATACCTCTCCTGTATATAATTATATATCTACAGCTGGTATAACCTTGGTATATACTGTATATAATTATATATGTACAGCTGGTATAAATTGGGTATATACTGTATATTTGAACACTTTACACACAACTGAAAAACTCATTATAAACCTGCATGCAGTTTAAAACCCGCATGTACTGGTTGAATCCACGTGCGGTTTGTAATACTGCACGCGGTTTTTGGATGTGATTTTAATTGTGGTTCAAAAATGTACACAGTGTTAGGCTGGCTACACACAACCCGGTCGGATTCTCCATGCGTGAGCCCGCAGCGGAATCCAACACTGTGCCCCGCTGGCATCCGTGCGTACCTGTAATTTCTTTCTTTTTTCTGTACTGCAGATAGTCCACAAGGCGAGCCGTCGGAGGTGCGCAGTACAGTTTTTTTTCTTTTAATCACTGACTTTCCAGCGCCGTCGCTAGGCGATGACGTGGGTGCCTGCTACTTTTCCGCAATGTCAGGGCAGCGGGTCGCATGGCTTACATGGAGTTCAACGGAGGCCTTCCGTGCGGAATCTGCACTAAAATAGAGCATGCCGGGATTTTTCCTCCATGAGCGGAAAACCGCAATTGATATCCACTCATGCAGAGGAAAAACGCTTTTCCATAGCATGCTATGGGCGGTACATGCTGCGGAATCCTTAGGCGGATGCCAGCTCCATATCCCGCAATGCAGATCCAGCCAGGTGCAGCCGGCCTTAGGCTAATTTCACACGAGTGAGTCTGATATTGGGCCGTGAAACTATGCCCAATATCACACTCGCCAACGTGTGCTGTGCACATGGATGTGAGGGGTTGTTGTGTTAAAACCAGCTCACATCACATCATCATATTCTCATGCGATGCAGAGAAAAACAAAAACATCGCTCCTGTGTATGATTGTATTCAAAACAATGGGGTTCATAATTCATGTGCGATTTGTGTGTCTTGCAAAGCACAAATCTCGCACAATTTCCGCGGCTGTGTGAAAGCAGCATAAGACATTACGTAAAAACCTGTTGGTAGTCAAGGAAAGGAGTCCTGATGAGAAGGCTTACGCCAAGGGGGTACATCATGTTTGTAAATTAGCACGGTTTAGGTATAGGTACGGGTACAGATGGAGGGGGGGGGCAGCTAAACTTTTGCACCCGGGCCCCGGAGCCTTTAGGTACGCCCCTGTATTTGGACATAAATTATATCTAAATGCTCCACATCTGAATGAGCCCAATATTTTAAGGCAAGTTTTGGAGTGTTTTGTCTGTGTGTTATACAGACTCGTCGACACTATATTTCAAGCTATTAACCTCTTCCCGCTCCAAGGAGTATATTTACGTCCTAGAGCATCAGAGTATTATGAAGAGAGGTCGCGGGACGACCTCTCTTCATACAGTGTGGGCCTCAGCTGTTCATTACAGCTGACACCCGCGGGCAATAGCTGCAATGGGCCACGCAGCCGATCGTGGTTATTAACTCTTTAAATCCCCCGAACGATGTTTGGGGGTCCCATGCGGCCCCTCGCGGTGAGATCGGGGGAGCTGTACAGGTGTCATGGCAGCCAGGGGCCTTCTGAAAGACCCCAGGGCTGCCTTAGGAAACTGGCTATCAAGCCATCCCCGTGGGCTTAAAAGAAAAGTGAAAAAAAAAAAAGTTTTATTAATTGTAAAAAAAAATAAATAATAATAATAAATAATAATAATAAAAGTTTAACCCGTTAGTGACAAAGCCTGTTTGCGCCTTAGTGACGGAGCCAAATTTTGGAAATCTGACATGCGTCGTTCAACAGCATAACTCCGTAAAGGTTTTGCATATCCAAGTGATTCTGACATTGTTTTTTCGCCACATGTTGTACTTTATTTAGGTCATAAAAAGAGACGGATATAATTTGTGTATATTTATTAAAAGCACCAATATTGGAAAAATTTTGAAAAAATTCTCATTTTTTTCACATTTTCAACTGTAATATCTCAAATATGTCCAAACATACCGTACAAATTTTTGATAGGATATATATTTCCATCTGTTTACTTTATTCTAAATGCACGTTTGAAAAACGTTTGTTTTTTTTAACCATTTAGAGGACGTACAAATTTAACATTACTTTTCAGCATTTTGAGGAACACTTTGTTTTCCTGCACCCAGCCAAGTTTGCAAAGGCTCATGAGTGTCAGAATAATAGATACCCCCCCAAATGACCCCATTTTAAAAACTACACCCCTTAATGTATTTACTGAGGGGTGTCATGAGTATTTTGACCCCACAGTTTTTTTTTTCAGGAATTAATTTAATTTAGAGGAGAAAAAATAAAATTTCATATTTTTGCAAATATGTCATTTTAAAGACATATTTTTTTCCTATAGTGCCCATGAAAATGAGGATTTACACCCCAAAATGGAGACCCCTGTTTCTCCCATTTTCAGAAAGATGCCCATTGTGGCCCTAATCTTATGTCTGGATGCACAGTAGGGCCAAAAATGAAAGGAGTAGTCAGTGGCTTTCAGAACATAAATTTTGCTTGAAGGCGTTTTAGGCCCCATAGCAATTTTGTAGAGCTCTTGAGCGACCAAAATCAAAGAGAACCCCCACAAATGAGACCATTTTGAAAACTATACCCCTTTACGAATTTATCTAGGGGTGTACTGCCCATTTTGACGCCACAGTTTTTAAATAAATTCAAGCAAAGCAAAAGGAAAAAATTGTGATTTTCGTTTTTTCGTCAATTCTGTCATTTTAAAAACAGCTTTTTTTGTACAGCACACACATGAATGAAGACTTGCACCCCAAAATGGATACCCCTGTTTCTCCCGTGTTCAGGGACATACCCATTGTGGCCCTAATCTTATGTCTGGTTAAAATCTTGGGATGACAAAGACAAACTCACACAAAACACATCAAAAAACTTCCAACTCAACACCGTGTTATAGGCAGTAGGCGGCACTAAATGTCACCATAGCCGATTGAGGGTGAGGGCTTAGTCAGACGGGCGTTTTTTGCCGCGATTTGCGGATCGCATGACGGATGCGCATCCGCAAATCGCGTGACCGGTGCGCGCATGTCGCCCGCAAATCGCCCGAAAATCTGCTCTTAGCCGCGTTTCATTAGAAACGGGCCGGAGCTGTCCAGCGCATTGCATTCAATGGAGACGGCAATACAGCCATCTCCATTGAAAGCAATGCGCTGCGGGCGAGCCCGGGATGAATTGTCGGTAAGGGCTTAAATATATAAGCCCTTACCTGCAATTCATCCTAAAATGTGTTAAAATAAAAAAAAATTGCATTCTCACCTTCTGCCGGCAGCTCCGAGCGGCCGTCCTGCAGTGGGTGTGAAGGGGGTGTGAGTCAGACCTGCCCCCTGATTGGCTCAGCGCTGAGCCAATCAGAGGCATGCCTCACTCACACCCATTCATGAATTCATGAATGGATGTGAGTCAGACCTGCCCCTGATTGGCTCAGCGCTGAGAGGCAGCAGTCACTCACCCATTCATGAATTCATGAATGGGTGTGTGAGTGAAACCGGCCTCTGATTGGTCAGGCTGTGACCAATCAGAGGCGGATCATTCAGCAGGCGGGGATTTTAAAGCCCCGCCGGCTGAATAGTGCCGAGAAGCAGTTCAGGAGAACTGACAGCGGCTGCGGCTGGACTCTGGCTGCAGCGGAAAGGTGAGTATACAATTTTTTTTTATTTTAACACATTTTAGCATGAATTGCAGGGAAGGGTTTATATATTTAACCCCTTCCCGAAAATTCACCCCGCGCACGCCGGCAGCCTATTGCTTTCAATGGAGCGGCTGTATTGCCGCTCCATTGAATTCAATGGGCAAACATCGTTCTTCTCTGCCACAGCTGTTACAGCTGTGGCAGAGAAGAATGATTTGTCTTCTATATGTTCTCAATGGGGTCGGCGCTGCTGCCGCCGGCCCCGTTGAGCGCATATACAGAAGCGAACAGAAATCGCAGATCGCAGATAGGTGCGATCTGCGATTTTTTGTTCTATAATTTTTCGGACGAGCGCATAAAAAACGCTCATGTGTCCGATACCATTGCGAAGCAATGGTTTTAAAAAATCGCCGGACGCATGCGCATGCGCAAATCGCGGCAAAAAACGCCCGTCTGACTAAGCCCTGATAGTGTTAGATTTGTCGCAGTTGTCCAATCATTACCAATTGGCAAGCACAGAATAATTGATGAACTGCAACCTCAAATCAATCAAGTAACCTGTTGAGTGGACAATATAAACAAAAATGGATCCCTGTTTTTCGTTTTGGTAGTAAATAATAATTATATTCCCAAACGTGGATGTTTCAAGGTACAATCATCAAGGTTAAAATTATGATGACTTGAAAGAAGGATCTTATTTGTATCAATATATATTTGTGGTTCCAATGTCAGATAATTCTGATTGAAAATTATGTGGGTTCGGTTCAACGCGTTTCTGCGTCACGTGCAGACACTTCATCAGGAACCAGTATGTTATATATTCACACCAACTATCCGATATATTAGTAACGCTTATAATGTGTGATGAGATCTGAGCTATATAATCAGATCAAGGTAAGTGACTGGAACCATCGATCGTACTAGTGCTCAACTTTAGATAGGTTTCCACTAGTACAGGGTATAAGTATCCAATGGAAACAGTCAGTAAGAGGAGCTAATAATTGCCTCTATATAGCTTTGATCAATGCAGAGAGTAGAGGACGATCAGCATGCTCAACTTTAGATAGATTTCCACTGGTACAGGGTATAAGTACCCAATGGAAACAGTCAGTGAGAGGAGCTAATAATTGCCTCTATATAGCTTAGATGAATGCAGAGAGCAGGGGACGATCAGCATGCTCAACTTTAGATAGATTTCCACTGGTACAGGGTATAAGTACCCAATGGAAACAGTCAGTGAGAGGAGCTAATAATTGCCTCTATATAACTTAGATCAAAGCAGAGAGCTGAAGACGATCCCCATGCTCGTGCAGGATTTGTTAGATTTATTTTAAGATATAAACATGGCCTTAGAAGCCAAGATAGTCTATCAGCTCAGCACACAAAGATCCAAAATAAAACATAAATGAGATGAGAGATAGAGCCTCCGGCCTTGGTGGTAGACCGGAGGGTATGAGGCTCTGTCAGAGCAGCCAGGATTATATAGCAGCCTAAACCTGCCTCCAAACCGAGAACCGCCAATGAAATGAGGATGGGTGTGTCTAAGATACATAGGGAACACCCATCCAGCAAGGCTGATCCACCTCCATTTGATGACCATATTGTCAGCAAGTTTGACTTCACTGGTTTTCTGTAATAAGCCTCGTGTGGTGCAGAGTGTAAGCTGTTGCTCACAACCCAAAGGTTGCAAGTTCAAACCCCACAATAGGTTGGCACTATACAAATAACAGAATTTATTTATTTAAAAATGGTATGCACATTTCCAGTCCAAGTCATTGCACACGAGGCATGGCAGTGGCCCGAGTGTTAGTACGCAAGCGCAGGTGAACACCTTACTGAAGCAACATAAAGTCAGTTTAGCAGCGTCATTAGGGAGTGTGGTGGACGGTTCCCGTTGTAAGATGCAATAATGGAAGTACGTCATCATGCTTGCTATTGGCATGATAACGGCTCAGATGTTACTGTGCATACGTAGATGAGCGCTTTGCTGAAGCAATACAGAGTCAGTTTTGCCGTAGTAGTCAGAGTCTTTCAGAACATAAATTTTGCTTGAAGGCGTTTTAGGCCCCATAGCACTTTTTGTAGAGCTCTTGAGTGACCAAAACCATAGAGAACCCCCACAAATGACCCCATTTTGAAAACTAGACCCCTTAACGAATTTATCTAGGGGTGTACTGACCATTTTGATCCCACAGTTTTTGAATGAATTCAAGCAAAGCGAAATGAAAAAATTGTGATTTTCGTTTTTTTGACAATTCTGTCATTTTAAAAACAGCTTTTTTTGTACAGCACACATATGAATGAAGACTTGCACCCCAAAATGGATACCCCTGTTTGTCCCGTGTTCAGAGACATACCCATTGTGGCCTTAATCTTATGTCTGGATGCACAACGGGGCCCAAAATGAAAGGAGTAGTCAGTAGCTTTCAGAACAGAAATTTAGCATGAAGGTGATTTAGGCCACATTGCCCACTTGTAGAGTCCTTGAGCAGCAAAAACGACATGAACCCCCACAAATGACCCCATTTTGACCCCTTAACAAATTTATGTAGGGGTGTACTGTATATTTTTACCATACAATTTTTGAATAAATCTAAGCAAAGCAGTAGCAAAAAATTACAATTTTAATTTTTTTGGCAGTTGTATCAATTTAAAAACTGTATTTTTTGTACAGCACACAAATGGATACCCCTGTTTGTCCCCTGTTCAGAATCATTCCCCTTGTGGCCCTAATCTACTTAAAGGACACATGGCGAGGCCTATAATGGAAGGAGCACCCGTTGGATTTCAGGGTACAACGGAATAAATTCCAAGCCCCATTGCCCACTTGTAGAGCCATTGAGCGTCCAAAACAATAAAGAACCCCCACAAATGACCCTATTTTGAAAACTAGACCCCTTAACAAATTCATCTAGGGGTGTACTGCGTATTTTGACCCCAAAGTATTTGAATGAATCTAAGCAAAGCAGAAGGAAAAAATTACGATTTTCAGTTTTTTGTCAATTTTGTCAATTTAAAAGCAGTTTTTTTTGTACAGTGTACATAGGAATGAAGACTTTCACCCCAAAATGGATACCCCCATTTGTCCCGTGTTCAAAAACATTCCCGATGTGGCCCTAATCTACTTACAGGAAGCATGGCAAGGCCTGTAATGGAGGGAAAACCCGTTGGATTGCAGGGCACAACTGAATACATTCCTGGCCCCATTGCCCACTTGTGCGGAATAAAAATTGGCACGTTAAAAAATCCCCCCGCACCCTTTTTGGCATTCCCAAATCTTAGATAAAGGTAATAATGTGAACTGTGTGGTATTTCCGAAGACAGGGGTAATTACGGAGGCTGGTTGAGATGGGTACATGGGGCAGTAAAATCGGGTATTCCCCCTCCTCTCATGCTTTTTGGGGGGTATTTTGTGATCTCAGAGGCAGGTATGGGGTGTAAAAAGTGGCACTCCATGAGTCTTCGTAAGCTTGCTGAGGTGCCGCGGTCTCACACTGCGTTCCTGGAGAACTGGGCTGACTTTGCTGTCGGCTACAGGCTCTACCGTAGGGACGGGCTGCATCTTAATGGGGAGGGTGCAGCTGTGCTGGGTGAGAAGATGGATAGAAGGCTGGAGGAGTGTTTAAACTAGGGACTGGGGGGAGGGCAAAATGAGAAATAGGGGGGTAGCCAGTGTAGCTAGCAACCTGGGTCTAAGCAATGGGAATGCGGGGCGAGCAGGGGATGGGGTTAGTACAGTTAGAACTGACAGATCAGCCAATAGTACCATTAGCAACAAAACCAATTTAAAGAACAAAAAAAAACTATATAAATTGTATGACCAAGAATGCAAGAAGTCTGATCGGTAAAGTGGGTGAGCTTGAAGCGAGAATGACTGAGGAAAATTATGATATAGTCGGAATAACGAAAACATGGCTGGATGATAAGTGCGATTGGGCGGCGAATTTACAGGGGTACAATCTCTTCAGAAGAGACCGAAGGAACCAGAAAGGGGGAGGGGTATGTCTGTACGTTAAATCGTACTTAAAGCCGAGACTACGGTGGGATATAGAGGTAGGAGAAGAACAGGTGGAATCTCTGTGGGTAGAAATAAAGGGAGAAAAAAAATAACAAAATCTTGATAGGGGTTTTCTATAGACCACCAAAAGCAACAGAAGAAACTGAAAACTTACTATTAAGGCAGATAGAAGAGTTGTCAAACCGCAATGAAGTAATTATCATGGGGGACTTAATTATCCAGATATAACATGGGAGAACGAAACCTGCAAATCTCACAGGGGTGATAAGTTCTTGAGAGTAATTAAAGATAATTACCTGAACCAACTTGTGCAGGAACCAACGAGAGGGAGGGCCATTCTGGACCTAGTACTAACTAACAAACCGGACCGAATAAAGGGGGTACAGGTTGAGGGGCACTTGGGGAACAGTGACCACAATATAATCAACTTCCAGCTGTCATTCAATAAGAAGCCTTATCAGGGAGCGACAAACAAACTAAACTTTGGTAAAGCAAAATTTGATCAGCTTAGATCTACTATCGGTAACATTAATTGGGACAACACCCTCAAAAATATCAGTACAGAGGCTAAATGGGAAAAGTTTAAAAGGATCCTAATCGCCTCATGTGAGCAGTTTATTCCCTTTAAAAATAAAAGAATCTCAACTAAAAGGCAACCAATGTGGCTCGACAAGACGGTAAGAGGGGCAATAAACGAAAAAAAAAGAAAGCGTTCAAACTACTAAAGCAAGAAGGCAGCGAAGAAGCACTAAAATCGTACAGAGAAAAAAAAATATATGCAAAGATAGGATCAAAATTGCCAAGGAGGAGGCAGAAAGACTGATCGCCAAAGAGAGCAAAAACAACCCGAAACTATTTTTCAACTATATTAACAGCAAAAGGATTTGCAGGGAGAGCACTGGCCCTTTAACAAATGATGCAGGAGAAATCATTGAAGATGATGGGGGGAAGGCAAATCTATTAAATAGTTTCTTTTCAAGCGTATTTACAAACGAAAAGGAAATGCCACACGAGATGCAGGGGAATAAAATTAACCCCTCACAAAATGTCATACCTAACGCAAGAGGAAGTGTGGAACCGATTAAAGAAGATTAAAATCGATAAATCGCAAGGCCCAGATGGAATACACCCAAGGATACTAAGGAAACTAAGTGATGAGATAGCTAGGCCGCTATATCTAATATTTCTAGACACTATCAAGACCGGTGTTGTACCATTGGATTGGCGCATTGCCAACGTGGTTCCAATTTACAAAAAGGGGACCAAAAGTGAGCCTGGTAACTACAGGCCGGTAAGTCTCACTTCAGTAACGGAAAAACTTTTCGAGGGGTTTCTTAGAGACGCCATCGACGAGTACCTCAAGGAGAACAATGGAATAACTCCTCACCAGCATGGGTTCATGAAGGGTCGCTCATGTCAGACAAATCTGATCAGTTTCTACGATAAAGTAAGCTCTAAGCTGGACCTGGGAGAGTCTATTGATCTCGTATATCTGGACTTCTCTAAAGCATTTGACACTGTGCCTCATAATAGGCTAATATACAAAATGAGACAGCTCAGATTGGGTGAAAACGTGTGTAATTGGGTAAAGAATTGGCACAATGATAGAAAGCAGAGGGTGGTAATAAATGGTTCATACTCTGATTGGGCCACAGTCGCTAGTGGGGTGCCACAGGGTTCAGTATTAGGCCTCATTCTGTTCAATATATTTATCAACGACCTGATAGAGGGGTTGCACAGCAAGATATCAATATTTGCATATGACACAAAATTATACAATGTAATTAATGCAACGGAGGACAATGTACGGCTACAAACGGACCTAGATAAACTGGGGGCTTGGGCAGAAAAATGGCAAATGAAGTTCAATGTTGACAAATGTAAGGTTATGCACATGGGCAGCAAAAACAGATGTCACCAATATACACTTAATGGGGTACCGCTAGGGAAAAGTGATATGGAAAAAGACCTGGGGGTACTAGTGGATTGTAAACTACACTGGAGTAACCAATGCCAGTCAGCTGCTGCAAAGGCAAATAAAGTCTTGGGGTGCATTAAAAGAGGTATAGGGGCGAAGGATGAAAACATTATCCTTCCATTATATAAGGCACCAAATGGAATACTGTGCACAGTTCTGGTCACCGGTGCTCAGGAAAGATGTTACAGTGCTGGAGGGGGTTCAAAGAAGAGCAACTAAACTAATAAACGGAATGAAGAGATTGGAATACCTAGAGAGGCTATCCAAGGGGTGATCAAATAACTATGTATAAATACATGAGGGGACAATACAAGGATCTCTCCCATGATCTGTTTATACCCAGGACTACGATGGTAACAAGAGGGCATCCGCTACGTTTAGAGGAAAGCAGGTTTCATCACCAACATAGAAAGGGGTTCTTTACTGTAAGAGCAGTTAGACTGTGGAACTATCTGCCTGAGGAAGTGGTGATGGCAAAATCCATAGAGAACTTTAAAAGGGGACTTGATGTCTTTTTGGAGAGGAAGGATATTATAGGTTATAAATCTTAGGTTAATTGTTAATCCGGGTATACAGGCAGGTAGGAACTATTAGAGGTTGATTCAGGGAACAGTCTGATTGCCATTAGGGAGTCGGGAAGGAATTTTTTCCCCAAAAGGGCTATTGGCTTCTGCTCTTGGGGTTTTTTGCCTTCCTCTGGATCAACACAGGAGGATAGACAGGCTGAACTAGATGGACATTGTCTTCATTTGGCCTTACGAACCATGTTACTATGTTATGTTACACACAGAGGGCGCTCAACAAGCTGCTCCTGGATCTGCATGAAGGCGAGCGTTCCCAGGGCTTCTTGTAAATTAAGTATCGCAGGTAACGGTCTGAATAATGCCGGGCTCACACGGCCAGATGTGGAATCTGCTTGCGGAGGCCTGCAGCGAATCCCAGCTGTGAGCCCTGCGTACGGCCGCGTAATATACTGCGCATAACTGCCTACTCACACAGGCGGTCATTCGCAGTACACTTTTTTTTTGTTGTTTGTATTTCCCGCACCGTCGCTTAGCGATGACACGGGTACCCACAGCCCATACACAATGTAGTTGCGTATGGGCTGCGGGTATATCCGCGACCATGGAGCACAATGGGCTCTATGTTGCGGATATCCGCAGTAAAATAGAACCTGCTGTGTTCTCTTTTCTGCGTGTGGATTACGTAATTCCGACCCACTAATGTGAGCGGAATTGTGTAATTCAATGCGATTGATCTGCGTATTACCGAGGATCAAAAGCATGCGGGATCCGTAATTCCTATCCGGTCATGTGAGACTGGCCTAAGGTAGATCGCTACCTTTTTATCACGTGACCGGCGACCGATCAACAAGGTCACTGCTCCGGGCTCTCGGCGACCATTGGTCGCTGGGAGTAAGGAAATTTTAAATTTCCTGGGCTCTCCGACTCCTGCACATGTGTCACATCGGTGAGGGGAGATGAAGCTTCACCTTTTTTACTTTTACGTGATCGCCATTATTCATTGGATAACGGCGAACACATGATCAGGAACCGCTCATTGCGGCTCTCTGTGAAATCTCCAGGCTCTTGGCTAAGTTTTGTAGCCAGGAGCAGGGAGATTTTTAAATTACCCTGGCAATAGACGGCTTTTGCGCATGCGTCTGCCATTTTGGCGACGGGCGCGTGCGCAGAAGCTGGGATATGGTCCGCGGATAAATCTGAGGGCCTTAGGTACGTAATTTCA
Source organism: Eleutherodactylus coqui (assembly GCF_035609145.1). NCBI lineage: Eukaryota > Metazoa > Chordata > Amphibia > Anura > Eleutherodactylidae > Eleutherodactylus > Eleutherodactylus coqui. The sequence continues at coordinate 263,218,914 of NC_089841.1, read as the reverse complement.
TCCTCCCTCACGTATATGATCCGTGAGGTAAGATGAAAACGTAAGCTTCTTTAACTTTTTTTTACTTTTTAAAACTTTTTTTTTTACTTTTTAAAACTTTCTTTTTTACTTTTTACACTTTTTTTTTACTTTACATGATCACTGTTAACCATTGGATAACAGTGATCATGTCCCCAGTGACATCCCTCTGTCCTGGCTACACATGGCAGCCAGGAGCAGAGAGATCTTGAATTTCCAGGGGCTCGAGCCCCTTTGTGCACACGCATGATGATTGACATCAGACGCGCATGCGCAGAAGGGGACCTTGGGTCCCGGGAGATCAGGACATCGCCTGTGGACTTGAGGTGAGTATTTTCACATCCCCTCATGGATCCGATCCATGAGGGGAGGTGAATCTGACACTTTTTAAAACTTTTAAAAAACTTTTTCGCGATCGCCGCTATCCACTACCTTCAGGAGCCGGGAGCCAGGAGATTTTGAATCTGCCGGGGCTCCCGGCCTTCTGCGCATGCGTGTGACTGGCGCGCATGCGCAGAAGAGCGGCACCGGGTCCCGGAGGACCCATTCACCGTGGCAGGCTTCACGGAAGGCAGGTGAGTACTTTCAGCTGCCCTGATGGATCCGATCCATCAGGGCAGCTGAATATCTAACTTTTTTCACTTTATTGCGATCGGCGCTATCCAATGCTATCCAATGCCAGGGGGGACTGCCTGCAGCCCGGGATGACAGCTCCATGCTGTCGGCTACCTACGGGCACCGACAGCATGGAGCTGTCACATCCAGAGCCCGAGGGGCATTAATCCTAAGAGGACGCATAATTCTACGTCCTCTAGGATTAAAGCCCACTCAGGCAGGATGTAGTTTCCCGATGGGGCCGTCACTAAGGGGTTAAATCACCCCCTTTTGCCATATCTATAACAAAAAAATTATAATTAAAGAAAAATACATATTTGGTCCAATCTATCAAAGTAGTGCATTATTTTTCCCGCATGGTCAACGTTGTCCAAAAAAACTCAAAAAACAAAGAACGCCAGAAATGCACTTTTTCAGTTATCCCGTATCCCCAAAAAAAAAGCTATAAAAAGGGATCAAAAAGTCGTATGTATTCCGAATTGGTACTAACATAAACTACAAGACATCCTGCAAAGAATGAGCCCTCGCACAACTACATCGACAGAAAAATAAAAAAGTTATTGCGCACAGAAGATGGTGGCAGAAAATAATTTAAAAAAAGTAAATGTCTTTGAAAAAAAAAAGAGTAGTACAGTAGAAAAAAAAAACTATACAAGTTTGGTATCATTGTAATCGAACTGACCCATAGAATAAAGTTAGCATGTCATTTTAGGTTCAAAAACGTTTTTATTGAGCATTTTAACAAAACAGATATACATTGGCAAAAATAAAAGAGGGGTAACAGGGAAGAAATGGGTAATGGGTGGGAGGGGATAGGGGATAGTCGTGGACTATATTCAGTATAATGAGTTCGATGACAATGTATGAGTAGAACAGCTTGAGCATCGTCTGGACCAGTCTCTATAGTCCAATAGTCCAACAATTTGGCTTCTTCAAACAAGACCGCGACACCCAGCTTTCAGACATCACTATCTAGGGAAGAATCCTAGTTAACTTTTTTTTCCCTCTGGACACTTGAATATTCTCCCTGTATTGGTATGATCTAGTTTCAACTTATATATCTCTTTATTCTTCTGTCTGTTGGTCTTAATTATCTATTACTCTCTCTATCGTCTAGCTGAGTTTCTTCTTTGGCTTCCTCCCATTCCTACTCATTCAACAGAGAAGAGATTTGGAAATGGAATCAAGACAGACAAACAATTAAACATACAGGCGACCCACCAGGCTCTTTATACGCCGAAGGGGGGTCATAGCCAGGGTTGAGCACAAGAGGGGGGCATACGTGGGGGAAGTCAGTGACCTTTGGGTGTGTCGTTTCTCACAGTGCCTGTCATTTGGGACCCTCTTCCTCCACTTTTTAAATAGTGCCTCTCTCCAACCACTTTCCTAGTGCGTCTGAGGACATAAATGTCTTCCAGGTCTGCCATGTACGGTAGTGCTCCTCCCAGGCTTCTGGCTCGTCCGCTCCCAGCTCTTCAAAATGCATTAGTGTATGCATCTCCTCAACCCACATTACCCGGCTTGGGGCGACGCTGGAGCGCCACAATCTCGGGATGATCCTCCTAACTGCAATGATAAAGAATTGGAGGATGACTCTCTTGGCTTTACTTATCGATCCTGGTATCATAGAGAGAAGAGCCAGCTCCGGGGTAGGAGACACCCCCCTGTAGCAGATATGATTATATAGCTCTATCACTTACCTCCATAGGTTTGACACCTGGGGACATCCCCACCAGATATGTAACATTGTGCCTCTACTATCGTTACATCTCCAACAAGCGGAGGAGACCTGGGGGAATATCTTCTGAAGTCGATCCAACGTTCTGTACCACCTTGACAATATTCTAAAGTTTAGGTCCTGGGCTTTGCCCACCGAGGAGAGTTTATGTGTCAAGACTAGAGATGAGCGAGCACCAAAATGCTCGGGTGCTCGTTACATGGGACGAAATTATCGCGATGCTCGAGGGTTCGTTTCGAGTAACGAACCCCATTAAAGTCAATGGGCGACCCGAGCATTTTTGTATATCGCCGATGCTCGCTAAGGTTTTTATTTGTGAAAATCTGGGCAATTCAAGAAAGTGATGGGAACGTCACAGCAACGGATAGGGCAGGCGAGGGGCTACATGTTGGGCTGCATCTCAAGTTCCCAGGTCCCACTATTAAGCCACAATAGTGGCAAGAGTGCCCCCCCCCCAACAACTTTTACTTCTGAAAAGCCCTCATTAGCAATGCATACCTTAGCTAAGCACCACACTACCTCCAACAAAGCACAATCACTGCCTGCATGACACTCCGCTGCCACTTCTCCTGGGTTACATGCTGCCCAACCCCCCCGCACGACCCAGTGTCCACAGCGCACACCAAAGTGTCCCTGCGCAGCCTTCAGCTGCACTCATGCCACACCACCCTCATGTCTATTTATAAGTGCTTCTGCAGAGGGTTGGCACGGCTAGGCAGCGACACTCTTTAAAAGGGGCGGGGCGATAGACCACAATGCTGTACAGAAGCAATGAGAAATCTAATCCTGTGCCACCTCCATCAGGAGCTGCACATGTGGGCATAGCAATGGGGAACCTATGTGCCACACACTATTCATTCTGTCAAGGTGTCTGCATGCCCCAGTCAGACCGCGGTTTTTTATAAATAGTCACAGACAGGTACAACTCCGCAATGGGAATTCCGTGTGCACCCACAGCATGGGTGGCTCCCTGGAACCCACCGGCGGTGCATAAATATATCCCATTGCAGTGCCCAACACAGCTGATGTAACATCAGCTTTAATGCAGGTGGGCAAAAAATTTATTGGATTACACTGTAGGCGAGGGCCCCAAAAAATTGGTGTACCAACAGTACTAATGTACGTCAGAAAAATTGCCCATGCCCAACCAAGAGGGCAGGTGAAACCCATTAATCGCTTTGGTTAATGTGGCTTAATTTGTAACTAGGCCTGGAGGCAGCCCAGTTAAAATAAAAATTGGTTCAGGTGAAAGTTGCAACGCTTTAATGAGCATTGAAACGTATAAAAATTGTTTACAAAAATTATATGACTGAGCCTTGTGGGCCTAAGAAAAATTGCCCATTCGGCGTGATTACGTCAGGTTTCAGGAGGAGGAGCAGGAGGAGGAGGATGAATATTATACACAGATTGATGAAGCTAAAAGGTCCACGTTTTTGATGGTGATAGAGAACAATGCTTCCATCCGCGGGTGCAGCCTACGTATTGCTTAGGTATCGCTGCTGTCCGCTGGTGGAGAAGAGAAGTCTGGGGAAATCCAGGCTTTGTTCATCTTGATGAGTGTAAGCCTGTCGGCACTGTCGGTTGACAGGCGGGTACGCTTATCTGTGATGATTCCCCCAGCCGCACTAAACACCCTCTCTGACAAGACGCTAGCCGCAGGACAAGCAAGCACCTCCAGGGCATACAGCGCGAGTTCAGGCCCCGTGTCCAGCTTCGACACCCAGTAGTTGTAGGGGGCAGAGGCGTCACGGAGGACGGTCGTGCGATCGGCTACGTACTCCCTCACCATCCTTTTACAGTGCTCCCGCCGACTCATCCTTGACTGGGGAGCGGTGACACAGTCTTGCTGGGGAGCCAGAAAGCTGTCAAAGGCCTTAGAGAGTGTTCCCCTGCCTGTGCTGTACATGCTGCCTGATCTCTGCGCCTCCCCTGCTACCTGGCCCTCGGAACTGGGCCTTCGGGCCACTAGCGCTGTCGGATGGGAATTTTACCATCAGTTTGTCCGCCAGGGTCCTGTGGTATAGCATCACTCTCGAACCCCTTTCCTCTTCGGGAATGAGAGTGGAAAGGTTTTCCTTATACCGTGGGTCGAGCAGTGTGTACACCCAGTAATCCGTAGTGGCCAGAATGCGTGTAACGCGAGGGTCACGAGAAAGGCATCCTAACATGAAGTCAGCCATGTGTGCCAGGGTACCTGTACGCAACACATGGCTGTCCTCACTAGGAAGATCACTTTCAGGATCCTCCTCCTCCTCAGGCCATACACGCTGAAAGGATGACAGGCAAGCAGCATGGGTACCCTCAGCAGTGGGCCAAGCTGTCTCTTCCCCCTCTTCCTCATCCTCCTCATGCTCCTCCTCCTCCTCAATGCGCTGAGATATAGACAGGTGGGTGCTCTGACTATCCAGCGACATACTGTCTTCCCCCGCCTCAGTTTCCGAGCGCAAAGCGTCTGCCTTTATGCTTTGCAGGGAACTTCTCAAGAGGCATAGCAGAGGAATGGTGACGCTAATGATTGCAGCATCCCCACTCACCATCTGGGTAGACTCCTCAAAGTTTCCAATGACCTGGCAGATGTCTGCCAACCAGGCCCACTCTTCTGTAAAGAATTGAGGAGGCTGACTCCCACTGCGCCGCCCATGTTGGAGTTGGTATTCCACTATAGCTCTACGCTGCTCATAGAGCCTGGCCAACATGTGGAGCGTAGAGCTCCACCGTGTGGGCACGTCGCACAGCAGTCGGTGCACTGGCAGATGAAACCGATGTTGCAGGCTGCGCAGGGTGGCAGCGTCCGTGTGGGGCTTGCGGAAATGTGCGCAGAGCCGGCGCACCTTTACGAGCAGGTCTGACAAGCGTGGGTAGCTTTTCAGAAAGCGCTGAACCACCAAATTAAAGACGTGGGCCAGGCATGGCACGTGCGTGAGGCTGCCGAGCTGCAGAGCCGCCACCAGGTTACGGCCGTTGTCACACACGACCATGCCCGGTTGAAGGCTCAGCGGCGCAAGCCAGCGGTCGGTCTTCTCTGTCAGACCCTGCAGCAGTTCATGGGCCGTGTGCCTCTTATCTCCTAAGCTGAGTAGTTTCAGCACGGCCTGCTGACGCTTGCCCACCGCTGTGCTGCCACGCCGCGCGACACTGACTGCTGCCGACGTGCTGCTGCTGACACATCTTGATTGCGAGACAGAGGTTGCGGAGGAGGAGGAGGAGGGTGGTTTAGTGGAGGAAGCATACACCGCCGCAGATACCACCACCGAGCTGGGGCCCGCAATTCTGGGGGTGGGTAGGACGTGAGCGGTCCCAGGCTCTGACTCTGTCCCAGCCTCCACTAAATTCACCCAATGTGCCGTCAGGGAGATATAGTGGCCCTGCCCGCCTGTGCTTGTCCACGTGTCTGTTGTTAAGTGGACCTTGGCAGTAACCGCGTTGGTGAGGACACGTACAATGTTGCGGGAGATGTGGTCATGCAGGGCTGGGACGGCATATCGGGAAAAGTAGTGGCGACTGGGAACTGAGTAGTGCGGGGCCGCCGCCGCCATCATACTTTTGAAAGCCTCCGTTTCCACAACCCTATATGGCAGCATCTCCAGGCTGATAAATTTGGCTATGTGCACGTTTAACGCTTGAGTGTGCGGGTGCATGGCGGCGTACTTGCGCTTGTGCTCCAACACTTGCGCTAGCGACGGCTGGATGGTGCGCTGACAGACATTGGTGGATGGGGCCGAGGATAGCGGAGGTGAGGGTGTGGGTGCAGGCCAGGAGACGGTAGTGCCTGTGTCCTGAGAAGGGGGTTGGATCTCAGTGGCAGGTTGGGGCACAGGGGGAGAGGCAGCGGTGCAAACCGGAGGCGGTGAACGGCCTTCGTCCCACCTTGTGGGGTGCTTGGCCATCATATGTCTGCGCATGCTGGTGGTGGTGAGGCTGGTGGTGGTGGCTCCCCGGCTGATCTTGGCGTGACACAGGTTGCACACCACTGTTCGTCGGTCGTCTGCACTCTCAGTGAAAAACTGCCAGACCTTTGAGCACCTCGGCCTCTGCAGGGTGGCATGGCGCGAGGGGGCGCTTTGGGAAACAGTTGGTGGATTATTCGGTCTGGCCCTGCCTCTACCCCTGGACACCGCACTGCCTCTTGCAACCTGCCCTGCTGCTGCCCTTGCCTCCCCCTCTGAAGACCTGTCCTCAGTAGGCGTAGCAAACCAGGTGGGGTCAGTCACCTCATCGTCCTGCTGCTCTTCCTCCGAATCCTCTGTGCGCTCCTCCCTCGGACTTACTGCCCTTACTACTACCTCACTGATAGACAACTGTGTCTCATCGTCATCGTCCTCCTCACCCACTGAAAGGTCTTGAGACAGTTGCCGGAAGTCCCCAGCCTCATCCCCCGGACCCCGGGATCTTTCAAAAGGTTGGGCATCGGTCACGACAAACTCCTCCAGTGGGAGAGGATTCGGAACCCTTGCTGCCCATTCTGGGCAGGGGCCCGGGAACAGTTCCTGGGAGTCTGCCTGCTCCTCAGAATGTGTCATTGTAATGGAGTGAGGAGGCTGGGAGGAAGGAGGAGCAGCAGCCAGAGGATTCATAGTTGCAGCAGTGGATGGCGCAGAACTCTGGGTGTTCGATAGATTGCTGGATGCACTTTCTGCCATCCACGACAGGACCTGCTCACACTGCTCATTTTCTAATAAAGGTCTACCGCGTGGACCCATTAATTGTGAGATGAATGTGGGGACGCCAGAAACGTGCCTCTCTCCTAATCCCGCAGCAGTCGGCTGCGATACACCTGGATCAGGAGCTCGGCCTCTGCCCACACCCTGACTTGGGCCTCCGCGTCCTCGTCCTCTAGGCCTACCCCTACCCCTCAGCATGGTGTATTACCAGTAGTGCAGAAACAGAACGCTGTAATTAAATGTGCCGCTTATTGGCCTGTGGTTGGAGGCTGACTTCGCTTATGGAACGCACAGCAGAGCCAGGAAATAATTTTGCGCAAGCCTGCTGTAACACTTAGCTGGCTGCGTATGAATTAGGACAACTACCCCCAGCACAGACCCAGTACACTGAGGACGGTCACAGGCAGCCCAAATAGATTTTTTTTCCCAAATGTTTTTGGAAAGGCCCACTGCCTATATACACTGTATATGTCTTCTCTCTCTGCGTCACCACTACTGGCCTTGGAGTATGTAAAATAACTGCAGACTGTTGCACTGTGGACTGGAATACAGCGGTGATGTAACAGCCAACACAGAGCCAGGAAATAATTTTGCGCAAGCCTGCTGTAACACTTAGCTGGCTGCGTATGAATTAGGACAACTACCCCCAGCACAGACCCAGTACACTGAGGACAGTCACAGGCAGCCCAAATAGATTTTTTTTCCCAAATGTTTTTGGAAAGGCCCACTGCCTATATTCAATAAATATGTCTTCTGTCCCTGCCTCATCACCACTACTGGCCCTGGACTATGTATAATTACTGCAGGGCGCAATGCTCTGCATGGCCGATATACAAAAAAAAAAAAATGTGCAACACTGCAAAAAACAGCCTCCACACTACTGCACACGGTTAGATGTGGCCCTAAGAAGGACCGTTGGGGTTCTTGAAGCCTAAAATACTCCTAACACTCTCCCTATAGCAACTCCAGCAAGACAGCACTTTCCCTGATCTCTGTCAGAACGCATCTGTGGCGAGCCGCGGGAGGGGCCGATTTATATACTCGGGTGACACCTGATCTCGCCAGCCACTCACTGTAAGGGGGGTGGTATAGGGCTTGAACGTCGCAGGGGGAAGTTGTAATACCTTCCCTGTCTTTCTATTGGCCAGAAAAGCACGCTAACGTCTCAGAGATGAAAGTGAAAGTAACTCGAACATCACGTGGTGCTCGTTTCAAATAACGAGCATCTCGAACACGCTAATACTCGAATGAGTATCAAGCTCGGACGAGTACGTTCGCTCATCTCTAGTCAAGACCAATGCTCTATTCCAATTCTCAGGGAAGAGACTTCCACCTAGTTCCCTTTCCCAAGCCCCCACGTAGTCAGGGTTCTCGCCCTCCGTCTCCCGAGACAGCAGCATCCCGTTGAGTCTGGAGATCATATGTTTATGGGTTGCTGGAGAAAGGAACATTCTTTCAAACTCCGTTTGGGGCTTTAACTCGCTCCCTCGTGGCGTCAATATGTTCAAGAAACTCCTCAGCTGAAAATAATATAGCCGCATCCCTGACTTATTCTCTCTGTCTCCCTGGATCTCCTGCATCGGCTTTAAACCTGAATCCGATACCACATCTCCCAGCCTTGGGATTGGATCATTTGGAAGTGTCAGGATAAGGGAGCCCCAGAAGGTGGTCTCGAACTGAGGGTTGAAGGATAGGGGTGTGAGTGGGCCTGGTATTCCCGCAAGGCCCTTTGATGCTGCAAAACTTGCCCAGTTCTCAAGGAGTTGGACGCAGAATGGGGACTGAATGGGTAGGGCCCTAATCATTTTAGAGGGGATCCAGGCTGCCGCCTGTAGGTAACCCCTCACTCCCTCATGCTCCGTCTCTACCCACAGCTTCAAGGATTTATGTTTTAGTATGTCCAATATACAATTAGAGATGCTAGCACTATAGTACAGGGTGAAGTCGGGGAGGCCTAGGCCTTCTTTCTCCCTCCTCCTTGTTAAGAGTGTGAAGCGCATACGAGGTTTGCGTCCTCTATATATAAACGCTATTATTAAAGCTCTCAGTTTCTTCAAATATGGTCTTGGGAGTTTAATCGGTATGGTCTGGCATAGATAGAGAAATTTAGGAAGTATGTCCATCTTGATCACGTTAACTCTGCCACTCCATGATAGGAACAAAGGTCCCCACTTACTCAGGTCTCTCTCTATTCCTTCTGCGAATGGGAGGTAGTTAAGTCTAAATGCCTGTGAGTCACCTCCCGGGAGCTGGATTCCAAGGTATCTTAGGCTTGTTTTACACCAGCGGAAGGGGAACGATTTTTCTAGGTGGGACACCTCTGTCTGCGGAATACCTCAGATTTTTGTGTGTTGACTTTATAGTTGTTGATCTTACTGAATTTTTTGAACTCTTTGAGGAGGACCAGCATGTCCACACAGGGATTAGACATGTAGAGGAGCAGGTCATCCGCAAAGAGGGCCATTTTATGCTCCATGTTCCCGATTTGGATTCCTCTGATGGACCCGTTGTTGCGGATGGAGTTGGCCAGTGTCTCCATGGTCAGAACATATAAGAATGGCGAGAGCGGACAGCCTTGTCTGGTTCCATTACCGATTCGGAAGGTCTCAGAAAACGCCCCGTTGACCCTGATTCTTGCTGTGGGATTATGGTATAATGCCATTATCCATTGTTTCATCCGCGTCCCCAGTCCCAGGCTGTCCAGTGTGGCAAAGAGGAAGGGCTAACTTACTCGATCAAAAATCCTTTTCAGCATCAATCGCCACTAGGCACAGGGGGATTCCGTGGTGCTTGGACCTATCGATAAGGGACGACGTCTTTATGGTGTTGTCTCTTGCCTCTCTGCCTGGGACAAAGCCTACCTGTTCTCTGTGGACAAGTTGCGGTATAATATTTTGTAGTCTGTTGGCTATAAGTTGGGCAAACATTTTGATGTCTATGTTAATTAATGAGATGGGTCTGAAATTCCCGCAAATCGATGTGTCTTTGCCCGGTTTGGGGATGACCGTTACATGAGTTTGTAGCGCCTGAGGGGGGAAGGGCTGACCCCTGTTAATTGCATTGACTGCTTCTAGTGCCATAGGGGACAGTTCATTCTGAAATAGTTTATAAAACCTAGCGGTGAATCCGTCTGGCCCTGGGCTTTTGCCTACTATTAAATTTTGGACTATCTCTGACAGTTCCTGGGTTGTAAAGTCCAACTCCAGGTCCTTTCTCTCCATGTTTGGGATTTTCCCTGGGGCGTTAGCAGCCAGGTAGGTCTCTATTTCTGGGCCGGAAATTGTCTCAGTTCCAGGGGTTTCCGACTCAATATTATAGAGTTTACTATAAAAGGTTCTGAATTCTTCCAGAATGTCTTCCGTCTTATGGACCAGGTGTCCTCGGCGCGACTGTATTTTAGGGACGTGGGTTAACGGTGTTCTAGGATGTAGGGTTCTGGCCAGCCAACTACCACATTTGTCGCCATATTCAAATGATCCTCTTCTTAGTTTATCTCTGTACATTAGAGATCTCTGATCTAGGATGGTCAGGATCTGCTATCTGAGGGATGAAATTTGGGCCCTGAGGGTGTCTCTTTGATGTTTAATTCTGTCAGGAGGGCGGTTAAGGTGGCGGATCTTTCCTTTTTGAGGCATGCCCTGTGGGAGATCAGGACACCCCTCAATACACATTTTAGCGCCTAACATTTTAACAGGGGGTGAGGTGGTATCGTTGTGATGAGCTTCTACAAAGTCCTTAATTTTTTTTCTAATGTCTGAGATGCAGATAGTGTCTCTGAGGAGATTATCATTTAATCTCCAGGAGCGACCCCTCTGGGCTATTTTCCCCGGAGCCAACCCTACGAACACTGGGGAATGGTCTGACCATAAAAAGTGAACAGCTGGGAGAGCAGTCTAGGAGACCCTGGGAGACCATAATGAGGTCTATTCTACTGTAGGAGTTATGTGCCGTGGTGTGAAAGGAATAGTCCTTGACTCCTGGGTGAAGTATTCGCCACAAGTTTACCAGATGTAGCGAATCTAATGTTTTCCTAAGGGCCCGTAGTGCTGCTCGGGAGACAGAGGACTTACCCGAGGACGTGTCTAATGCGGGGTCCAGCACCAGGTTGAAGTCTCCACCCAGGATAATCTTCAAGCCATCTGCAAACTCGGACAATTTTCGGAGAATTCTGGAAGCGTGCGAAGTCACGTTCTGGTTGGGAAGATAAACGTTAGTATGGCGCCCATCATTTCTAGTTTGAGGAAAAGGAATTTGCCCTCAGGGTCTACACAGGAGGAAACCATCTGGTGTTGTAGGGTCCTATGTAGTGCTATCGATACTCCCCCTGCTCTCCTCAACGGGTCGGGCCCATGGAACCAGTGTGGGTAGTTTTGTGTTTTGCATATCGGGACTCCTCCCACTTTAAAATGCGTTTCCTGGAGCAGGGCCACTATGATTCCCTTTTTATGAAGATGATAGAGGATTTGCTTCCTCTTTTGGGGGACGCTTAGGCCTTTAGCGTTAAACATGCAAAAAGTCGCCATGGTGACCGCTGCCTTAGGACCGGAGGCCCCAATTTATTCTCCAGATCCTCTGAGCACAACTGGGATAGGTAAGGAAGAACACAAAGGGATGGGAGGGGAGTGATAGGTGTGGCCTGGTTAGGGGTGGTGGTAGGAATGAACATAACCGAATAACAAAACAACACAAACAGGACCTGTGGTCCCTAACTCAAACTAAAAGCTGCCTAGTCTAGGCGGTCAACAGCTATCTACTAGGCTGTCTACCCTTAGTGGGTAAGTGATAAACTATGGAGAACCCCCCCTCCCCACCCCCCTGCCCGCTGTGAAATAAAGTATGAACTATTCTAGAAACTGCAGCTGCCCGCCGCTCAAAGACCCATCTTGCTAAACCATGTTAGCTATGTAGAAAAGAAAAGAAAAGGAGACACTTCTCTCTAAGGAGGGCGCAGTCCTGGTTCAGTTTCCTGTTGGGCTTTTGGATTTGTCTGCCAGGGTTGTCTTGGAGTTGGTATCAGGAGGGTGCATGCAGTTGGCCAGTCCGGGAGCGCAACCGAGGGAAGTTCTAATGCGCTGAGGAATCCTGGAAGGTCTCCCAAGCCTCTAAAGCCTGCTTGTCTTTCTTGGCAATAAGCTGAAATGGAAAGCTCCATCGGTAGGGAATGTCTCTTTCCTGGAGTAATATGAGTAAGGGCTTTAATGCTTTGTGCAATTTTAGGGTGCGTCTGGAGAGGTCCGGTAGGATCATGATTTTAGTTCCTCTGTATGCCAGGTCTTTTATTGCTCGGGTTTTCTGTAGGAGCAGGTCTTTGTCTTTGTAGAAATGTATCCTACAAATAACGTCCCTTGGTCTGTTAGGGTCTGTTGGCTTTGGACCTAGGAAGCGGTGTATCCTGTCCATTTCTATAGTTATGTCTGGCGGTCTTTTCAGGATATCGTTGAAGAATTCCCACGCCCACTTCTTGAGCTGATTTGGTTTGATCTCTTCCCTCAGGCCTCTAATTCTCACATTGTTTCTTCTATGACGATTCTCCAAGTCGTCGATAAGAATGAACAAGTCGGAGATTTGCTGGGAATGGGAGTGTAATTCCTGAGTGTGAGCATCGATGGTTTCTACAATTTTTTCTTGAGCCTCTTCCATCGTCTCTACCCTTTGGCCCACCTGACATATCTCTTGGTGGAGGGCTGCGACATCTCTTTTACGCTCCGTTTCCATTTGGTGAAATAAGGTATCCATTTCTTGCCTGGTTGGCATGGCTCTTAGGTGTTCCTTCCAATCCCACTCTTCCCCCTCTTTTTGTGATTGAGTGGTTCGTGTTGTTGTATCGTAGCTGGCAGTGGAGGTGGAGGCGGATGGACTGCTGGGGCAACTGTCTGGTATTGTCGGATGGCGCTGTGAGTCCGTCCCTTTGCGCTGCATGTTTCTTTCCAGTAGGGCTTGGTCTCCCTTACCTTGTCTATAGGAAGCACGCTGTGGTAACGGCGGCCAAGATGTGCCTGCGGCCCTTTGTGCCATCTTGTGGTTTTGGGCCTTTGAGGTTCGATTGCTGCCTTCACTCTCTGATTGAGTTGGCGAGGCGGACTCTGGGGATGGCGGGGGATTTTTGTTCCCAGGCTTTTCCAGAGAATTTCTCAAATCCTCTGTTCCCTCCTGGGACTGTATTTTGTCTGGGATTAGTAGTAGCGGACTATGGGGGGTACTTTGCAGCTCTTTCTCTTGGCAGAAATCCCTAGCTGGTTTCCCCTTTAAATATTGAGCTGTCTGGGGGGGGGGGGTTTATGAGGGGAGCTTTCTCTGCTGGATAGAGCCTGCAGCTCTTCCTTATCTTTTTCTGATTGCTCCTGCTGTCCCCTGCGTACCTTGCTTGGCATTTTGATTGCTTCTGCAGGCTGGCCGCTGTCCTCTGCTTGCTGAGCTGTGCTGAGGGCTTCCAGGCTTCCCTCCCTTATCGTCGGCATGTAGTGCTCGGGGAGGAGGGGTCCGATGTTGGCCTCCGGCGCCTGTCTCAGCTTCTCTGTTTCTCTCTCCCCTCCTCCCCTCCAGTGAGACTGCTGCTGCTGATTTCAGAGGGGGTCTCCTCTGCGCCGCCCGATGTCTGTGGGGAGCTTCTACCTCATGCTGCGCTCCGGCGCCATCTTTCCGGTCTCCTCGTGCAGGTCTGGAGCCGCTGTCTTTCAGAGGAACGACGATAGGGAGCCCACTGGAGTTCTTTGGCTCCCGTCTGGGGTGTCTCTCTTCTTTCCTCTTGGCATCAGGTAAGATTTTACTGGGTCTTGGCGGGTCTGGGTGCTGTTTTCAGCGGGCTGGTGCAGGGAGCTCGGCAGACGTGCGTCTTAGTTCTCCATGAGCTAGCCACGCCGCTGCTATCATGTCATTGTTATTGCAATTTGTGCCCTGTAGAAACAAGACGCACTAAAAGATGGCAGAATGTCATTTTTTTTTTCATTTCACTCCACTTAGAATTTTTAAAAAGTTTTTCAGTACATTATATAGTACAGTAAATAGCACTATTTAAAAATACAACTTGTCACGCAAAAAACAAGCCCTCATACAGCGACGTCAATGGATAAAAAATAAAGGAGTTATGATTTTTTTGAAGGGGGAGGAAAAAACGAAAATGGAAAAAAAAGGGGCTGCGTCATTAGAGTGGTTAATGCTCTTTTTCCTACAAATCTGCATCCTTTGCCTACAATGCAATGTAAACTTGGATCCATAAATAAGACAGATATTTCTTAACCCCTTAGAGTGCTTTCACACGAGCGTGTTTTACATACGCACGCACAAAAACACGCTTGTATTTACAACAATGCATTCCCTATGGTGTGTGCACATGTCCGTACTTTATAGGTGCGTGCCTGCAAAAATAGGACATGCGTGCACCATAGGGAATGCATGCATTGTTTTCAGTGGAGCTGCGGCTGCTGCCGGCGGCTCCATTGAAAACAATGGTCTGCGGGCACCCCTGCATTCTTTTTCAGGGAAGAGCTTTACGTATAGGACCTGTTCGCCGCTGCTGTGTCCCCCACGGGGATGAAGAACATCCCCACTAGTTAAAAGAATTCCCTGCTGCTACATCTGGCACATTTGTGACAGATACAGCAGAGGAATTATTTAATTCTCTACCGCAGCTGTCACACATGTCAGCTGCGGTAGAGGATTCTGCTTCCGGCAATTGATTTCAGGTAAGGACTTTAAATATAAGCCCTTCCCTGAAAATCAAGTAAAAGGGGTTTAAAAAACAAAAAAATAGCTACTCATCTCCCTTCAGCTGCCGGGGCTCAGCTGCATCTTCTCCTGCTGTCCCCTGCACTGTGGTGCTGATCTATCAGCAGGTGGGGATTTAAAATCCCCGCCTGCTGAAAGAGCTGAATGTGATTGGCTGAGATGCTCAACCAATCACAGGCAGCTCTCCCCGAATAAATGACGGGAGAGAGCTGCCTGTGATTGGCTGAGCATCTCAGCCAATCACATTCAGCTCTTTCAGCAGGCGGGGATTTTAAATCCTCACCTGCTGATAGATCAGCACCACAGTGCAGGGGACAGCAGGAGAAGACGCGCTGTGCCCCCGCAGCTGAAGGGAGGTGAGTATCTATTTTTTTAAACCACTTTTACTTGATTTTAAGGGAAGAGCTTATATTCAAAGCCCTTCCCTGAAATCAATTGCCGGCAGCAGAATCCTCTACTGCAGCTGATATGTGTGACAGCTGTGGTAAAGAATTGAAAAATTTCTCTCTGCAGCATCTGCCACAGATGTAGCAGCAGAGAATTATTTTAACTAGCGGGGATGAAGGAAACATCTGTCGCATGCAGATGTGTTCTTCATCCCAGCAGGAGACACAGCAGTGGCCGACTTACACTACTTTTAACTGGCTATTCAGTGAAGGGCTTATGAAGCCCTTCCCTGAAAAGCCATTGACGGGGATGCCGGCAGCAGGATTCTCTACCGCAGGATACTCTACCGTTGAGAATTAAAGAATTCCTCTGCTGCATCTGCCACAGATGTGCCAGATGTAGCAGCAGGGAATTTTTTTAACTAGCGGGGGTGACGGACACATCTGCCGCATGCGGCAGATGTGTTCTTCATGCCCACGGGGGTCATGCAGGGGGCCAGCAGGCGGCTCCATTGACGACAAGCACGCAGCTGTGTTCACGCGTGTTTTTGTTTGTACCTAGGTGCGGATGTATGTATGCACCTAAGTACGCACAAAAACACGCTCATGTGAACGCACCCTTAGTGAGCAAGCCTTTTTGCGCCTTAATGTCCAGGACAAATTTTGGAAATCTGCCACTTTAACATAGAATAACTCTGTAAAGGTTTTGCAAATCCAAGTGATTCTGCAATTGTTTTTTCAACATATCTTGTACTTCATTTAGGTGGTAAAAATAGTCCGATAGAATTTGTATATATTCATTAAGAGCACCAAAATTGGGAAAATTTTAAAAACATTTTCATTTTTTTCACATTTTTAACTGCAATATCTCAAATATGTGCAAACATACTGTACAAGTTTTTGATGAGAGATATATTATCATCTGTTTACTCTATTCTGGATGCACATTGGAAAAACTTTTCATTTTTTTAACCATTTAGAAGATGTACAAATTTAACTTTGATACATTTTGAGGAACATTTTGCTTTCCCACACCATGCCAAGATTGCAAAGGCTCATACGTGTGAGAATGATAGATACCAACACAAATGACCCAATTTTAAAAACTACACATTCACTAAGGGGTGTCATGAGTACTTTGACCCCACAGTTTCTTTCCAGGAATTAATTCAATTTAGAGGAGAAAAAAAATTACTGTATATACTCGAGTATAAGCCTAGTTTTTCAGCACATTTTTTTGTGCTGAAAAAGCCCCCCTCGGCTTATACTCGAGTCAGGGAAGGCTTAAAAAAAACCTCCATACTCGCCTCCCAGCCGGTGTCTGTGTCTCCAGCAGCGGTGCAGCAGGCTGCGTGAATTCTCTCCACTGTCATTTACCCGCCGTCCTCTTTGCTCGGCTCTGTCATCCCCCACCGTCACAGTAAGAGCTGTGATTGGATCGAGCGTCAGCCAATCACAGCTGGTACTCGATCATTCACAGCCAATCACAGCCGGTACTCAATCATTCACAGCCAATCAAGCTGCTTTAGAATTTTCCCCGCTGTCATCTCTCAGCTCGGCTTTCAAATTCCCTGCCGTTGGTGCTGTGTAAGCAAGCACTGTGATTGGATTGAGGCCAGCTGTGTTTGGCTGGCGCTCAATCCAATCACAGCACTTACTTGCACAGCACTGACAGAGCCAAGCAGAGAGGACGGTGGGGATGACAGCGGGGAGAATTCAAGCAGCTTGTCGCACAGACACAGACGGCAGCTGGGAGGTGAGTATGGAGGGTTTTTTTTACCTAGTATACACTCGTGTATAGCTCGACTTATACTCGAATCAATAAGTTTTCCAAGTTTTTTGTGGTGGAACTTATTGTCTCGGCTTATACTCGGGTCGGCTAATACTCGAGTATATACGGTAAATTTCATATTTTTTCAAATATGTCATTTAAAAGACAGGATTTTTTCTGTCATGCACATGATAATTAGGATTTGCACCCAAAATGGAGGCCCAAACCGAAAGAAGCAACCGGTGGTTTTCAGAACAGACATTTTGCTTAAAGAATCCGTGATGGGAGGTGAAATTTTAACTTTTTTTTAACTTTTACATGCTTTTTTCCAATAGAAAATGGCAATCACGTGACCAGAGACCGCACATCGCGGACCCCCCATAAAAACTCCAGGCTCTTGGTTACGTTTGGTAGCCAGGAGCAGGGAGATTTTAAATTACCCTGGCAATCTGCGGCTTTTGCGCATTAGGTACGTAATTTCTTCTCCTCTCACGGATATGATCCCTGAGGGGAGATAAAACTTTAAAAAAATTTTTTTTTTTTTTTTTACACTTTTTTTTAACTTTACATTATCAGTGTTATCCATTGGATAGCAGCAATCATGTGACCAGGAACCGCATACAAAGGGCTCTCGGTGATATCTCTCTGCTCTAGGCTACACATGGGAGCTGGGAGACAGAGAGATTTTAAATTCCCCGGGTCGAGCGCCCTTCTGTGCACTCGCCCCAATGTATGACGTCTGGCGCGCAAGCGCAGAAGGCGCTGTCGGGACTGGGACGCCAGAACGCTGCAGGACATCACAGAGGACATGAGTGAGTACTTCCAGCTGCCCTGATGGATCCGATCCATCAGAGCAGCTGAATCTTTAACTTTTATTTACTTTTTATTGAGTTTCATATGATCGCCGGCAATCGGTAAATGCCGGTAATCATGTGACCGGGGGGCTGAGGATGGGGGGGGAGGGTCCCGGGGCCCCGGATGACAGCTCCACTTTGTTGGCTTCCTCCAGGAGCCGGCAGCGTGGAGCTGTCACGTCTACAGCTTGCAAGGTTTATTCCCCACAGGTGGCATGTTTTTGGGGATTAAAGCCCAGCAAGCCAGGATGTAAAAAGGCAATGGGGTGGTCACTAAGGGGTTAATGATACCTACTGTGTTTCCCCAAAAATAAGACACTGTCTTATATTATATTTTGCCTATACTCACCTGGTGCGTGACGTCCCAATGCCTCGCGATGATCCCGGCGGGGTTGTGGCAAACTGTAGCGTCACCGCTCTGACATCTCAGCTTCTTCCTGGTGACAGGGCTTTCAATACCCCACCATCATCAAAGCGAGCGCTGTGATTGGATCAAACGCTAGACAATCACAGCCGGCGTTCAATGAGCCAATCAGTGAATGACATCATCTCCCGGACAGCACGGGAGAGGTGATGTATACTTTTTTTTTAAATTCTCTTCAGCTTCAACCCCCCCTCCCCCGAAAATCCTGCTACAAAATCGCGGTATTGCTCCAAGAAGACGCAGCAATGGCGTACGGACCAAAGATGCGATTTGCTGCAATTTTCTCACGGCGATGCCGTGTTGCCCATGTGGAGGAGGCTTTAGGTCCTAAACAGGAAAAGTAAACAGGTCACAACTCGAATAATCAATGCGAAGTACAAATGTAAGTGCACCCCTAAGTTATGTAACTTCCCAGTGTCATACAAACTTGAAATTTGCCACAACCATTCTTTACATCCTAATTGGAAAAGAAAAGGGGTTTCAACTTCAATATTCAATTCTAAATGTGAAAAACTCTGAAAATCTGTGATACATGAGATAGTTCTTTTCCTAGAAACCATAAAGCCTGGGGAAATTATTTGTATACTGAGGAGAATCTATCTCACCTCTATGTGTTATGGGAAGACAGCTCAGTAGAGTGCGGGTTTGTGGGGTGTTCGGATGTCAGAGACAGAGACACTGTGATAGACATGATGATTAGTCAGTGTAAAATGTCTATTGATTTGTACTAAACTAGATGTATTACACAGCTGTAGTGACTTTAACTCTTAGAGGCTAATGACTGCATGATTTCATTATAGTAATTGCTGGACAATGGTGAAAAGATGTGTGTTTTGTGACTTCAGCCTAATGTGGAACTCTGCTGCATAAGGAAAGAGTTAAATCACAGTGTTATATGTTATTGCTTGTGTTCATCTTGAGTGTTTTCCCAGTCCTTCCCCATCCCCCCCACACAGAATCTTCTTCAACAAAGAGATATTTACTTTCATTTTCAGGTTTGGCCATGTTAAGACAAAGGCACCTACTTGAGAGAGGTGGGGAGAGGGGGAGGCGGGGAATTCTATATAACCCAGCGAATAAGAATATATATGTGTTACTGATGTAATCTGTTGCACGCCCATTAAAGGGCGATTATCATGTGTTATAATAAAAGCCTGAGACTCTACACATTTGGGTAGAGACTCTCCCAGTTTTAGACCAGCATTTGTGTCTGATCTGGTCGATGATGTGTGCACACTATACAATTTGGAAGCTACAGAAATCCCCCGAAGCCTGCTGGAGAAAATATGATCTAGCACAAATTGGCGTCCCTGTGTGGTCCGAGTAGAGGTTTTTAATTTCTTTCATTCTGGAAAAATACAGAGATCGGCAGATAGCACGCAGAACTCAGGGGCCCGGAAATCTACAGAACACGGTAAGATTGCTTTATGTAAATCTACCGATGTGAGCTGATTTCTAACTGCTAATCTGCCTGTTTCTGATCCAGAGTGATAAATCAATGAAAGGCAGGTAATATAGTTCTTTCTACTCGGAAAAAAACATCGTTTTAACCTGCCTAAGGGGTATTCTGTATGCTGGGTATGATATGTCTGAGACGGTTAAAGATCGTGTATACAAGACCAAGAGATAAATTCTGTGAGGGTTAATGTGTCAGAAGGGCGGACTTGGCTGTTTAAGTCTGAGGGAACACGCCAGAGAGAGACACTTACTCCTAGGTAACTAGTGTGAGGTTAGGAAAATTTATGATACGCGTATGCACCTGTATGATTGAGCGTGTTATGTTCTCATATGTGGAAAGGTATATACGGGGAAATTATAGCCGTGGTGTGACGGCAGAAGTCTCCGGATATTGTTGAGGTCTTGGTCATTGAAAATAATCGTCAGTCTCTGTGTATAGCTAAATGTCCTGTCCAGATTGTGTGCAGGGAGTGCTGTTGGGGATTACTAGTAGAGGGTGGGTTGTTGCAAAGGTAGGTGAGATATATACCTTGAGCTGTTGTGGGTATTCTCCAGTAATCCTGTCTGTTCGGTATTATAGAATTAATGTGCAGTGTTTATTATTGGGGGAGGGTTACTGATAAGAGAGTGGACTGAAGTTAAGCCACTGAAAGCTTTTCCCAGTTAACCCATTTGTTCCCTTTGCCTATAGTGTAAATGTGAAGAGGTGGAATTTGGTAAAGGAGTCTCATTGTGTTCAGAAATTTCAAATAGAATAGAATAAGCAGGCAGAATAGAATACGGGATCAGTACAGGATGTTTTGGAATATGCAAAGCATGTAGAAACGCTTTACAAAGAAAAGGATCAGGAAAAGTTGCAGAAAGAAATGTCAGGTTATGGACAGATAAGCAGAAAGAAAAGAAATGAGTATGGTAAGATAGACTGTAGAAAGTTTTCAGAAGATGAGCAGGAAGCCCAGCAGAAAGAAAGGTGTTTTAGCTAGTTTTTGCTAGGAGGTGGTATAATGTAGGAAAGAGATTCAAGAGGGGAAAGCATGTAGTGGGGGATGTGTATTCCTTATGAACAATGTAATGCCTTTGTGTTGACTACAGCCCCTCCCTGTAATGGCGGCCGCACTTGCAATGTTTAAAACCCCACATAGTGTGACTCTGCAGCAAATGTGGTGAGCCCTGCCCCCACCCTGAAGTTACTTCCCCCTATGTGCTCACTTTCAGGGTGTGTGATGTTACTTCCGGCCATTCCAATCCGGGATAGGACTAAGCCCCGCCCTTTCCTCCTCCAGCAGCCATCTTGCCTCACCTGGGAAACTTGTAGCCCTGCCCCTTTCTGCTTCTGGCGGCCATTTTGCTGCACTTGGGATGCCTACATTCCCTAATGCCACTGTATCCAGTGCTAACCTCATGATTGTCTGAGGTAAGGTTTTGTTTGACCAGACTTTGTTACACTCCAAGATGTGGCCACTTTGGATGTGTGATAAGTTCAGGGAAACAAACCTTTGTGAAGATGCAGCTTGGGACATAGTAGATGACTAAGCTGGTTTATAGTGCATGGAAGATTGGAGTTGATGCATGGGGGACAGAGGCCAGGAATTCATGACAGGGGACACTCTCTCATGTTCCCAGGTGCTCTGTTTTCCACTGCCTGCTTCTCCAATGGATGTTCAGACAGATGATGTTACGGAAGGCTCCTACAGATGGAATAATTTCCCTATAGTCACCCAGCAAACTTTTTCACGCAATTTGATGAAGTAATTTTACTTTTTATGTGAGAAAGAGGGACTAAATTGCCCAGAGTAGGATGTTAATTCATCCGTATTCTTTAGTTTTTTTCCTTAAGTCTTTTGTATATTCTAGTGTCAGTCTACACTGAAGCTATAATTATATTCCGACAGGAGAGTGAAAGTTAAACGCTGGACATTCCCTGAAATACTATTACACTGGGTGACTTAAAATTTTACTTGTGTTGCGCCCCCTTGTGTTAAAAAATGCTAACTGCGACCTGGAAAAAAAAAAATTTAAGGAGATTTTCGCTCAGACTTCACTGCATACAATGTTACCTTGACCTACAAAGCGCTTGCTTTTGTGCTTCTTGGTTTCCTTTTTCAACGTTGTACTAGTTTGAACCAATTACTCTTTTTCCATTGAGTATTCTGGTTCAAAAGGGGGGAGGCATAGGTGATCTGGGTCATAGATGATCTAGGTGTTGTAGATCAGCTATTGGGTTTAAAAAAAATATATATATAAATAAATGAAATAAGATAAAAAGGAAATAAATGATTTTGTGCTACAAGATTCCGAGCCATGTGAAATAGAACATCAACACGATTATTTAGTACTAATACAGTAAGAAACTGCAGGTATGCAAACAGTTACCGGAACCTCTGTTGACGATGCATATGTTGAGCTTTTTGCAGATGGTACTAGGGTGAGGATTGATGACTCCACATCGGATATGCAGTGGTCACACAACAAGATGTCCTAGAAGCAGAAGCTCTGCCTCCTTAGCACAAGAAGCGGAATTGAAGGCCCTCACTGAGGCGAGTAGAGTGGCGAGAGGTAAGACAGCAATCCTTTACACTGACTCCTGGTATGCATTTGGCATAGCTCATGATTACGGCCCAATATGGAAGGCCAGACAGTTTTTACCTTAGCAGGACAACCAATTGAGAATGGTGCAGCGGTGCAGAGTCTCATGGAGGCCCTACTTCTACCTGACAAAGCTGAGAGTTTGCACAGATTCCTACACTGGAGAAGCGAGAGATGACACCCTCGCCAACAGCACAGCAAAAGCAGCGGGCCTCAAGCCGTGAAAGAAAGAAGAAAGATACTGACAGCATGAGTCAGTGGTAAAAACTTTGGACATTGACAAAATTTGGACTTTGATATGCTAAAGACTTTTCCAGTTACAAGCCAGCAAGGAAGGAAAGGATAAATGGACTAATATGGGAGCAGCAGAAACAGGACAGCGTATGGTGAACAGTCAACAGCACTTGCCCGCCACAGTTCCTGTATCCCATGATGGCCCAGCTGATGGATGGAAAGACCCACCTAGTAAAGCAGCAATGACGTCGACGCTTGAAAGAGGACGGGCGACTTCTGGGTTCTCTGTAGCTGCTGCATCATTTGTCCAGTTTAGCATGATCTATGCCATAGGTGAGTCAGGGCAGAAGTAAATTTGCCACATCACACTTGCCGGGACCAGTCTACCCATTTCAGGGATTGCAAATTGACTACGTTCAGCTCCCACTTGTTGGGAAGTATGAATACGTGCTTGTTGTTGTTGATGTCCTTGCAGGTTGGAGGCCGACCCTGTTACCAAGGCAAACAAGTAGGTAACCGCAAAGAAGCTCATGAACGAGGTAAACTGTGAATATGGGGTACCAGAAGTGATTCAGAGTCAGACAGAGGTATAAACTTCGCAGGTGAATGTAACATGTCATGCCTGCTCTGGGTGTATCCCAGGCCTTTTATATACTCTACCACCTTTAGAGTAGTGGAAAGGCGGAGAGACGTAGTGGCACGCTAAAAAGTAAGATACTTAAAAATGACGCCACTTTGGAAAGACTGCCATCCAATAGCCCTATTCAGTGTTAGATATGAACCCAGGGGGGATCATACATTATCTCCCTACGAGATTGTTTGGGCTAGCCCCAAGGCTAGGTCGCTACTATCCTCAGTAGTTACAATTACAATCTGATGTGTTGACTAAGTATGTGATTTCCGTTGTTAAAGCAGTAACCAAAGCCTATGCACAGGTGTTCTCTTCCAGACTCAGAGGCAGACACTGGGACACATCTTGCAGCCTGGGGATTGGGTGTGCGTCAAGAAGTTCCTCAGGAAGCACCCTCTTGAGCCCCGATTTGATGGCCCCTACCAGGTGCTTCTGACTACTGCCACATCTGTGAAACTAGCTGAAAGACTTACATGGATCCATGCTTCATACTGTAAGAAAGCTTCAGATCCGGGAGACCAGTCTTAGTTGTGCCAAGGACATTACTCTGGTTAGGGCTAGTGAGAGAGGAGGGTGGCAACTGGAATCTTTAGTCGGAAGAATATGAAGGTATGGTTACCTTCTAGTATAACTCATCCAATGCACAAGTAGCCGCATATTCCTTCGACTATTGTACTGTGATCCCGTGTCTAGGCGCAAGATCTCACCGCAGGCCAGTTTTAGCCCAGCCCTGCTGGTTATATGACTTATATACCCGGGGAATACAATATGTTTGCGCCACTGATAACGTCTGGGGAGAAGACTGCCGTTATTGGAGATTAGTGGGATGGAACGCAGGAACAGACTAGTCCTATAAACCGCGAAGTGCCTTAAATAAGAAAGATAAGAGCGGGAAATCCCTAATTAGTCGTATAACCCTCCTTGAGAATAATAAGGACAGCAGGTATTGGAAGGCTGAACTTAGTATGTTGCTTGGTTTTAATGCGGTTTTTACATTAACCATGGGAGATCCAAGCCCGGGGGACGGAGGGACCTATAGTCTGGGGACATACCGGTACGGGAGGACAGATCCCTTAGGGAAGTTTAAAAAAATAAGGGATATGGTAGATGCACCCAAATGGAAGCCAAACTTAGTCCCGTGCCCATAATTAACCCCCTCCGCCGTAAGATAAAGACCTTGACGAACATGATGATCATAGCCGACCCTACCTTTGAGGACACCTTGACAATAGCGACTGGCTACTCTGACCATAATCTCTGGTTGGAGTTGATGAGGTACAATGCTAACAGGAGCAACAAGTCTAACTGTTGCGTGTGCGGTAGTGCCCAACTACACTCGGGGATGGTCCCCCTAAATCTCCCGGTAGATGCTGAAGAGTGGTTTATTAGTCTCTTCACGAACATTTCCGCTAATTACACTGTCCGTGAGAAGTGGAAGAAGGAATACTCTAGAACTACTTAAGTGTTTTGCACCGGAGAGAGTATTACTGACTACCCTGTAAACTACACCTGCCAGGCAAATAGGCAGGGTGGAGGGAGATTTTTGGGGAACTCACTAACGGGGATTGCTCCTCCTACGGTACGATAGGAGGGGAATGGATGCAGAATCAGGTCCAGTCCTTAGGAGACGTTTACTGGCTTTGTGGAGACATGAGGTAGAGGACCCGCCTGGAGGGTAATTGGACAGGGGAGTGTGCCTTAGTAAAGCCCTTATGCTCCTCCACAACCTGTCAGACAGCATTGAGGATAATGAGGTTACCCCCAATAGTTAATTTATCTCGATCCAACTCTGTCTGTGTTTTGTGGTTATCCTGTCATGTTGGTCTATCCTTGTTTTCCGCATAGGTACGGCGGTTCCTTCCAGTCTTGTCACTAGGTAGTGTAGGGTCAGTGTCGGCGGCCTGGACGTGTCCACCATCTGGGCTATCTCCAGGAGGGACATTGGTGTGGGTGAAGATTAGGGAGTCCCAGGCCGTGCGTACCTGTGCACACTACTAGTATTGTAACATTATACTAGAGTGAGAAGAGAGACCCCTGGTGGTAGTTTTGATCTACACGTGTACATTGACATCATAGGGTAGCCAAGGGGGGTACCTGACGAGTTTTAAAATTAGAGACCAAGTTAAAACTAGATTCGAGTCCATTTTCCTGATCAT
Source organism: Eleutherodactylus coqui (assembly GCF_035609145.1). Taxonomy (NCBI): domain Eukaryota; kingdom Metazoa; phylum Chordata; class Amphibia; order Anura; family Eleutherodactylidae; genus Eleutherodactylus; species Eleutherodactylus coqui. The sequence goes on along the minus strand of NC_089841.1, from coordinate 263,193,657 downwards.
TAGGGTAAATAAAATCTTGACTGGATTAATTATGTTTATTATAATTAGCATCGGTTTATAAATTATACTAGAGATGCCTTATAGGGACTAGTCGACCAATAGGACCTACCTCGACTATGACTTTTCAAAATAGAATGGCCTTAGATATGATTTTAGCTAAAAAGGGGAGTGTCTGTAAGATGATAGGGGAGACTTGTTGTACCTACATCCCAGACGACACGTGACCCGCGGCTAAAGACGCAGTTGCCATTAAAGCAGCTGACCGCACTAACTAAAAAGAGCTAACCTTTGGGACTAGTACTCACCATGGATGAGCGGGTGGTAAAGGATCCTGGCACAGACGGGCGTCGCTGTTGTATGTGAACTGATTATCTTTTTCGTTCTAGTCTGCTGTGTTATCCCCTGTGTAGAGAGACCTGTGAAACTGATGCTGGAATAGCCGCTCCCACAATGAGTTTGCAGGATGCATCCCCAGAAGGAGTGGACAAGTCCTACACCCCCTTGAAGACCCTAAATCGAACCTTCAACGCGCTCCGATTATAGGCTCACACACAGAGAACTGTGAAAATTTGACGGGAAGAGTTAGAGGATAGACATTTTAAGGGGGGATTGTGATAGACATGATGATTAGTCAGTGTAAAATGTCTATTGATTTGTACTAAACTAGATGTATTACGTAGCTGTAGTGACTTTAACTCTTAGAGCCTAATGACTGCATGATTTCATTATAGAAATTGCTGGACTATGGTGAAAAGATGTGTGTTTTGTGACTTCAGCCTAATGTGGAACTCTGCTTCATAAGAAAAGAGTTAAATCACAGTGTTATATGTTATTGCTTGTGTTCATCTTGAGTGTTTTCCCAGTCCTTCCCCATCCCCCCACACAGAATCTTCTTCAACAAAGAGATATTTACTTTGATTTTCAGGTTTGGCCACGTTGTTAAGACAAAGGCTCCTACTTGAGAGAGGTGGGGAGAGGGGGAGGCAGGGAATTCTATATAACCCAGCGAATAAGAATATATATATGTTACTGATGTAATCTGTTGCACGCCCATTAAAGGGCGGTTATCATGTGTTATAATAAAAGCCTGAGACTCTACACATTTGGGTAGAGACTCTCCCAGTTTTAGACCAGCATTTGTGTCTGATCTGGTCGATGATGTGTGCACACTATACAATTTGGAAGCTACAGAAATACCCCGAAGCCTGCTGGAGAAAATATGATCTAGCACAACACGTTTTAAAGTCCAAGTACAGGCGTGATCTGTGTTTATTTTTCAGTCCAATAAATCAAAGGAAAATACATTAATTACACAGACAGTCCCTGCCTCTACAGGTCACTCGCTGCAGGTGCACAAAACAACAAAACTTTTACCTTCAGTAGGTATAAATGTTGATGAAGTAGTGGAAACAGCAGATCAAGGTGCAAAGCAATGAAGTTTCTTTATTTCTTTCCTCCCAGACAGAAAAACACGACGTTTCGACTACAAGAGTCTTTGTCAAGTATGGACAACAAGTGAACAACATACAAATATATAATGTGTCTAATATCACATTAAACCAATCACAATAGATCACATGATAAAATTCACCTGCATTCATTGATGTCATTATGGCACATACATGCTGCGGAGTTTGTAGCTATGGTGGAGCGTTGTAGCAACCTTTCACTTCCTTTTGTGGCTATGTCGCCATGGAGACGTGTTATGCAAGGCTCCTACTGGCTGGAATCTGTATGGGTCTCCTCCCGTCCACCGTGACATCATCACATCACGTCTGTATAGCATGGTCACATGACTGAAGCGTGCAGCGTCATTGGGCACATATCCTGTTCACACCCTACTCCATAGAGCTACTACTAGACATAAATGTCAGTGTTTCTTAGTAGTCACCATGACGTAATCAAGCTGCGCCAGTGAGACGTGGTCACGTGTCCGAGATGAGCCACATCACCGGGCGCGTCATAGACGCGCAGCCAAGTCCCACTATGTGATCCTACATAGATAAATCAACATCTATAGTGGACACAAAGACAAGTATATGAGGCATTGCTGCGTGCATAACGCATAAAAAGGAATACCACATATCTGTACATCGGAATATATTATATAATTGCAATGTCATAGCCGCACGTGTAGGCTCCTCCCCAAGGGGTGTGGCCTCCACGTGCAAAATACCATAGCATATTCTTTAACTTTAAACGCACAGAAAAGAGTACCACATATCTATGCATCAGACTATATTGTATAGTTGCAGTGTCATAGCTGCACGTGTGGGCTCCTCCCCAAGGGGTGTGGCCTCCACGTGAAAAATACCATTGCATATTTTAAAGCGCACAGAAAAGAATACCGCATATCTGTACATCAGAATATATTGTATAGTTGCAGTGTTATAGCCGCACGTGTGGGCTCCTCCCCAAGGGGTGTGGCCTCCACATGAAAAATACCATTGCATATTCTTTAACTTTTAAATATCAATATCCAGAAAAAAGAATAGATATTTGGAGGGCATCATGAATTGGCATGAGATAATTAGGTAAAAAAAACAGATATAGCATATCGTGCATATATAATCATATTAATAGGCCAGTAATGATATTCATAATACACATAGATGTCAAAATGGCTCATCATGCATTCATCAATATTCACATGATGCTATAACCCCCATACAACACTGCCACCAGTAATCGCCTATAAATACACAAAAATTGGCTATTTGTTCGCATAACACTCCGATGCAGTATAGATTTCTTTAGTGCCATAACGACATCATAAATTCACTGTGAAGACATAAAAATACAAATAAGTGAGTGAATTAAAATCCATATAAATGGCATTACCAATGCAGAGAAAGCAGAATAACTACAGGAACATATGGGTATCGTATTCGTGATTTAGACCCTTTGGGGTCATTGTATCAAGTGTGAAAATCCAATATAATTCTTTCTTTAATAACATTCGTGTTCTATCACCACCCTTAGATGTTTCGGGTACAGAATCAATGATGCGGAATTTTAGTTGGCATACCGAGTGTCCACTGTCATAAAAATGGCGTGGTACTGGCTGATCTAATTTTTTGGTGCGTATCACGCTCTTGTGGCTCGAAATTCTGTTCCTCACCTCCTGTGTTGTTTGGCCGACATATTGTAGGCCACACGGGCAGGTAAGTAAGTAGATGACATGTGTCGATGAACATGTGTGACGTCCCTTGATATGAAAACTTTTCCCGGTCTGTGAATGAAAAAATTGACTACCCTTGATCATGTTTGAGCAACTAGAACAACCCAAACATGGATAACTACCTTTCCCGACCGATAAAAAGGTTCTAGATGTCCGAGAGATAGTTTTTTCATATGTTGACCTTACCAATTTGTCACGCAGACTCGTGCAGCGTTTATATGACATGATTGGCCGTTCACGGAATGCATTTGCCTGCGGAGCAAGCTGCAATAATGGCCAATGTCTACGTAGAATGGAAGATACCTGTCTACTTCTGGTGGTAAAAGTAGAAACAAAAGGAATGCGTTCATTTTTATTAGTTCTACTCTTCGGGATTAATAGTTCATCCTGCGTGAGCGCTCTTGCTCATTCCATTTTCTCAGTCACTAGCTTTGTGGGATATCCACGATCAAGAAATTTTTTACACATCTCTGTTAGGCGTGTCTCCACATATGTATCATTGGTGACTCGCCTAACCCGTAGGAATTGACTCCACGGAAGCGAGTCAATTGTGGTTTTGGGATGGAAACTTGTGTACTCAAGAAGATTATTTCGGTCAGTTGGTTTGACATAGAGATCAGTGGAGAAGCCAGTACTGGTTTTAATAATTGTTACATCCAAGAATTCTATGCTGCTGTTAGAATATTTAAGAGTAAATTGCAGCTCTGGCCTGATGCTGTTGAGTTCCTGATGAAACAACAGTAATTCCTCAACAGAACCGGACCAGACAACAAATATATCATCAATGTATCGCAGCCAGGAGACCGCCTGGGGCCAATATGCAGGTGTGTAGACAAACAGATCTTCAAAGATGCCCATATAAATATTTGCATAACTTGGGGCCATATTGGCCCCCATGGCAGTCCCCTGGCGCTGACGATAGAACCTCCCACAAAACGAAAAATAACTCTTGGTGAGTACAAATTCCAAAAGGGTCAGAACTACATGTTCACATTCAATAGATACCAATGCTGATGACATTTTTTGTCTGACTGCCTCTAAACCTAGTTCGTGAGAAATTGATGTATAGAGAGCAGTGACATCAAGTGTAGCCAATATTGTATTCTCATGGCAAGGGATGGATCTCAATTTAGTTAGAAAATCGCTAGTATCCTTAACATAAGAGCAATTACTCGTAGAGTACTCACGCAGGATGTAATCCAAAAAGATCGAAATATGGTTAAACATAGAATTTCGTCCCGACACAATTGGACGTCCGGGAGGCTCAGTGAGATGTTTATGTATTTTAGGTAATACATATATAGTAGGTATATTTGATCGTGGATATCCCACAAAGCTAGTGACTGAGAAAATGGAACGAGCAAGAGCGCTCACGCAGGATGAACTATTAATCCCGAAGAGTAGAACTAATAAAAATGAACGCATTCCTTTTGTTTCTACTTTTACCACCAGAAGTAGACAGGTATCTTCCATTCTACGTAGACATTGGCCATTATTGCAGCTTGCTCCGCAGGCAAATGCATTCCGTGAACGGCCAATCATGTCATATAAACGCGTTTGTTAGACTGTAACCCAGCTCCTTCTCCCAGGCTTCTGTATATGTGGGGTTCTGGGCCTCCATCATCCGACCCTGCATCAGCTTGTATAGGGATGAGATCATGTGCCTCTGTGGAGAAGCTGACATGACCATTTGTTCGAAAGGCGTAAGCTCGCCTGCCAAGTTCACCTGGGGGACCAGGGACCCCACGAACCCCCTCAGCTGGAAGTATTGCATCCATGAGCCAGAACGTGTTATTCCTTCTCCTATGATCTCTGACAGCGATTTTACGTTTAGGTTGGTCATCACGTCTTTAACTCTTGGTATTGGCGTTGCGTGTAAGCCTAGTATGGGTACCCCGTTCAGCGTTGTTTCGAATTGAGGATTGGTTATGAGGGGAGTTAATGGGCCTGGGGCCATGACCATGCCGTTTTTTTGGCCAAATTCTGTCCAAGTCCTGAATAACTGGCTTGCGAACGGGGAAATATTGGGGATTGCTTTTATGAGTTTGGGTGGGATCCAAGCTGCCCCTCGTAGGGTTCCCGGAACCAGTGCATGTTCTGCAGTGACCGAGAGTTTGTGGTTCTCTTCTTTAAGGAGATCTAGTATGCAATTTGACAGGCAAGCTTTATAGTAAAGGGTGAAATTGGGTAGACTCAGACCCCCCCTCTCTTTCTGTCTGGTGAGGAGTGAGAAGCTCGTACGCGGCTTCCTTCCCCTCCAGACAAACGCAGTGATAAGGGTGCGTAGGCGTTTTAGGTAGTAGTTTGGCAATTTCACCGGGACCGTCTGACATAAGTACAAGAATTTTGGAAGGGAGTCCATTTTAATTACATTTATTCTACCGCTCCAAGATAGAAACAGAGGTTTCCATTTGCTAAGGTCTTTTTCCAATTTTGATAGATATGGGAGGTAATTAAGTTTGAAGGCCTGAGTGGTGTCCTTTGGGAGTTTGATTTCCAGGTATTTTATTCATTTGAATGGAAACTGTGCCTCTAGCTGTGATGCCTCGGCCTGCGGCAGCGAAATGTTTAGGATCTCTGATTTTTGGGTGTTTACTTTGTAATTACTAATCCTACCAAATTGTTTGAACTCCTGCAGGATCACGGGAAGTCCTACGTGCGGGTTGGCTAAATATAAAAGCAAGTCGTCTGCGAACAGGGCCATTTTGTGTTCAATTTTCCCTGTCTGGATCCCTCTAATTGAATCATTTTGGCGGATCGTGTTCGCTAGTGTTTACATTGTTAGGACATAGAGAAACGGGGAGAGGGGGCACCCCTGCCTAGTCCCATTTGTTATTTGGAAGGCTTCCGACAGGGAGCCGTTCACTCTGATTCTGGCTATAGGATTTCAGTATAAGGACATGATTCGGTCCTTCGTTTTCGGGCCCACTCCTATCTTGTCTAGTGTGGCTGCGAGAAAATGCCAGCTAACCCTGTCGAATGCCTTTTCTGCATCGACCGCCAGAAGACATAAAGGGTCGCCAGTTACCCCAGCTCTGGCAATCAGCGATAGGGATTTAATCGTGTTATCCCTAGCTTCCCTGCCCGGGATAAACCCCACTTGTTCCCCATGTATCAGTAGGGGGATGACGTTTTGTAAGCGCGTGGCGATTAATTTTGCGAATATTTTTATGTCCACGTTCAGGAGTGAAATGGGTCTGTAGTTACCGCAGACCGAGGCATCTTTCCCCGGTTTGGGGATGACTGAAATATGGGCCATCAGCGACTGCATCGGGAACGGGCACCCCCGGTTCACTGCATTGAAGGCTCTAATAATTAGAGGGGAGATCTCCTCTCGGAAGGTTTTGTAAAATCTGGCTGTAAAGCCGTCCGGGCCTGGGCATTTCCCCACTTTTAGATCTTTGATGATTTCCCCGAGCTCTTCTGAGCTGAAGTCTTCATCTAGGCCTGCTGCCTCTTCTGCTGTCATTCTTTTGGGGGCGTTTAGGTTCTCCGACTCTTTATCTAATCTCTGGGTGTCGGGCTGTGTTGCGTCTTTGATATTGTATAATTTAGTATAGTATTTTTTAAATTCCTCCAGTATGTCCGTTATGGCATGTACTGGTTCGCTGCCCTCTACCTGTATTTTGGAGACATGAGATGGGGCGGATCTAGGGTGGAGAGCTCTTGCTAGCCAACTACCGCATTTATCTGCGTATTCAAATGCCCCTCTGCGCAATTTGTCTCTATATGCTAGGGATCGTTGGTCGAGGATTTTGAGTATTTGGTGTCGTATGGTGGAAATTTTGGCTTTAAGATCATCTCTTTGGGATTTTTTGTTGGCCTCCTCTTTGGTTTGTAGGTTTAAGATGAGTTTGCGTAAGTTCGCTGAGTTTTCTTTTTTGAGACTTGATCCGTGCGAGATTAGAATTCCTCTAATGACGCATTTTAGGGCTTCCCATTGGGTAGGGGCTGATGTTTGGTCGTTTTGGTGGTCTGCTATAAATCCCGTGATTGCTTTTTTGATGTCTGAGACGCACAAGGGGTCTTGGAGCAAATTGTCGTTGAGTCTCCACGAGGTGGCCCCTGCGCGCTTCGGCCGCCTCGAGAACCCGCAATAGACTGGGGCGTGGTCTGACCAGATGAAGTCGCCCAGGGAGCACCTCGGGGAGAAGTCCAACAGGTCCTGCGTGACCAGGATCATGTCTATTCTGGTGTATGTGTTGTGTACTGCCGAGTGGAACGTGTAGTCCCTGGTCCCCAGGTGAAGGATCCTCCAAAGATCCACCAAGTGTAGGGCATTAAGTGTTTTTTTGAGTCGCTGAAGTGCTGATCGGGAGACAGAGGTCCTACCTGACGAAGAGTCCAGCTCTGGGTTTAGTACCAGGTTCCAGTCCCCTCCCAAGATGATTTTGCATCCACCTGCGAACTGTGTTAAGGTCCTCAGTATCTTGATGGCGGTTGGTACCTGTTCCTGGTTAGGAAGATAAACGTTAGCAAGTGTACATATCATATCAGACATTTCTATCTTTAGAAAGAAAGACGAATCTGCCTTCTTGATCTATTGTGGAATCAATTACGTTGTGCCGAAGTCCTCTGTGTAAGGCAATAGACACGCCTCCTGCTTTCTTCGTGGGGTGGGGGCTGTGGGATAGAGTTTGGATCTGCATGTTGGGATACTGTCTGTTCTAAAATGGGTTTCTTGGAACATAGCTACATGAACCCTTTTCTTGTGGAGGTGGTAGAGTATTTGATCTCTCTTCTGGGGGCTGTTTAGGCCCTTGGCATTGTATGTGCTACACGTCAGTTCAGCCATGCTCTTTTTTGGTTAAGAAGTGCCATCTCGTGGGTTTCTGTCCTCTCTCAGCAGTGGGAGGCGGTTTGGGAGGAAGGGTGGGGGAGGGAGACACACGAGGTAAACTATACATAAACAAAAACAGATAGTTAGTAACAAACTGGAAATCTATCGTGTCCCGATAGTTTGCGAAGGCTAACTGCACCGACGCCATAACCTATTTTAGCAGGAACCAACAAACCTACGAGCTTTCGCTCCCAACCCCTATGAATCCAAACATTACTGATGAAGTTAGACTCTGAGACCCCCCAGACCCCAATCAAGTCCCGGTTTTGCCTTTCCCCCTACACTTGTGGCTCTCTCCGCTGATCTTGTGGATTATAGACAGCATGTTTCTCCTCCGGTTGGTTTTACTGGCCTGGGCTTCTGGTTTTCCCTGGTTTCACTAGGCCTCTCTCTTCGACTTCGTGGTCTGTGATCCACCGTCTGCCATTCGGATCTTGGCGGTAGTGTCAGGAGAGAGGACGACTTGGGCCAATCTGGCAAGGACACGAGTGGCAGTTCAAAGGTGCCGAGAAAATTGGGTAGGTCGCCCAGACCTCGAAATGTGGCCGATTTGCCTCCTTTATTGGCGTGTAGCTGGAACGGGAAGCCCCACCTGTACATTATTTCCTTTTCTTGCAATAGTGTGAGAAGAGGTTTTAGTGCCTTTCTTAGCTGGAGGGTGCGGCGTGATAAGTCTGTCAGTATCATTAGTGGGGCACCTTTGTAGGATAGGTCTTTCTCTCTTCTGGCTTGCTGAAGAATTTGCTCTTTCAGCTTGTAGAAATGTACTTTGCAAACTACATCTCTCGGTCTGTTTGGGTCGGTAGATCTAGGGCCCAGAGCACGATGAATTCTATCGATCTCCACTTCAGAGTCTGGTGGTCTCTGTAGAAGGTTGTTAAAAAACTCTTGTGCCCATTTGTCTAGCTGGGTGTTATCAATCTCCTCTGGAAGACCTCTGATTCTTATGTTGTTCCTTCGGTGTCTGTTTTCCAGGTCGTCGATCGTGTTGTATAGCTCGGAGATTTGCTGGGAGTGTAGCGCCAGTTCGCGCGCGTGGTCGTTTACGGTGTTAGAGACTAGCTCTTGTTCACCCTCCATCTCCTCTATTCTTTGCCCCATATGGCGGATATCTTGTTGTAGTTCTGCAATATCCTTTTTGTGGGATGCTTCCATTTTTTGGAAGAGACAATTAATTTCGCTTTTTGTGGGGAGCGCTCTAAGATGCTCTTTCCAATCCCACTCTTCAGAGGGGGCTTTAGATCTCGGGGGGGAGAGGTTCGGTCTCTCACACCTGCTCTTCCTCTGCTTCACGGATGCGGATGCAGTGGCGCTTGTGACGGGCGCTGGGGACGGGGGAGCGGATTCTGCCGAGCTGGGGTCTTCTAAGTTGCCTGTCTCGGCTGCGGTCTCCCTTCTCTTGGGTCCTCTAGCTTCACCTCTTTTCTGTGGGGTATTTTGGGACGGGGAGTGTTGCTGGTAGGGGGGGCTACCTTCCCCTGCTGCTGCCTGTGGTGTGGCCCTTGCTCCCCTGGGGACATCTGGTGAGGGTTCTTCTGACTCTCTGCCTCCCTGGCTCAGGGGTAGGTTGTGGTGCTGCCTCTCCTGGGGCTTGGGGCCAGATAGTATGGGGATACTTTCCTTACCCCACTCTGATGACAGCTCCTCCGTCCCTGCCGCCGCCCTGCTTGCCGGCATTCTTCTCTCCGCTGTGTCTGCTTGCGGAGCATAGTAGGTCTCGGTGTCCGGCTCCGCTTCACCTGCTGCTCTCGGGTCTGTCAGCGTTTCCCCCACGTGTGCCGCTCTCCTCTCCGCCGGCGGCGCCATCTTGGGTCCGGCGCTGCGCTTCCCGCTCTCCCCAGCGCCGGGGAGATACGACTCTAAGCCCGCTCCCCGCCGGGTCGGCGTCCTCCCGGGGTGCTCCTGCGACTTCTTCTTTACCATCTCTGGTATGAGGGGTCCTGGGGTCTCTTCTAGGTCTGTTTATTTTGTTTGGGGCCGGGAGCGAAGTGAGTGCACGTCTCACTCGCACATCTGCTGGCCACGCCTCTTCTTTTATTTTTAAAGGGTATGAACTGTTTACATGTGGTGCTTAGGATTTTTTAAAACCTATCCCATTTGTCATCTGTACTTTTGAGGATGTTGTCCCAATTAATGTTACCGATAGCAGTTCTGAGCTGATCAAAATTTGCTTTACTAAAGTTTAGTTCATTTGTCGCTCCCTGATAAGGCTTCTTATTGAATGACAGCAGGAAGTTAATTATTTTGTGCCCACTGTTCCCCAATTGCCCCTCGCCCCGCACTCCCATTAGTCGGTCCGGTTTGTTAGTTAGTACTAAGTCCAGAGTGGCCCTCCCTCTAGTAGGCTCCTGTACCAGTTGGGTAAGGTAGCTATCTTTAATTGTTCTCAAGAATTGATGATAACCTACCTCATCTCTATGTGTATATACTGAGGAGACTCTAACGCACCTCTATGTGTATATATTGAAGAGAATCTACCTCACCTCTCTGTGTATATACTGAGGCGAATCTACCTCACCTCTATGTATATATACTGAGGAGAATCTACCTCACCTCTATGTGTTTATACTGAGAAGAATCTACCTCACCTCCATGTGTATATAATGAGGAAAATCTAATGCTCCTTTATGTGTATATACTAAGGAGAATCTAATTGACCTCTATGTGCATATACTAAGAAGAACCTACCTCACCTCTATGTGTAAATACTGAGGAGAATCTACCTCACCTCTGTGCGTATATATTGAGGAGAATCTACTTCACCTCTGTGTGTATATACTGAGGAGAATCTACCTCACCCCTGTGTGGATAGACTGAGGAGAATCTACCTCACCTCTATGTGTATAGACTGAGGAGAATCTACCTCACCTCTATGTGTATATACTGAGTAGAATATACTGAAAGGCTGTGAAGTACATAAGAAAGCGGCCATAGACTGCAGAGATGGAGCAGGCCTTTAAGGTTAGGTAGGGACTTAAAGTCTGGTGGTAATTTGAATAAAAAGGGGAGTTACCTTTAAAGGTAAAAAATTAGGAGAGTGGGAGAGGTGGTACATTCTGCAGAGGGACATCGGTACATGCAGTCTGAGGAAAATCTAACACTCCTCTATGTCTATACATATTTTATTTCTTGATTCCTCTGAAGTAACCACGGCTTGATAAAATATTCAGTGCGAACAACACATAAACACCTATACCAAATTAACTGAGGTGAAGCTAGGTATCAGCTAGTCATTAATATAAAGCGCAAAATTTGGTATTGACTCCACATTGCCACACCCCCCCAATAATGAGGGCACTTACATCAGCAGATATCCTCCCAAAAATTGAATGTGCATAGTGTAAGTATATCTTTCTTCACACCATAACATACATACATAAGGTAAAGGGGCTGGAGATGTGCACAGTATGGTGAGGTGGAGAGTGAGGGATGCTATACACACAGACAATGGTCAGGCCGTATAGTGGCAGAATCGGTATGACTGCAGGTGACGGTTGATTACAACTAGCAGGAACTGCAGTCGGTAGGACAGGGAGCATGTTATCAGGTGGAGTACAGAGGGGTTTGGTTTAGGGCATACGGTATGCCTCCCTGAAGAAGTGCGTTTTTAAAGCAAGCCCTAACTTTAGTGTGTCAGTGATCGCCAGGATATTTTTTGGTAGTGCATTCAGATGAATTTAGGAAGTCGAGTAGAGAAGTCTGAGAGATGGTGAATGAGCCACATGGACACCGGACAGATCAGTCGGTGTGTGGAGCATGGAGGAGGCGAGCGACTTCCTTGTGCTCAGCTTGGGGCTGTTCAACCCAGGAACCCTCGATACTTCCTCTGAGTGCTGAGACAGAGAGGCCACTTTACAGCAGTAAAGAAGAGAAAATGTGAGTGGTTGCTGGTGGAAAGAGAGAGAAAATGAGTACCAGGAGTAATGGAACCTACAGATAACTTGGACTGCGGAAAGACGATAGTGGGTGCGGAGAAGGGCGAGGTATAGACGCATGTAGTTTGTGGGCGGGTCTACTGGCGGCCATTTTACCGTCCATCCCTGCAATGTTAGGGGCCTTCATTTATGCGTCAGGGCGACTTTTTTCCACCTAAGTGCTGTTTTTGCTCATGCCACATGAGAGCTTATACGTTGAGACATCATCATCCGCGGGGATATTAAAAAGTTGGCACACATGCAGGGCGTAGACTTGAAATATTTGAGTAGTATATCAGAAGATAGACACATGGATGCCAACATGGCCTTTGGGACTAACATGGCACCTTTATCTGGGAACTGGGCCACCACTTGTGTGGAAGCCCAGATTTTTAATATTTTCATGGCCTACTTTGAGAAACTGCTTGTAATTTGGAAAGATGATTACTGAATTTTAGCTCAACTGGATTGTCACCATCCAAAAGATGGCTGTCTGCTAGTGTAGTTACAAATGTGTGAATTTTCCAAAAATGGTTTGGATACTCTTAACAGAGAGCAACATGCTGTGGAGAGAAGGTTGTCAACTACCCTTTGTTCTTTATCTCAAAACAGACGAGCCACGCTGTGACAGGGCTGAAGCAGGACAGGCCACCTCATCCCGGCCGAGGATGGTCCGCCATCACCCCACTCCACCACTAGCCTCTTAGGCAAAGCCTTCCGTTAGGTTTTGGATCTGCAACACACAACCCAAATTAAGGTATCTTATTTTAAAAAAAAGGTGACCACAACTATGCCATTGTCTGTTTTGCAGCAGATGAGCCCCCGGCCCATTTCTTACTGGAGCCGGAGATTTTCCCTGTGGGGGCTCCTCCTCGCAGGTCACCCCAGCCAGTGGTGGAGGTGTAAGGACCACAGTTGGACACGTTCCGCCCTGTCACAGGTAAATGTCTGGCATATGTGTGGGAATGGTTCCAGCCAAAAGGATTAAGTGGAAACACTATGGCAAGCTGTAAAGTATGCTGTAGTGTTAAGTTCATTCCAACTTTGTCATATACCGCTTTTAACATAACAAATGGCTAAAGCTTGTAAAACAGTTCCCCCCCAAAAAACATCAGAAGTGGAAACATGACTCTGCTTGGACCAGGTGTGGCAATTCTATTCTGCAAAATATGTTTGCAGTGAGCAATGCCCAGTGGTCTAAGAAAAGCTCCATAACCACATAGTGGATCTCTCATTTCAAACATAGGTTTGGGAATTCAGGAATACCAACCTGTCCATGCACTGTCATTTGACTTCTCCTCTGGTGTACGTGTCCTTTTTTAAAATTTTGTTTAAAAAAGGAGTCAATAAACACAGAATTCAAATATTACACACCGTGCTATGACCACAGCTACGTATCTGACAAAGTATAGTCATTTTGCACATTTGGTTTCATACACTGTTGCAGCCATGACAGTAATGTAGTGGGCCAAACAGCGGAGAAAGGTAAGATGCCTGCAAGCAGCTACTGTTGATTTTGACTCCCCTGTGTGATCTAGCATCGGGCCTGGAGGTTTATTGCAGTGTAGCATAACTTTGTAAAACACTTTGTAACGCAAATCCCAGGACTCCAGCTATGGTCACCCCCCTTTTAGGAGCTTGTAAATTTAGCCTGCAGCTCTTGTAATCCCAAACAAACCAGACCAGCACACCACTCACTTGCCTGGTCTAATGCCCATGATGGCGGATCTGTGCCTACTGACCCGCGGCTTTCTGGGTGAGCTTCCAGAAACGTTGTTAGGCTTCACATTGTGTACTAATACCAGCTGCGTGCACTGTAACAACTGAGCCACCAGCAGGCAAGCATCCTTTAGCAGGGTTGTGTTGCCAAGGCAACACTACTTACCAGTCCTTGAAGCACCAAGCTGACCAATGTTTACTGATTGTCTGTGGGTGATTCTGACTGCTAAATCCATGGGAAAGTACAAAATGCAGGCAGGCATTTCAAAAGCCCCTATTTTGTTTTTACAATGATTTGGGAGTGTGCAAAGTGAAATTGCTTTTAACACATGCTCTTTCCCCCCACAATGTGGCGAGACGTTCCCCTTCATGAAAGGCTGGCCTGGTACTTTACGGAGATTCGGCATTGCCAGGCCCATATCAACAGAATGCAGAGTGGCCTGGACGATCTCACAGGCGCCTGGCCAACCTGATCCAGTGGGGAGAGAACTTCTTCCCAACGATGGATCCCAGGTTGCTCCACCCAGCTCCGCACAGTCGACACCATCCCCGATGCCTCTGTTAATTCTGGCTGTTGGGATGCAGAGGGAGCCATGTTTTTTCATCATCTTATGCTGATCCACCATCTCAACACAGAAGGCATTTTTTTTCTGCATCCAAGTTTTGAACGTCTTATGCATGTTTTTTTGACAGATTTGCTGGTTGCTCTATGTGAGTAAGTATTTTAAAAAATTTTATTCTTGGATAAAAAAAAAACTAAAAATCTGAGATGGTTGTCATTTGTTTATTTAACAAAATACTGCACTTTTGACCACACACAATAAGTAGGAACAAGGGAAGGCAGTAAGCTTTCAAGGGAACAGGTTTAGGCCATAAAACCCAGGCTGTGGGCTGGTTTTAGAAAAGGCAAATTTTAAGGAAAAACATTACATATTTCAAGCCTAATCAGCTTGCCCCTAGCAGCTTGAAGGCCCATGTACTTTGATTTAGCTGCAGGCACCACACAAACACCCTTCAGACCCATTTTGGCCCATTTAAAATCTGTGCACAAAGAGACATGAGCAGCTTTGAAAGTCTGCTTAGGGGTAAGCTGATTGAATCAGGAATTATTCGTGTTGCTGATCATGCTTTGGTCTATGTAAGTGTGTTGTATTCTTTCACTAAGTAAATTGCCTACATTGGTTTCCCATTTTGGAAAAAAAACCTTTGCCAATACAAAATTCAAACCAATGCACACACCTCTAATAAAAGGGATAAACCATAAAGCAGACACATAGATGGTATGATCCTCGGCCCCAGTCCCTTCACGAAGACGTCTGCATGTCTTATGGCGTCGAGAGGTAATCCACACGCTGTTGTCCGTAGTACAGCTTTACAACCTACTCTCACAGAATTCCTTGGAAGGTGGGTGGCCATTAACATACCATTCCAAAAAAGTTTTTTTGCTTTCCATGGAGAACACACATGATAGGAAATCATGGGTAAGATCTGTAAGGCAAACAAGAGGCAAATTTCAGCACAGGCAGCAGCAGAAAACACAGACCATCAACCATTCCACTTTTGATGGGCACTCAAAAAACCTTTGCACACACTTGGGGCCATTACTACAGGGGACCAGACATATAACTGGCCAGTCAACATGGTACCAGAAGTGGAGCCAGACAGCGCACTCATGCATCCAGATGCGAAGATGCTAGTCATGATTGTTTGGACTTCCCTCATGGTCATTAAGGGCAGAGGCAAAATAGTGTGTGCAGCCAGACTGCCTCGCCAGCTCATGTGCTCAGCCATAAAGGCCGTGGGCAGGCAAGCAGGATGTACACCCTACAAAGATACGAGTAAACCACGCTGCCGTGAACCCGAAAATAGCTTGCACAAATGGGGCTGTCCCTAGCTCTGTGGTGTAGCCTGTTCACACGTCCATGGTGTGGCCAGCCTGCTTCCACAGCTCCCCTAGGAGGCTATGGAAAAGCAGGCTGGACAGCGTGCAACACACAGCTGACAGGCAAGTAAGCACTCACTGTTGTCATTGTTTTCTTTTGGAAGCACAGAGTTCTGCCCATCTAAAATGTGGCCATGTGAGCATTTACATAGCATACGATTGGTTGCTATTGAAGCGTACTTTGCATGCTGCTGTAGCAGCGTGTCAAACACACTTGTCTGACCATAGTCTAAAAAGAGAGAAAACACTGCTTTACATTTGACATCCATGCAACCAAAAGTCAAAACCAAACCTTTGGGCCATCTGAAATGTGTTGCTTGGGAAACAGATGATTTGGGAGGGGTGCAAGCCAAGAAATTCTCTGTGTATGTTTCCATGATTTTAGGGGAAAAACAAGGCTTTCCACAGCCTTTTAAAAAGTAAAACCACGGCAATGGAGGCTAACTGTGGGGGCCCAAAATGTGAGTCAAAGGGTTGCAGCTATGTACTTAAATACACGTACCAGAAGTATGCACTTGGTGAACTGACTATCGTCAGGGACTTTGCCCCTGTTAGAGGGGTACAGAATGAGGTATTGGTTTACTACATTGGTCGCCTTCCACTCCTATCGGAACAATTTGTAAACAAAGTACAAACACCGTAGCACAGTTAGTACATAAAGTGGGAGGTGGCCAATTTAGTACAAGCTCGCAAGCCATGTCAAGGGTCCTCGTTGTTTTGAGAGTCCTTAACCATAAACATGTGCCCATAAGTATGTAACTATGGCAAAAAAAGGCACAGACAGCTTTTTAAAAAGAAAAATACTATCTGGAGAGACCAGCTAGTATCTGCCTTTTTGCACATGGTCCACCTGCCACGGGACTGTTCCCTGACGTGTCAGGAAGTAATCCACAAAGATGTCCCTGACTCGGACAGCAGAATGGGTAGGCCTACCATACAGTTCCGGCTCATCCTCAACTTCCTGAACAAAAGTAGTTAGCCGAGCAAACCATATTATGCTGCCAGCAAAAATTATGGAGAACCACATATGCGCGAATTACCACGCACACATTATCCAGGGACAGCTGAATGGCACAGAGAAAAACTCGCCATCGGCTGGCTCATATCCCAATGCATAATTGCAATGTGTTCTTTTTTTTAATGGCGTGAGAAAAGAAAATGTGTGGAAAAGAATTGTTTTACACTCTAACAGAATCTGACGCATTCAAGTGGGTCCCCTGTGCACAGAGAAAAATCACATTTCTGTTTATTAACCTGCTTCCAGCATAATTTAAGTATGCAATTAAGGCCCTTAACATTTAAAGATGTTATTTTAAATGCAATTTTGCAAACTAATCAAATTAATGCTTTGAATGCTGTACATGTGGGAATAGAGCTGAATTTTCAAAACATATCCATATTGAAATAATGCCTCCAGGACATCTCTGGAGCAGCACTGGTCCTCTGGAACGCGCTAACCCAAAACATCCGGACAATCCTCAACGCGCAGAACTTCAGACGTGCCTTAACAACGTACCTCCTTAGGGAGGCATACCAAAACTCCTGATCCAACCCCCCACCACCTACACCGCCACAACATGCCCTCTGCCCCTCCCTATGGTTCTCAACACTTTCCCCTTTGCCTATCATATACATTTTTTGCCCCTGTACCTCCTTATCACACACCCTTTCTGTTTCCTAATAACAAAAATACCACATGTAATTTCTTGTACTGTTTGTGTTCCTCGTGCCTCATCTCCTGCCCTTGTACCTCCTGTATCACCCCCACCTGTCTCTTTCCAAGTAATTGTATACAACATATAATTGTTGTTTTGTGTTGTGTTTTCCCGTGCATTGAAAGCGCTGCGGAATAAGTTATTATTATAATAAGGCATAAGCCCAGAAAATCAAGCATGAACAGTATATAGCATATATGAATTGAACAGATAAACTAAAATCTATCAATAGTCCTGGTTCTATGTGAACCTCTTTGAAGGCTTCAAGCAAAAATTCAATTTACCTGTAGGGGTGGGAATACCAATGGAGCAAATGAAAATCTAAGAAGTAGAGCATTGGGGTTAAAACATGGATATCTGAGCAGAAGAGCACATAATCACTGAAGGTAAAGTGAGTTTGTAGGTTAAATAGCAAGTATTTATCTCAACATGTTGATGGCTTACTGAGAAATGAGTGAAATTAATTTTATTGCTCAAGTAGAGGTTTTAGGAGTTATTTTGATCCATTCTTGATTGAGAGGGGGGAAGAGGTCAGTAAAGACTTTAAAGTCTGCCAGTTTTAGTTTTATTGCTGCAATATCATCTTTAATTTTGTTATGGTCATCCACCAGTGTGTTATGGGCCACCAAAAATTCTTCTTCTTTTTCCTCAAGATGTGCAGTACGATTGCCTATAGCTATACTATTCATGTGAATAGATGAAACAGCATCATTAACCCCTTAACACTACAGGGCATATATTTATGCCTTGCAGGTTCGGGGTATGCATGGAGGGAGATTGCAGGTAGATCCCACTCTTTGCAACGTGAATGCTAGCTGTTTCTTGCAGCCGACACCCACCGGCAACAGCTCCGATAAGCCACACCACTCATCGCAGCTGTTAACCCTTTAAATGTCCCCATAAATTCTGACAGCGGCATTTAAAATTCCCGACCAGTGTTCGGTGGTAAATGTCGTCAGAAAAAAAACTCCAGAATTGTGTTTTTTTGGTCACTCCACCTGCAACAGAAAATGCTATAAAAAGCAAGCAAAAAGTTGTGTGTATTCCAAAATAGTACTAAGAGAAACTACAGGACGTCCCGCAAGAGATGAACCCTCACACAACTATGTTGACAGAAAAATAAAAAAGTTATGGCTGGCAGAAGATGGCCGCTGAAAAGAAGTTTGAAAAATTAAATATCTTTGGAAAAAAATAAAGGTAGAACAGCAAAAAAAAAAACTATATAAATTTGGTATTTTTGTAATCGTACTGACCCATTGAATAATGTTATTATGTCATTTTTATTGCAGTCTTTACACCGTAGAAACAAAACGCACCCAAAGATGGTGGAATTTCAGGGTTTTTTTCAATTTCACTATACTTAGAATTTTGTTTAAGTTTTTCTGTACATTAGATGTTACATTATTTAGCACCATTGAGAAATGCAACTCGTCCTGCAAAAAAGCAAGCCCTCAGTCATCTATGTCAATGGTTAAATAAAAGAGTTAAGGTTTTTTAAAAGATGGGAGGAAAAAACGAGAATGGAAAAAAAGGGCTCCATCCTTAAGGGGTTAATGTCTTTTTGAAGTGTATGTTTGAGGTCTTGAAACATCAAAATACTAACGACCACCGCTCTGTTCGTGAGTGAGAGAGTAAATGAGTTACAAGCTCCGCCCCTGATTACATGACGGTGATGTCATCACAGGTCCTTCATCCATAATGAGTGAGTTACATGCTCTGTCCCTGATCACATGAGGGCTCAGTCACACGGGCGCATCGGCGCCCGTGTTACTGCAGCCAGCAGACGGCCGTACCTGAAGACAGACGTCACTCTGCGGCGCCGGGAGGAAGAACATGTGACCGGCTTCATTGCCGGTCATGTGTTCTTTCATTAGCGCTGGAGAGAGATGGCCGTCTTCAGGTACGGCCGTCTTCTAACGGTCAGTCACACGGGCGCATCGGCGCCGGTGTACGGGTGCCAATGCACCCGTGTGACTAAGCCCTGATGGTGATGTCATCACCCCTGTCCTGTAAGCACATGGCTGCTTTATTAAGGTGCTCATTAGTAACTGAGGCCGCAGGGAGTTTTTAGGGGATGTAGTCCTGCACAGGAATAAAACATCATGTGATCAGGGGCGGAGCATGTAACTCACTCGGGATGAAGGACCTGTGATGATGTCACCATCATGTGATCATGGGCAGAGCACAGCGGTGACGTCATCACTGGTCCTTCATCTCGAGTGCTGTGCTGCTTGTGATCCCTGTTGTATAGGATGAAGAATGTATGTAGCAGAGCTCTATGTACATGTGGTAGTGCTATGTGTGTGTAACGTGCATGTAGCAGAGCTGTGTGTGTGACACGCATCTAGGACAGCTGTGTGGCCACCAGAAACACTGGTGCTATAATTTCTTGAAAATAATTACTAGTAGTTTTTAAAGCTGTAAATGTGATATGGTCAGATTTTTTACTGAGTAGTCAGGATGATGTGTGAGAGTCACAGCATTATTGTCATCTAGTTCAAAGAGAAACTTAAAGGGGTTGTCCCACGCCGATACTGTTTTTTTTTTTTTAGGCCCCCCGTTCAGCGCAGGACAAACCCAAGGGATGTGTTGAAATAAAAAAAAAATTTTTACTTACCCGAATCCCCTCTCTGCAACTTCTTCCTTCTTTTCCTCCAAGATGGCCGCCGGGATCTTCACCCATGATGCACCGCGGGTCTTCTCCCATGGTGCACCGTGGGCTCTGTGCGGTCCATTGACGATTCCAGCCTCCTGATTGGCTGGAATCGGCACACATTACGGGGCGGAGCTACGCAATGATGCATAGAAGGGGGCGGAGCCAGAATGCCGCCCGTGCCCGGACCGACCAGAAGGGAGAAGACCCTACTGCGCAAGTGCGTCTAATCAGGCAATTAGACGCTGAAATTAGACGGCACCATGGAGACGGGACGCCAGCGCAGGGAAGGTGAGTTTATAACTTCTGTATGGCTCATATTTAATGCACGATGTATATTACAAAGTGCATTAATATGGCCATACAGAAGTGTATAACCCCACATGCTTTCGCGGGACAACCCCTTTAACATCTTCTGTGAAAGTAGCCATGTAGAATTCAATAACATAAATTTCCACCAGAGGGCAGCTTTGCTGAGGGACACAGCCTGCAGTACCAACCCACTCCATGGCACAATGTAGCTGTCTGCTTCCTGCAGTAAAACAGCTAGAAGTGGAACAACCCTTTTAACTGAAGAGTCACTGAGGGAGTATTTTAATGTTGAAGTCTTAAAGGTGCTGAATTTCCACCAATCAGAGAAGGGACCCGCCCTAAAGAACCAAAAAGAACCACCCATGAGGTAATATTAATGCTGAACAATGTCATAAAGCAGGTTATGGATTTCCACCATCAGAAAAGGGTCCTGCCCAAAATGAAACAGAACCACCTGATGAGGTAATGATAGTCATTCCAATTGTGATGTAACGAGGCTGGACATGGATTTCCATCAATCAGAGAACATCATTGGGTATAAATAGTGGCATCTGCTGGCTGTCTTGCTCATTCTGGGTTACTGTCCTATCCATTAGCCTTTCTGTTCCTTGTGAACATGTCTAGAAAAGACCACAGAGGGATAAGCAAAGCCAAAACTAGGAGCAGCAGATCATCTAGAGTGGGTCTGAAGTTTGCATTTGGCCATATACACCTCTTTCTGAGGAGAGGAAATTATGGCCGACGCTTCAGCGCCAATGCTCCAAGATTCCTAGCCGTTGTGATGGAGTTTATGACTGGAGAGATCATGTTCAATGCTGGGTTGGAAAACTGGAGGTGGAACAGTCTCCGCATTAAAGTCCGTCACCTAGAGCAGGCAATGAATACAGATGTAGAGCTGGACAAACTGCTAAAAAATGTCTAACGTAATAATGTTCATCAGCAGCACTCACCACGCTTTGTAGTTATCCAAGTTAGTGCACGCCTTGTGAGGGACTGGACCCCTAATCCCCAGAGGTCACAATGCAAATCGATGAAAGAAGGCAGCACTCCAGTACAGTGATTATAATAAAAGTGCAGACTTTATTGGACCCATGGTCCTAAGCGTCAGCAACGTGACGTTTCAACCGTGGGTTGTGTTTTTTTCAAGCTTGATCGATTCCTTCATCGATTTGCATTGCTAATTTGCATACCAGACGGGGGCACCGTCAAGGAAGTCTTCTCTGTTTTGTCCACATTCTACCATCTGAAGGGAAATTACTGTCCTCCTCCTCCTCTTCTAGGTGAAGGGTTATTCCCATTTCACCAATCATAGTAAAGATGGCAGAACCTGTATCCAGTGACTGAGGTGGGCTGTGCTACTTCGTTTCTGTCATTTCCACAGATATAAATGTAAGTCACATGAAAAGTGTGGGACCCATACCTATCAGACTTTTATGTCATGTCCTGTTGGTATACTATAAACCTCTTTAAAGTCAGTTTTTCACGAACGAGTATATATATATATATATATATATATATATAAAATTGTGTTTCCCCGAAATTAAGACATCCCCTCAAAATAAGCCCTAGGAGAGGTTTTGCTGAAGTCCTAAGTATAAGGCCTCCCCCAAAAGTAAGACCTAGCTCTGTTCCTGCTGTGCGAGTCTGCTGTGATGAGCTCCCTCTGGTGGCCGGAAGCTGCAATACCGTCCCACAAGTGGTCCAGGAACTGCTGTGGGTGATCGTCTCCACAGACAGTGTGTGGGAGAGAGGTACTTTACAGTCTTTCTTTTTTGTGGCCCTGTGTGTGAGTCAGACAACTAGTGTGTCACTTTGATTCTTTAGGGGGTGATCATTACAGTCTCCAGACAGTGTGTACATGGAAATAATAGTAGTAAGAAATTCTTGATAGGATTCACAGTGTCTGGTTATGCTGGTTTGTGATGACAACTACTGTACAGTATATAAGAAATGTTCTTTCTTGTTTTGTTCAACAATAAATGAACATATTTGTTCACCTCCCATTGACTTACATGGGACCCTTGGTACGCAAATACGCAGGAAAATAGAGCAGGTCCTATTTTTTGCACACACACGAAATGTGCAGAAAACAACATTAACGTGCACATTGAAATCAATGGATTATTTTCATTACGTATTGCGCAGGCAAATGTTTCGCTCACAAATGCGGTCATCTTAAGGAGTGTAGGTGTGTACATTGTTTGCATAATACACAATTACATTACACTCCTGTGAGCCTAAGGGCTCCCACCCACTGGTGCTTTTTTCTCCACTGCGATGCGTTTCTAAAGTTAAAGTCTCGCATCGCAGTGCGAGAAAAACGCAGGCAGATATCCCAAAATCGCTGGGATATCGCTGCGACATCGCTAGTCTTTTCAATTGGGCCAGCGGCAGCAGCGCTAGCCCCATTGAAAAGATATGGAGAATGACGCGGACTTCTGCCACAGCTGTGACAGCTGTCACAGCTGTGGCAGAAGTCAGCGGCATGCTATCCCATTGCTGAAAGAGCTCAGTAGCAGTGTCGGGGAGCCAGCCGGAGGACGCGGCTGACAGCAGGAGAGGTAAGTAACTTATTTATTATTTTTTGAACCACTTTTTTATGATTATCGGGGAAGGGCTTATATTTCAAGCCCTTCTCCGATAATCATTCTGCAGGGCTTGTCAGAAACCACTGCTTTCAATGGGATCGGCAGCAGTGCCGATCCCATTGAAAGCAATGGGATAGCATGCCGCTGACTTCTGCCACAGCTGTGACAGCTGTCACAGCTGTGGCAGAAGTCTGCGGCATTCTCCATATCTTTTCAATGGGGCTAGGGCTGCTGCCGCTGGCCGCATTGAAAAGACTGTCGCAGCGATATCGCTGCGATTTCTCGCACTGCTCTGCGAGAGTTTTCACTTACTCTCGTGGCGCAGTGGAGAAAAAAACACTAGTGGGTGGGAGCCCTAACACAACAGTGGACACACTTGTACTGCTGGCAGATTGCAGCACTGCTTGGCACTCAACATGTGCAGTAACAGGTTTCGGGACTCAGGTTGGCGCACAACAAGGGGCAAGGGAAAGTAAGTAGATTTTGCAAATAGAGGTATGTAGTACAGGCACCTTATTTTACCGATTTCCTCAGGCCATATACACCAAACTGTATATCATGGCTTACCGTACCTTTACACAGTACAACTGTCAGGCAGGTAAGCACCCAACAGTCGTACCAGCGACTATTATTCCTGTGCCTTACACAAGAGCGATAGTCATGCAAGTGAATGGAGGTGATTGCATCAGGATCGTTCCAGCCCACTCAACCCCATTCACAGTAAAGAGGAGTCGCTCATAGATTGAGTGACTCCTATTTACACTGAGCAAGAAGTCACCCAACAGTCATTCTGTTGCTGTAATGGAATAACTAGCAACAACTGAGCGATTTCTCTCTTAGTGCCCTTTTGGGGGTTTTGTAAATACACGGGCCAACAGTCACCTGAAATTGTTCATTTAAGCAAATATTTGGGCGACTATTAGCCCATGTAAACGTTCCTTTATACAGAGCATACAGGCTGACGGGTTTAAGATCACAAACACTGTCAGTCCCCGCTCCATGGACAAAGCAAGGAATTGTCTAGCAATATTCATAAAAGCTTAGCAAACTCCATTGAAAGGATATAAAAAATATATTAAAATTAAAATGCACATATTCATAGAATTTCTAAAATGTCACTGTGAGGCTACCTACACATGGACGAGCGCAATGTCTGGCCGAGAAGGTCGGCCCGATATCGAGCTTGCCATTTTCACAGCGATGTGAGGTGTTTTTCTGTCAAAAACGTTCCCCATCACTACAGTAAATTGGTAAACTTCAGTAAAGTTAGGAAACCTTGCATCACACTCACATGCACATCATACGCTGTGCGATCTGTTTTCCGGTCCCATTGAAAACAATGGGCTATGCATTCCGAGGAACGCAAAAATATAAAACATACAGTGAGGAAAAAAAATTCCCTCATGCATATGACTCTATTCAAAAGAATGGGGTTCATATTCGTGGGAGATTTGTGCATCTTGCAACGCACAAATCTCATGCAATTTTCTTGACTGCTTGAAACCGGCCTTATCTGAAAAAAATGTATTTCATAAAAGTAATGGCATCAAAAACATATTTAAAAGCAGTTGAAAAAATACACTAAATACTATCCAGACCATACGTGCAAATAAAAGCTAATGCAAATGTCTCAAATTGATATATTTACAAATCAGATACCTGGGGTGACACATTACTAAAGCCTAATGCTGATATACCAGAGTGAGGATACTGGGATATTCTATTCTGCTTTAGGAGTTAGTGTGAGGACATCTACTGCCTGTTTAGTGAAATACAGCTTTAGGTTTTAGTAATGTAACACTTGGTGTATCTTTTTTGTAAATATATCAATTTAATATATATGTATTCATTTTTATTTATAACTAGCTTACTAGTCGCGCGTTGCTGCGAAGACAGACATACATACATTCGTTTTTATATATCTAGATAACAACCAATCGCAGCACAGCAGCTTACATGTTACCTAAGCTTTATAATATATAATACCCAATCACAGCGCAGCTTTCATGTTACCTCAGAAGTATAATATATAACACCCAATCACAGCGCAGCTTTCATGTTACCTCAGCAGAAAGAGAAATAACAACCAATCACAGCGCAACTTTTATTCTGCCTCATCAATATAAAAAATAGCGACCAATCACAGCGCAGCATTCATTTTACCTCAGCAGTATAAGATATAGCAACCAATCGCAGCACAGCTTTAATTTTACCTCAGCATTCTCGATATCCAGCAATTGTCTTGCGAAACGTTCGGCGGATGCATCATTTTGTAGTTGAACACGCTTGCTCATAATGCCTTTTGCTTTCGTGCTTGAAATGGAAATCAAACGATCTTTGTCTGGGGGGCATAACTGTCGACGATGCTCGCACGCGCGCCACCTATCGTAGGATAGATGTACTATGCCAGTAATCTTCCCGGGAGTGTACTCAACAACTTCCCAAAGTTTCATGCCGATCGGATGAATGGTGTAGTAGCGCATAAAGGACAAACAGACAGACACACGCACACACACACACACACGCATACATTCAATTTTATATATATAGATATCCCTGTATGTAATGATATAGACCATGCTGGTATTACCTGGGTGTCTCTTGTATATAATTACTAGTAATTATTAGGAAATTATAGTACCTGTGTTTCTGGTGGCATATCACACACAGTAGCTTGTTTACCACACAGCTTGTCTCCTCCCATAGCAGTGACATCACTATGGGTCTTTTAGCCCACTGTGGTGGTGGTAGGTCAGTGTGTTCTGTCAGGACTGCTGAGTTGTGTAGGAAATAATAGTACCAGTGTTTATGGCGGCGCAATGCGACACACAGCTCTGCTACATGCTACATCTATTATGATCTCCACACATCACACACACAGCAGCTTGATTACCACACAAGACAAACACAGCTTGGCTCCTCCCACAGCAGGGACATTACCACAGGTCCTTCAGCCCACCGGATCTCTGTGGTGGAGGTAGGTCAGTTTGTTCTGTCAGAAGTACTGAGTTGTGTCTGACATAACAGCAGTTTAGTTGTATTCTCATTTTGTTATTTTTGTCCTTCCCTTTTCAAGAGCCCTAACTGTGTTCTTCTGTCGGTCAGACTATGTGTTTTATATATAAATTGTAGGACCTTTAATAACATCACCAGGGGGCGAAGCGTTGACATCACCAGGGATGGAGCATAAGAATCATGCACACACATATACATACATACATACTCATAGACAAGTGGTCGTTAGTAGTTTGCATTTACAGCTGGTATAAGTTATACATCTCCTGTATATAGTGATATGGACCATGCTGGTATATCCTGGGTATTTTCTGTATATGATTGTACACTTTACACACAATAAAAAAATGCATCAAAAACCTACATGTTGTTTTAATAAAAAGCAAATGTGTTGCTTAACCCTTTCCAATCCAATGTCGGGCCTGCCCTGACATCATCATTTCTCTCCACAGCTCCGATATCAGGACAGGTCCGACACTGCAGAGCAGGAGTGCATCGGCACCCGATCATCAGACACATCGGGTGCAGATGCACTCCTGCACTGATCCTCATCAAGGACCGCTGAGGAGAAGGTAGAAAGGGTTTTTAACCCTTTCTGCCTTCTCCTTTTCACATTACATAGCGCTCAATTAGCGCTATGTAATGCACAGAGATTCCGTCTTACCTGACCCCCAGCTGTCACATGAACGCCGAGCCGGGAGCCTGCACCGTGGGGGGACCTGTTTACCTGTCCAGCGTCTTCCGCATTCTCCCTTCTGCCTCCCGGCCCGGCGATCATGTGACCGCTGGGTGCCACCTGACCCCAGCGGTTACATGATCGCTGAGCCGGGAGGCAGAAGGGAGAATGTGGAAGACGCCGGACAGGTAAACAGTTTCCCCTACGGTGCAGTGAGCACCTGCACCCTCCTGAACTCTGTCAGTTCAGGAGGGTGCAGGGAAAATTTATTTTTTCTCATCCATTCTCCCCAGCTCCAATTTATTTGGAGCTGGGGAGAATGGATGAAAAAAAAAAAATAGATTGGAAAGGGTTAAATCCACATGCAGGTTTTAATAGTGTATGTGTTTTTTTGATGTGATTTTAGTTGTGGTTCAAAAATGCTGAAAAAAAACCTCATGAACACAGCCTAAGGGTTTCCAAACAAATTTTCTTGTAGTCCAGGAAATGAGTTATGTTTTGAATGCTTATGCCAAGGGGCCAGATTATGTATGTAAATTCGTCTTATAGCTATATGCAGTTTAGGCCTTATGCCCACGGCTGTGTCGGACTCCGCCAAGGGAATATCGAAGCAGAGTCCAACACGGCGCCTCCAAAAGACCCCATACTCACCTCTCCGGATCCACCGCGCGAGTCTCGTCTGGCGAGCCGAGTGGACGTAATCACGTAATACTTCCGCTGTGCTCATTGCAGTCAATGGAAGCCGGCTGCTCCCACGACAATTAAAGCATGGCGCTTTTTTTTAAAACTCTGCAGAATTCTGCGGTGGAATTCTGCAGCGTGAACATTGAGCTATTAGGTTCAATAGAACCTAATAGTTACAGGATAGTGCTGCGGATTTCCCCTGTGTGAAAAGCGGCAGAAATCCATCCATGGGCATTAGGGCATTAGGTATGGGTACAGGTACAGGTGTAGTCAGTTCAGAGTTTCCGTCTCTCTGATCTTTTTTTGGAGGAGAGAAACTGAAGCAAAACAAACAATAAAAAGATGCTTTTTCCTTATTGATTTCAATGGGGTTTTAAAAAAATGGAAAGCAAATGGAAACGCTTCAGTTTGCATCCATTCCATCAGGTTTCCACTATTTTGGATGGGAAAATAGCCCAGTTTGCAGAATTTTTTTTTTTCATCCAAAGAAACTAAAACCTGACAGAATGGAAGCAACCACAAGCCTTTCTTTTTGCTTTCTGTTGAAATCAATGGGGGGAAAAAAGAATAATTTTTGTTTTCATTTTATTTCAGTTTCTCTGATAAAAAAAAAAGAGGAGCAGAGACAAACACCCTAAACTGACCCTAATGCAGGCTCACTCCTGGTGGGTGTCATCCTGAGCTCTGAGTGTTGATTCTGCATGGCAAGCAGCTAGATGGGTGACAGTTAGCAGGAGGGGTAGAGGGAAGAGATGCAGGGAGGCCACTCCCAGAGGGATATCTACTCCAATAAGAAGGGGAATAGGAATGCAAGGCAGGCTAGACAAGTCCTGGTAGTGGAAGACTCAATTATTAGGGGGACAGACAATCTGCTACAAAGATGAGGATTGTCAAATGGTGTGTTGTCCTCCTGGTGCTCCAGTTTGATACATTGTGGAGGGGCTAGTGAGGATCTGGTGGTCATGGTACATATTGGCACCAATAACAAAGTTAGAGGTAGGTGGAAGGTCCGTGAAAATGATTTCAGGGAGCTAAAATACAAGCTAGGACAAAGACCTCCAAAGTAGTATTTTCTGAAATACTACCTGTACCATGTGCCACACCGGAAAGGCAGCAGGAAATTAGGGAGCTAAACAAGTGGCTCCAAAGTTGGTGTAGGAAGGAGGGTTTTGGGTTCCTGGAGAACTGGCTTGTTTTGGGCTACAGGCTCTACCTTAGGGATGGGCTGCATCTCAATTGGGAGGGTGCAGCTGTGCTGGGGAGAAAATAGCTAGAAGTTTGTTGGAGTGTTTAAATTAGGGGGGAAAGACAACAAGAGGGATAGAGAGGAAGACAGTGTAGACAGTGACTTGGGACTAAGTATGGGAAATGGGGGTGGTGCAGTGAGAGGGATTAACACAGTTAGAACTAGCAGAATAGTTGATAGGGAATCACATAATATAAAAAATAACCAAAACCTTTAAAACTATATGGTGACTAATGATAGAAGTCTGACCAATAAAGCAGATGAATTAGAAGTGATAATGTCTGAGGGAAAACTATGGCATAATGGGAATAAGGGAGACCTGGTTGGATGAAAGCTGGAACTGGGCGTGGAATTTAAAGAGTTACAGTCTGTTCAGAAGAGATCGTAAAAAGCTGGTGTTACATCTTACCAGCACTAGAATGGAGCCACTGGTGCAGTAGCCATGCTGGTCACTGGAGAGTAGTCAAGATAGCCAGGAGTCATTATTGGGAAGTCACAGTAGGCAGTACAATAGGATGAGACAGAACTGTAGTCAAATGGAAGCCAGAGGTCAGCAGCAGGAGGTATCAGTATGCAGTACAATGTGATGAGATGGAAGTGTAGTCAAATTTAAGCCAGAGGTCAGCAGCAGGAGGTACCAGTATGCAGTACAATGGGATGAGATGGAAGCGTAGTCAAATGAAATCCAAAGGTCAGCAGCAGTAGGTATTGGTGCAATTGCAGAGGAGCAGGAGGAAGAGGAGCTTGATCAAGGTGGTGGAGCACAATAATCATGCACTGGATCTGAGGCACAGTCAGGCTTCAATAGGAAGTCCTAATTAGTAGCAGAACAGAGCCAGGACAGGGAGACAGGAAGTGGACTTAACAAGAGCAAGGGAGCATAGAACAAGGCTGTGTTCCAGCAAGGGACTGTCCAAATCCTGGATAGCCCAGGGGAGACAGCTGCTGACTGGAGTGAAAGAGGTCCTGGGTTCATGTCCTGACACCTGGAAAGGTGGAGAGGTTTGTCTTTGTGTAAAATCCTGTTAATGGGAGGATATATGGGAGATGGATGAACATGTGGAGTCTCTATGGAGGGAAAACAACAATAAAATCCTCATAGGATTTTCTATAGACCACCAAATATAACAGAAGCTGAAAATGAAAATGAAAATGTAGCTTGAAGCAAATGGGTGAAGCAGCAAATCACAATGAGATAATTATTATGGGGGACTTTAACTATCCGGATATAAACTGGGAAGCCTAGACCTGCAAATCTCATAAAGGTAACCAGTTTCTGTCAATTACTTAAGATAATTATCTTACCTAACTTGTACAGGGCCTGACTAGAGGGACGGCCATTTTGAACTTACTATTAACCAACAGACCTGACAGAATAACAGGGGTGCAGGTTGGTGGGGCACCTAGATAATAGTGATAATAATATAATACGTTTCAACTTGTCTTTCAAGAGACAATTTTATAGGGGAGCTATAAAAATACTAAACTTTAGGAAAGCCAAGTTCGATCAGCTTAGTGATACCCATAACCTTATTAACTGGGATAATTTTCTCAAAAATAAGAGTACAAACAATAAATGGGAAACGTTGAAAAACATCATAATTACTTACTGTGAGAGGTTCATACTTTACAGGAATAAAAGACTTAGTAATAGGAGAAAACGAATGTGGCTCGATTAATTTGTAAGGGGGGCAATAAACAGCAAAAAGAAAGCATTTAAAGTACTGAAAAAGAAGGCAAAGATGGAGACAAAGAGACATTAACAAAGAGAGTAAAACTAACTCTAAACTGTTCTTCAACTATATAAATAGTAAAAAGGTTAATACTCAAAGTAAATAATGTAGTGGAAATTATAGAGGGTGATGGGGAGAAAGCAAATCTAATAAATAGTTTTTTTCTCCTGTGTGTTCAAACAAGAAAATGAAATGTTAGATGAGATGCAGAGTAAAAATGTAAACTCTCCAAGTTACACTACTCTAACCTAGGAAGAAGTGCAGAAACATCTTTAAAAGATTAAAATAAGTCCTGATGGCATACTTCCCTTGTTTCCTATATTTAAGGACTCTATAGTGACAGGGTCTGTTCCATTGGGTTGGCATATAAGCAATGTGGTGCCTATATTCAAAAAGGGGTCAAAAAGTGAATCTGGAATTACAGTCTTATTTCTATTGTGGATAAAATGTTTGAAGGATTTCTAAAGATGCTATCCTGGAGTACCTCAAGGAAAATAGCTCTATAATTCCGCATCTTATGTTTGTGAGAGTATGAGAGATCGCTCCTGTCAAACCCAATGGTTTGTTCTAAATTTTGAGTCTTTGTTTCCATTCTAGCAAGAGTGGCTGGCATTTATGTGCAGCAGACTAGTGGTTATTGGCTGACTGGAGCAATATACACCCAACCAGCTCAATCTTCCCACACCTATGGAAGTGTGCTTCTGGAAACCCATAGAACTACAGTTCCCATCAGCACATCGTGACAGCAACTAACAGGTGGTACAATGTTAGATTAGGCAGTCTAAAGATACACCAGAATCATTATTAAGCAAAGTTAGTGTGATAAGTCTGGTGTATTTAATGACTATGTTATTTACAACATGATAAAACTCACTTTTCACACCTAAGGGTGCATTTACATGAGAGATTTTCTTATGCGATTTCTGTATGTTGCGACTTGCACAGAAATTGCTCAGGAAAAGAAACCATTTTTTTTAAATGGGTCTATTTACACGCGGAATTTTTCTCTTGCAGCAATGATACAAAACAGAGAAATTGCAGCATGTCCTATTTTGGGGCGATTTTGTTAACAATACAGTGAGTATTTTGACTTGCATTTAAAACTCATGGAAATAAATTAAATCTAAAGGATTCAGACTGAAGAATATGTATCAGAATTATAAAGAAGTCTTGTTATACCTGACTGAAGATAAGCTCTGTGTCACGCCTTTATCGGTAGGAACACTGCCAAGTCCCTACCTTCAACAAATATTTATCGCTATAAAAACCTTCGAAAAATAAACAAAAGGAAAAAAATCCCTCCTGAAGAATCTAGTTAAAAAGGCAGACACACAAACAGCACCCCTTTCAGCTCCATACACTTTCACAGGCTTCCAACTTGATCATTTTTATGTTGCCTTATTTCATTAACCCAATACAATGAATAGTGCTGTCATCTGGGGACTGTCGAATGCTGGTGGAATACCATACGAGTGCTCTGCATTTATTTTTATTAAATCACTTCTTATTCAAGGTTTTCCATTCTAGCATTTTCATATTCATATACATATCAATGTAGGCGAAATCTTACATTTTCAGTTTCAAAAGTAAAAATTCCAAAACATTTTGGTTTTAAAAATGATTTCTAACTCAGTTATGATAACTTGTTTTAATCCAATCCTATTATGTTCATAGGAGATTCTCATGTCTAAAAAAAATAGATTACTAACAAGATTTAAAGATACTATTTCCTTCTCAGCTCGTGTAATGCCGCAAGTCAGTCTTAAAGGGGTTGTCCCGCGCCGAAACGTTTTTTTTTTTTTTCAACAGCCCCCCCGTTCGGCGTGAGACAAACCCGATGCAGGGACCTAAAAAAAAATCCGCACAGCGCTTACCTGAATCCCCGCGCTCCGGTGACTTCTTACTTACCGGTTGAAGATGGCCGCTGGGATCTTCTCCCTCCGTGGACCGCAGCTCTTCTGTGCGGTCCATTGCCGATTCCAGCCTCCTGATTGGCTGGAATCGGCACGTGACGGGGCGGAGCTACACGGAGCCGCTCTCCTGCACGAGCGGCCCCATTGAGAAAAGCAGAAGACCTGGACTGCGCAAGCACGTCTAATCTGGAGATTAGACGCCGAAAATTAGACGGCACCATGGAGACGAGGACGCTAGCAACGGAACAGGTAAGTGAATAACTTCTTATAACTTCTGTATGGCTCATAATTAATGCACAATGTACATTACAAAGTGCATTAATATGGCCATACAGAAGTGTATAGACCCACTTGCTTTCGCGGGACAACCCCTTTAACTCGCCTGCTTGACTTAACTTCCTCCACACCTACTCCTCTCAATCCAGCCTAGGAGTGGACGCAGTAAAGCCAGGGAGACTGCAAAAGTGTAGTCTGCATTTATTTTTAAACAGAAGTAGCAAATGTTACCCCTGCTTCTCTTCTCCCTTGTGCCAGGATCAATTTTTAATAGTCTGTGTTAGTGAACATGGTAAACAGGTTTTATTACGAGTATAAATCTTCTCCAACAGCTGGGCCCATTATAAAATTTAAAAAAATAGATCATACTCACCTGTCCCCAGAGCGCCGAGCTTGAGTGGCTTTTATTGCCCCAGTGCTGGATTTCAGGTAGACGGTCAGGCATAAGCACGTCACCACTACGGCCAATTAGAGGCTACAGTGTCACCATTGACGCTCCTGGTGTCAGCATTGATATCTTTGGAGCCATGATGCCATAATTGGCCGCAGCGGTCATTCGTCCGCCCACTCAGAAGCCAACGTCGAGGCATTGTGAGCCGCTCAGCTCCGCTTCAGGGATCCGAGGACAGGGGAGTATTGCTCTATTTTTTATTTAATAACAGACCTAGCTGTTGGAGAAGTTTTTATAGTCATGATAAACCCCTTAAGTGGCTGCTTCTCTGGTAATCTAGTGTAGTAGAGGGATTAATGCCCATTTTGTTGTTAAACTATGGTAATAAAGGGTTTACACTAGACATCGATTGGGAATGGACCTTCATATGAACAAACATTCTGATGATCATTGCTCCAAGTAAAAAGGCCATTAAACATAAAACTTTTCAATACAGACTTAATCTGAAAAGGATCAAGTGCTGCTAATATACAGTGCTTGGTCCTGGGCTTTAATCCTGTGCCATAGTAAAAATACGACACAGGTCATGAATTTACGAATACACCACCATGCACTTGACAAATTTCTGTCCATAGGTGCCTATATGGGCGATCTTTGGGTATTTAGACCCACATACATATCATTGCTCGAGAGGCGTACACAAACCTCTACACTTTGTGGCAACAGCAGGACTAAAAGCTATCCTACAGATGTGGATAAAACCGACAGCCCCTCCATTTAGAATGTTTTGGATAAGCCAGCATTCCTGTTTCAGATGGACTGGGCTGAAACATCGTTGCTTAAAGAAAAGATGGTGCAGTCCTTTTCTGAAACCTGGGAGAGCTTTGTTGAAATGCTTCCACAGAGAATAAAGGAAAAACTAAGGAACTGTTTCTATCACACGTGTTGATATCAGGAACAGATGGTACTAGGGTATCCTCCCTGTTAGGGTGTCACGGTTGTCGCGCCGATGCTGTGGGGGGAACTCCTGGATCCTAGGCCAGCTCTACATTTGGTTGATCGGGGATCTGTCTCCGGTGCATTTATGCGCCGAGAACGGACCCTGTAAATAACTCTTAAAAAATAATAAACGGAAAAAAGGAGATAGCACATAACCTTGAGGTCACAACAGGTCCAAGTTTGTTCTCATGTGTTTTTATTTAAATTTTCTTTTTTCTTTTGGTTATTTTTAAATCTTAGTTTAAGGAAAAAATATACAAAATGTGTATCGAGAGAGTAGCTACGCACTAATCCAGGAGAAAACCAAGAATGATTGTTTAACTGATGTGCTGTGGGATATGTGTCTCGATTGCTTAATAAAAATGTTAAAAAAAAAGGTGTTGGTTGCGTCTTCTCTCTTCTGGTTTTTGACAGTTTTCTGCAGAGCAATTTTAAGTCTGATATTCACAGGTGTCACTCATAACCTGTAAGAGCACATAAACATCTTTACTACAAGACTTGGTAGAGTATCACCTTGTTTTTGGATTATGTTTAGAGATGAGCGAGCGTACTTGTCCAAGCTTGATAGTCGTTCGAGTATTAGGGTGTTCGAGATGCTCGTTACTCGAGACGAGCACCACGCAATGTTCGAGTTACTTTCACTTTCATCTCTGAGACGTTAGCGCGCTTTTCTGGCCAATAGAAAGACAGGGAAGGCATTACAACTTCCCCCTGCGACGTTCAAGCCCTATACCACCCCCCTGCAGTGAGTGGCTGGCGAGATCAGGTGGCACCCGAGTATTTAAATCGGCCCCTCCCGCGGCTCGCCACAGATGCATTCTGACATAGATCAGGGAAAGTGCTGCTGATGCTGGAGCTGCTATAGGGAGAGTGTTAGGAGTGATTTTAGGCTTCAAGAACCCCAACGGTCCTTCTTAGGGCCACATCTGACCGTGTGCAGTACTGTTGAGGCTGCTTTTAGCAGTGTTGCACTTTTTTTTTTTTTTTGTATATCGGCCGTGCAGAGCATTGCGTCCTCAGTCTGCAGTCATTTTACTCAGTATAGGGGCAGTACTGGTGAGGCAGGGAAAGAGGTATACTGGCTATATAGGCAGTGGGCTTTTTCCCAAAAACTTCCAAAAAATACTGTATTTGGCCTGCCTGTCACTGCCTTCAGTTTACTGCGTCTCTGCTGGGGGTAGTAGTTGTTGAATTAATACCCAGCCTTGCGCATAATTGTTGCCTGCCTCTGCAGTGCGTTACGTACGCGAAGTCAGCCTCCAACAGGGAAATCGAAATACAGACTATATCACAGGCAGTGTGGTTGTTCACAAAAACTTCCACAAAAATACAATATTAGGCCTGCCTGTCACTGCCTTCAGTTTACTGCATCTCTGCTGGGGGTAGTAGTTGTTGAATTAATACCCAGCCTTGCGCATAATTGTTGCCTGCCTCTGCAGTGCGTTACGTACGCGAAGTCAGCCTCCAACCACAGGCCAGTAAGCGGCACTTTTAATTACAGCGTTCTGTTTCTGCTAATCTCGTAATACACCATGCTGAGGGGTAGGGGTAGGCCTAGAGGACGTGGACGGGGGCGAGGACACGGAGGCCCAAGTCAGGGTGTGGGCACAGGCCAAGCTCCTGGTCCAGGTGTATCGCAGCCGACTGCTGCGGGATTAGGAGAGAGGCAAGTTTCTGGGTCCCCAGATTCATCTCACAATTAATGGGTCCACGCGGTAGACCTTTATTAGAAAATGAGCAGTGTGAGCAGGTCCTGTCGTGGATGGCAGAAAGTGCTTCCAGCAATCTATCGACCACACAGTCTTCTAGGCCGTCCACAGCTGCAACTCTGCATCCTCTGGCTGCTGCTCCTTCCTCCCAGCCTCCTCACTCCATGAAAATGACACATTCTGAGGAGCAGGCAGACTCCCAGGAACTGTTCTCGGGCCCCTGCCCAGATTGGGCAGCAATCGTTCCTCTCCCACCAAAGGAGTTTATCGTGACCGATGCCCAACCTTTGGAAAGTTCCCGGGGTCCGGGGGATGAGGCTGGGGACTTTCGGCAACTGTCTCAAGAGCTTTCAGTGGGTGAGGAGGACAATGACGATGAGACACAGTTGTCTATCAGTGAGGTAGTAGTAAGGGCAGTAAGTCCCAGGGAGGAGCGCACAGAGGATTTGGAGGAAGAGCCGCTGGACGATGAGGTGACTGACCCCACCTGGTGTGATAAGCCAACTGAGGACCGGTCTTCAGAGGGGGAGGCAATTGTAGCCGCAGCACATGTTGGAAGAGGCAGTGGGGTGGCCAGGGGTAGAGGCAGGGCCAGACCGAATAATCCACCAACTGTTTCCCAAAGCGCCCCCTCGCGCCATGCCACCGTGCAGAGGCCGAGGTGCTCAAAGGTGTGGCAGTTTTTCACTGAGAGTGCAGACGACCGACGAACTGTGGTGTGCAAGGTTTGTCGCGCCAAGATCAGCTGGGGAGCCACCACCACCAGTCTCACCACCACCAGCATGCGCAGGCATATGATGGCCAAGCACCCCACAAGGTGGGACGAAGGCTGTTCACCGCCTCCGGTTTGCACCACTGCCTCTCCCCCTGTGCCCCAACCTGCCACTGAGATCCAACCCCCCTCTCAGGACACAGGCACGACCGTCTCCTGGCCTGCACCCACACGCTCACCTCCGCTGTCCTCGGCCCCATCCACCAATGTCTCTCAGCGCAGCGTCCAGCCGTCGCTAGCGCAACTGTTTGAGCGCAAGCACGCTGCCACGCACCCGCACGCTCAAGCGTTAAACGTGCACATAGGCAAATTGATCAGCCTGGAGATGCTGCCGTATAGGCTTGTGGAAATGGAGGCTTTCAAAAACATGATGGCGGCGGCGGCCCTGCGCTACTCGGTTCCCAGTCGCCACTACTTTTCCCGATGTGCCGTCCCAGCCCTGCACGACCACGTCTCCCGCAACATTGTACGCGCCCTCACCAACGCGGTTACTGCCAAGGTCCACTTAACAACAGACACGTGGACAAGCACAGGCGGGCAGGGCCACTATATCTCCCTGACGGCACATTGGGTGAATTTAGTGGAGGCTGGGACCGAGTCAGAGCCTGGGACCGCTCACGTCCTACCCACCCCCAGAATTGTGGGCCCCAGCTCGGTGGTGGTATCTGCGGCGGTGTATGCTTCCTCCACTAAACCACCCTCCTCCTCCTA
Organism: Eleutherodactylus coqui; assembly: GCF_035609145.1. NCBI lineage: Eukaryota > Metazoa > Chordata > Amphibia > Anura > Eleutherodactylidae > Eleutherodactylus > Eleutherodactylus coqui. Next base: position 263,156,668 of record NC_089841.1, on the reverse strand, counting down.
AGCAACCTTTGTCTCGCAATCAAGATGTGTCAGCAACAGCACGTCACCACCAGTTGGTGTCGCGCGGGGTGGCAGCACAGCGGTGGGCAAGTGCCAGCAGGCCGTGCTGAAACTACTCAGCTTAGGAGAGAAGAGGCACATGGCCCATGAACTGCTGCAGGGTCTGACAGAGCAAACCGACCGCTGGCTTTCGCCGCTGAGCCTACAACTGGGCATGGTCGTGTGTGACAACGGCCGTAACCTGGTGGCGGCTCTGCAGCTCGGCAGCCTCACGCACGTGCCATGCCTGGCCCACGTCTTTTATTTGGTGGTTCAGCGGTTTCTGAAAAGCTACCCACGATTGTCAGACCTGCTCGGAAAGGTGCGCTGCCACCCTGCAGACCCTGCAACATCGGTTTAATCTGCCAGTGCACCGACTGCTGTGCGACGTGCCCACACGGTGGAACTCTACGCTCCACATGTTGGCCAGGCTCTATGAGCGACGTAGAGCTATAGTGGAATACCAACTCCAACATGGGTGGCGTAGTGGGAGTCAGCCTCCTCAATTCTTTACAGAAGAGTGGGCCTGGTTAGCAGACATCTGCCAGGTCCTTGGAAACTTTGAGGAGTCTATCCAGATGGTGAGCGGCGATGCTGCAATCATTAGCGTCACCATTCCTCTGCTATGCCTCTTGAGAAGTTCCCTGCAAAGCATAAAGGCAGACGCTTTGCGCTCGGAAACAGAGGCGGGGGAAGACAGTATGTCGCTGGATAGTCAGAGCACCCTCATGTCTATATCTCAGCGCGTTGAGGAGGAGGAGGGGGAGGAGCATGAGGAGGAGGGGGAAGAGACAGCTTGGCCCACTGCTGAGGGTACCCATGCTGCTTGCCTGTCATCCTTTCAGCGTGTATGGCTGAGGAGGAGGAGGATCCTGAAAGTGATCTTCCTAGTGAGGACAGCCATGTGTTGCGTACAGGTACCCTGGCACACATGGCAGACTTCATGTTAGGATGCCTTTCTCGTGACCCTCACGTTACACGCATTCTGGCCACTACGGATTACTGGGTGTACACACTGCTCGACCCACGGTATAAGGAGAACCTTTCCACTCTCATACCCGAAGAGGAAAGGGGTTCAAGAGTGATGCTATACCACAGGACCCTGGCGGACAAACTGATGGTAAAATTCCCATCCGACAGCGCTAGTGGCAGAAGACGCAGTTCCGAGGGCCAGGTAGCAGGGGAGGCGCGGAGATCAGGCAGCATGTACAGCGCAGGCAGGGGAACACTCTCCAAGGCCTTTGCCAGCTTTATGGCTCCCCAGCAAGACTGTGTCACCGCTCCCCAGTCAAGGCTGAGTCGGCGGGAGCACTGTAAAAGGATGGTGAGGGAGTACGTAGCCGATCGCACGACTGTCCTCCGTGACGCCTCTGCTCCCTACAATTACTGGGTGTCGAAGCTGGACATGTGGCCTGAACTAGCGCTGTATGCCCTGGAGGTGCTTGCTTGTCCTGCGGCTAGCGTCTTGTCAGAGAGGGTGTTTAGTGTGGCTGGGGGATTCATCACGGATAAGCGTACCTGCCTGTCAACTGACAGTGCCGACAGGCTTACAATCATAAAGATGAACAAAGCCTGGATTTCCCCAGACTTCTCTTCTCCACCAGCGGACAGCAGCGGTACCTAAACAATACGTAGGCTGCACCCGCGGATGGAAACATCGTTCTCTATCACCATAAAAAATGGGGACCTTTTAGCTTCATCAATCTGTGTATTATATTCATCCTCCTCTTCCTGCTCCTCCTCCTGAAAGCTCACGTAACCACGCCGAACGGGCAATTTTTCTTAGGCCCACAAGGCTCAGTCATATGACTTTTGTAAACAATGTTTATACGTTTCAATTCTCATTAAAGCGTTGAAACTTGCACCTGAACCAATTTTTAATTTAACTGGGCTGCCTCCAGGCCTAGTTACAAATTAAGCCACATTAACCAAAGCAATTAATGGGTTTCACTTGCCCTCTTGGTTGGGCATGGGCAATTTTTCTGAGGTACATTAGTACTGTTGGTACACCAATTTTTTTGGGCCATCGCCTACAGTGTAATCCTAGTAATTTTTATGGGCTTCGCCTGCACTCATGCTACAGCAAGGTGTGTGGGGTTGGCCTACACTTTTGCTACATAAATGTAACTGGGGCCTTGTCTATACTGCAACTACTGAAATGTGAAATAGACTGTTATCTCCCTAAACTGCTGCAACGGGAATGTTACTGGGGCCTGTCTTGACTGCTACTACTACTGAAATGGAACTAATACTATGCTCCCCCTATACTGCTGCTTCGGAATTGTTACTGTGGCCTGTCTTGACTGCTACTACTACTGAAATGGAACTAATACTGTGCTCCCCCTATACTGCTGCTTCGGAATTGTTACTGTGGCCTGTCTTGACTGCTACTACTACTGAAATGGAACTAATACTGTGCTCCCCCTATACTGCTGCTTCGGAATTGTTACTGGGGCCTGTCTTGACTGCTACTATTACTGAAATGGAACTAAGACTGTGCTCCCCGTATACTGCTGCTTCGGAATTGTTACTGGGGCCTGTCTTGACTGCTACTACCACTGAAATGGAACTAATACTGTGCTCCCCCTATACTGCTGCTTCGGAATTGTTACTGTGGCCTGTCTTGACTGCTACTACTACTGAAATGGAACTAATACTGTGCTCCCCCTATACTGCTGCTTCGGAATTGTTACTGTGGCCTGTCTTGACTGCTACTACTACTGAAATGGAACTAATACTGTGCTCCCCCTATACTGCTGCTTCGGAATTGTTACTGGGGCCTGTCTTGACTGCTACTATTACTGAAATGGAACTAAGACTGTGCTCCCCGTATACTGCTGCCTCGGAATTGTTACTGGGGCCTGTCTTGACTGCTACTACCACTGAAATGGATCTAATACTGTGCTCCCCCTATACTGCTGCTTCGGAATTGTTACTGTGGCCTGTCTTGACTGCTACTACTACTGAAATGGAACTAATACTGTGCTCCCCCTATACTGCTGCTTCGGAATTGTTACTGTGGCCTGTCTTGACTGCTACTACTACTGAAATGGAACTAATACTGTGCTCCCCCTATACTGCTGCTTCGGAATTGTTACTGGGGCCTGTCTTGACTGCTACTATTACTGAAATGGAACTAAGACTGTGCCCCCCGTATACTGCTGCTTTGGAATTGTTACTGGGGCCTGTCTTGACTGCTACTACTACTGAAATGGAACTAATACTGTGCTCCCCCTATACTGCTGCTTCAGAATTGTTACTGTGGCCTGTCTTGACTGCTACTACCACTGAAATGGAACTAATACTGTGCTCCCCCTATACTGCTGCTTCGGAATTGTTACTGTGGCCTGTCTTGACTGCTACTACTACTGAAATGGAACTAATACTGTGCTCCCCCTATAATGCTGCTAGTGATATGTTACTGGGGCCTGTCCCTAATGCTACCGCTGAAATGTTACTAATTCACCACCTTGCATATCACATGAGGAGAAACCGCCGCGTCATCACGCGGCGCTACCCAGACGTGAATAACGCGACCACCTGCAGAATGGGACATTACTCCATACATCACATGAGGAGGTAATTACCTATTTATTTTATTGTTATAAATATTGTATGTCTTTTGTATTATACTTTGTACTTGATGAAGGCCAGATGATTTTATTGGCCGAAACGCGTCTACAATCTTTGTAAATAAATACGTGGAACCGATTGCCGTTGCCGAAGGATTTTGTTTGATATATCTGCTGGGATTGGAGGCGTCTGGGCACGGACGCCTCCGTGAAGTAAGTCTATTACCATACCATTTGCTATACTTTTCATCAGTTGGTACCCTTATCTTTGAGCGCTGAGATATTTTTTTCTTTCTTTCTTATACTGCTGCTTCGGAATTGTTACTGGGGCCTGTCTTGACTACTACTACTACTGAAATGGAACTAATACTGTGCTCCCCCTATACTGCTGCTTCGGAATTGTTACTGTGGCCTGTCTTGACTGCTACTACTACGGAAATGGAATTAATATTGTGCTCCCCCTATACTGCTGCTTAGGAATTGTTACTGTGGCCTGTCTTGACTGCTACTACTACTGAAATGGAACTAATACTGTGCTCCCCCTATAATGCTGCTAGTGATATGTTACTGGGGCCTGTCCCTAATGCTACCGCTGAAATGTTACTAATTCTGGGCTCTGCCTATACCGCTGCTAATGCTATAACACTGGGGTGTGGAAACGGAGGCTTCCCAAAGACATGATGGTGGCGAGGCCATTTCCCACCAACGCGGTTACTGTTAAGGTGCATATAACCACGGACACGTGGAGAGGACACATAGTGCCTCAAAAACATCCCCCTCCTCCTCCAACAATGAAAACATTCTTGGCAAATACCTTTGCATTGGTCCGTCTGGTGGCAGTCCAAGAATTTCACCTTTACCGACACAACAAGAGAGCCCCCCCACCATCCCCCTGCCATGGCCCACTTAATCCTGGCCACATTCCGAAAACCAACTAAATAAAACCGCGCTACTAGGTCCGCAGTCACCACCACATTCCCACCAACGCGGTTACTGTTAAGGTACATATTAACAGTCTGACGGGGGCATGCACTGTGGGCCAAAGGACACCTGTTATTGTATGTGACGTTAGCTCTGCTGAGCAGGGCAATGCAATGGGATTTATTTATGTACCGCCGGTGGGTTCCAGGGAGCGACCCATGCTGTGGGTCCACAGGGACTTTACATTAGGGATTTGTACCTGCCAATGTCTATGTATTAAAAACCCCGGTCAGCCTGGGGCATGCAGTGTGGGCCGAAGCCCACCTGCATTTCATCGGACGTAACCTCAGCTGTGCTGGGTAATGCAATGGGATATATTTATGTACCGCCGGTGGCTTCCTGGAACCCACCCATGCTGTCGGTCCACACGGAGTTGTAACTGCATGTGTCCACTTCTAAAGAACCCCAGTCTGACTGGGGCATGCAGTGTAGGCCGAAGCCCACCTGCATTAAACCTGACGTCACCTCAGCTGTGCTGGGCACTGCAATGGGATTTATTTATGTACCGCCGGTGGGTTCCAGGGAGCCACCCATGCTGTTGGTCCACACAGACTTCACATTAGTGAGTTGTACCTGCCAGTGTCTATGTATTAAAAACCCCGGTCAGACTGGGGCATGTAGTGTGGGCCGAAGCCCACCTGCATTTCATCGGACGTAACCTCAGCTGTGCTGGGCAATGCAATGGGATTTATTTATGCACCGACGGTGGCTTTCTGGGACCCACCTATGCTGTCGGTCCACACGGACTTCACATTAGTGAGTTGTACCTGCCAGTGTCTATTTATTAAAAACCCCGGTCAGCCTGGGGCATGCAGTGTGGGCCGAAGCCCACCTGCATTTCATCGGACGTAACCTCAGCTGTGCTGGGCAATGCAATGGGATATATTTATGTACCGCCGGTGGCTTCCTGGGACCCACCTATGCTGTCGGTCCACATGGAGTTGTAACTGCATGTGTCTACTTATAAAGAACCCCAGTCTGACTGGGGCATGCAGTGTGGGTCGAAGCCCACCTGCATTAAACCTGACGTTACCTCAGCTGTGCTGGGCACTGCAATGGGATTTATTTATGTACCGCCGGTGGCTTCCTGGGACCCACTCATGCTGTCGGTCCACACGGAGTTGTATCTGCCTGTGTCTACTTATAAAAAACCCCAGTCTGACTGGGGCATGCAGTGTGGGCCGAAGCCCACCTGTATTTAATCTGCCGTTAGCTCTACTATCCAGGGGAACTGCATTGGGACAAACTACAGAAGCAATACAGCGCTAATGAGACGTGCACAGCTACGCTAGCATAGGAGTCCGCTGTAGGCACGCGATTGCTGAGGGTTTGTGCAGAGGCCAATGTCCTTGGTGCAGTGAAAGTCCGCTTCCTGCCTAGGATTGCTGAAGCTGTGGGCTGAGGCCTATGTTGTGGGCACAGTGCAAGTCTGCCATGTTTGGCCGCTCGGATTAATTTTTGGTTTATGTCTTGGGCTTCCTAGGACCCCCCTATGCTGTCGGTGCAAACTTAGTTCCCATCGCGGTGTTTGACCTGTCTGGCACAAAGGCACTGACTGACTTGGGTAGAGGGCAAAGCGCTGACGGCTTTCCGCTTGCAGTGTGGATTGAGCTATGCGACACCTTGACAGAATGAATACTGTGTGGCACATGGATTCCCCATTGCTATGCCCACGTTTGCAGCTCCTGACAGAGGTGGCACAGGATTGGAGTTCTCATTGCTTCTGTACAGCATTGTGGACTATCGCCCCGCCCCTTTTAAAGAGGGTCGCTGCCTGGCCCTGCCAACCCTCTGCAGTGTGTGCCTGCAGTTCCTCCTCATGGCAGACGCACTTATGAATAGACATGAGGGTTGTGTGGCTGTGAGGCCAGCGTGTGGCATGAGTGCAGCTGAAGGCTGTGCAGGGACACTTTGGTGTGCGCTGTGGACACTGGGTGGTGCGCGGGGGGTTCGACAGCATGTAACCCAAGAGAAGAGGCAGGGGTGTGTCCCGCAGGCAGTGCTTGTGCTTTGTTGGAGGTAGTGTGGTGCTTAGCTAAGGTGTGCCTTGCTAATGAGGGTTTGTCTGAAGTAAAAATTGGTAGGGGGGGGGGCACTCTTGCTGCTATTGTGGCTGAACAGTGGGACCTGGGAACCTGAAATGCAGCCCAGCATGTTGCCCCTCGCCTGCCCTATCCGTTTCTGTGTCGTTTCCAGCACTTTCTTGGGTTTTGCAGATTTTCACAAATGAAAACCTTAGCGAGCATCGACGATATACAAAAATGCTCGGGTCGTTCATTGACTTCAATGGGGTTCGTTACTCGAAACGAACCCTCGAGCATCGCGAAAAGTTCGACTCGAGTAATGAGCACCCGAGCATTTTGGTGCTCGCTCATCTCTAATTATGTTACTTTAAAAAGTTTTTCTAGCAACGTCTAACATATATAGAAGTCACTGGACCAATGCAAATCTTCCACCATGGTTTGGTGTTTTACGAAGTTTCCTCAGGTTCTTAGAAGATCTAACATTCTTTCTTCACATTTTACTGCTGTTTTTCATATTATAAATAATATGTTGAATCTATATTGATATTTTTTAGAAAAATGGGTTTTTACTAGAGATGAGCGAGCACCAAAATGCTCGGGTGCTCGTTACGAGTCGAACTTTTCGCGATGCTCGAGGGTTCGTTTCTAGAGATGAGCGAACGTACTCGTCCGAGCTTGATACTCGTTCGAGTATTAGCGTGTTCGAGATGCTCGTTACTCGAGGCGAGTACCACGCAATGTTCGAGTTACTTTCACTTTCATCTCTGAGACGTTAGCGCGCTTTTCTGGCCAATAGAAAGACAGGGAAGGCATTACAACTTCCCCCTGCGACGTTCAAGCCCTATACCACCCCCCTGCAGTGAGTGGCTGGCGAGATCAGGTGGCACCCGAGTATTTAAATCAGCCCCTCCCGCGGCTCGCCACAGATGCATTCTGACATAGATCAGGGAAAGTGCTGCTGATGCTGGAGCTGCTATAGGGAGAGTGTTAGGAGTTATTTTAGGCTTCAAGAACCTCAACGGTCCTTCTTAGGGCCACATCTGACCGTGTGCAGTACTGTTGAGGCTGCTTTTAGCAGTGTTGCGCATTTATTTATTTTTTGTATATCGGCCGTGCAGAGCATTGCGTCCTCAGTCTGCAGTAATTTTACATAGTATAGGGCCAGTAGTGGTGAGGCAGGGACAGTGGGAAAGGTGAAAGAGATATACTGTCTATATAGGCAGTGGGCTTTTTCAAAAAAATTTGGGAAAAATACTATCTTTGGGCTGCCTGTGACCGTCTTGAGTGTACTGCGTCTCTGCTGGGGGTAGTAGTCCTAATTAATACGCAGCTAAGTGTTACAGCAGGCTTGCGCAAAATTCTTTCCAGGCTCTGCGTTGCCCGTTACATCACCGCCGTCATCCCGTCCAGAGGGAAACAGTATACATATATACGCTGCCTACAGTATCTGTCTGCTGTCTCAGCTCAGCCTTTAAAAAAATAGAAGCAAAATACTTAAGGCCTACTAGTGGCCTTTGGACACTTGACTGCTTCTGCGCTGTGAATTCCACTAGCTCAATCATACGCACCTACGTCTCACTACAGGCTTGCGCAAAATTCTTTCCTGGCTCTGCTGTGCGTTCCGTAAGCGAAGTCAGCCTCCAACCACAGGCCAATAAGCGGCACATTTAATTACAGCGTTCTGTTTCTGCCCTACTGGTAATACACCATGCTGAGGGGTAGGGGTAGGCTCAGAGGACGTGGACGCGGGCGAGGACACGGAGGCCCAAGTCAGGGTGTGGGCACAGGCCGAGCTCCTGATCCAGGTGTATCGCAGCCGACTGCTGCGGGATTAGGAGAGAGGCACGTTTCTGGCGTCCCAAGATAAATCTCACAATTAATGGGTCCACGCGGTAGACCTTTATTAGAAAATGAGCAGTGTGAGCAGGTCCTGTCGTGGATGGCAGAAAGTGCATCCAGCAATCTATCGACCACCCAGAGTTCTGCGCCGTCCACTGCTGCAACTCTGAATCCTCTGGCTGCTGCTCCTCCTTCCTCCCAGCCTCCTCACTCCATTACAATGACACATTCTGAGGAGCAGGCAGACTCCCAGGAACTGTTCTCGGGCCCCTGCCCAGAATGGGCAGCAATGGTTCCTATCCCACCGGAGAAGTTTGTCGTGACCGATGCCCAACCTTTGGAAAGTTCCCGGGGTCCGGGGGATGAGGCTGGGGACTTTCGGCAACTGTCTCAAGAGCTTTCAGTGGGTGAGGAGGACGACGACGATGAGACACAGTTGTCTATCACTCAGGTAGTAGTAATTGCAGTAACTCCGAGGGAGGAGCGCACAGAGGATTTGGAGGAAGAGCAGCAGGACGATGAGGTGACTGACCCCACCTGGTTTGCTAAGCCTACTGAGGACAGGTCTTCAGAGGGGGAGGCAAGTGCAGCAGCAGGGCAGGTTGGAAGAGGCAGTGCGGTGGCCAGGAGTAGAGGCAGGGCCAGACTGAATAATCCACCAACTGTTTCCCAAAGCGCACCCTCGCGCCATGCCACCCTGCAGAGGCCGAGGTGCTCAAAAGTCTGGCAGTTTTTCACTGAGAGTGCAGACGACCGACGAACAGTGGTGTGCAACCTTTATCACGCCAAGATCAGCCGGGGAGCCACCACCACCAGCATGCGCAGGCATATGATGGCCAAGCACCCCACAAGGTGGGACGAAGGCCGTTCACCGCCTCCGGTTTGCACCACTGCCTCTCCCCCTGTGCCCCAACCTGCCACTGAGATCCAACCCCCCTCTCAGGACACAGACACGACCGTCTCCCGGCCTTCACCCAAACCCTCACCTCCGCTGTCCTCGGCCCCGTCCAGCCGTCGCTAGCGCAAGTGTTTGAGCGCAAGCGCAATTACGCTGCCACGCACCCGCACGCTCAAGCGTTAAACGGGCACATAGCCCAATTGATCAGCCTGGAGATGCTGCCGTATAGGCTTGTGGAAACGGAGGCTTTCAAAAACATGATGGCGGCGGCGGCCCCGCGCTACTCGGTTCCCAGTCGCCACTACTTTTCCCGATGTGCCGTCCCAGCCCTGCACGACCACGTCTCCCGCAACATTGTACGCGCCCTCACCAACGCGGTTACTGCCAAGGTCCACTTAACAACGGACACGTGGACAAGCACAGGCGGGCAGGGCCACTATATCTCCCTGACAGCACATTGGGTGAATTTAGTGGAGGCTGGGACCGAGTCAGAGCCTGGGACCGCTCACGTCCTACCCACCCCCGGAATTGCGGGCCCCAGCTCGGTGGTGGTATCTGCGGCGGTGTATGCTTCCTCCACTAAACCACCCTCCTCCTCCTCCTACGCAACCTCTGTCTCGCAATCAAGATGTGTCAGCAGCAGCATATCGCCAGCAGTCGGTGTAGCGCGGCGTGGCAGCACAGCGGTGGCCAAGCGTCAGCAGGCCGTGCTGAAACTACTCAGCTTAGGAGAGAAGAGGCACACAGCCCACGAACTGCTGCAGGGTCTGACAGAGCAGACCGACTGCTGGCTTTCGCCGCTCAGCCTCCAACCGGGCATGGTCGTGTGTGACAACGGCCGTAACCTGGTGGCGGCTCTGCAGCTCGGCAGCCTCACGCACGTGCCATGTCTGGCCCACGTCTTTAATTTGGTGGTTCAGCATTTTCTGAAAAGCTACCCACGCTTGTCAGACCTGCTCGGAAAGGTGCGCTGACTCAGCGCACATTTCCGCAAGTCCAACACGGACGCTGCCACCCTGCGGACCATGCAACATCGGTTTAATCTGCCAGTGCACCGACTTCTGTGCGACGTGCCCACACGGTGGAACTCTACGCTCCACATGTTGGCCAGGCTCTATGAGCAGCGTAGAGCTATAGTGGAATACCAACTCCAACATGGGCGGCATAGTGGGAGTCAGCCTCCTCAATTCTTTACAGAAGAGTGGGCCTGGTTGGCAGACATCTGCCAGGTCCTTGGAAACTTTGAGGAGTCTACCCAGATGGTGAGCGGCGATGCTGCAATCATTAGCGTCACCATTCCTCTGCTATGCCTCTTGAGAAGTTCCCTGCAAAGCATAAAGGCAGACGCTTTGCACTCGGAAACGGAGGCAGGGGAAGACAGTATGTCGCTGGATAGTCAGAGCACCCTCCTGTCTATATCTCAGCGCGTTGAGGAGGAGGAGGAGCATGAGGAGGAGGGGGAAGTGACAGCTTGGCCCACTGCTGAGGGTACCCATGCTGCTTGCCTGTCATCCTTTCAGCGTGTATGGCCTGAGGAGGAGGAGGATCTTGAAAGTGATCTTCCTAGTGAGGACAGCCATGTGTTGCGTACAGGTACCCTGGCACACATGGCTGACTTCATGTTAGGATGCCTTTCTCCTGACCCTCGCGTTACACACATTCTGGCCACTACGGATTACTTGGTGTACACACTGCTCGACCCACGGTATAAGGAGAGCCTTTCCACTCTCATACCCGAAGAGGAAAGGGGTTCGAGAGTGATGCTATACCACAGGACCCTGGCGGACAAACTGATGGTAAAATTCCCATCCGACAGCGCTAGTGGCAGAAGACGCAGTTCCGAGGGCCAGGTAGCAGGGGAGGCGCGGAGATCAGGCAGCATGTACAGCACAGGCAGGGGAACACTGTCCAAGGCCTTTGACAGCTTTATGGCTCCCCAGCAAGACTGTGTCACCGCTCCCCAGTCAAGGCTGAGTCGACGGGAGCACTGTAAAAGGATGGTGAGGGAGTACATAGCCGATTGCACGACCGTCCTCCGTGACGCCTCTGCCCCCTACAACTACTGGGTGTCGAAGCTGGACACGTGGCCTGAACTCGCGCTGTATGCTTTGGAGGTGCTTGCTTTTCCTGCGGCTAGCGTCTTGTCAGAGAGGGTGTTTAGTGCGGCTGGGGGAATCATCACGGATAAGCGTACCCGCCTGTCAACCGACAGTGCCGACAGGCTTACAATCATAAAGATGAACAGAGCCTGGATTTCCCCAGACTTCTCTTCTCCACCAGCGGACAGCAGCGGTACCTAAACAATACGTAGGCTGCACCCGCGGATGGAAGCATCATTCTCTATCACCATAAAAAACGGGGACCTTTTAGCTTCATCAATCTGTGTATTATATTCATCCTCCTCCTCCTGCTCCTCCTCCTGAAAGCTCACGTAATCACGCCGAACGGGCAATTTTTCTGAGGCCCACAAGGCTCAGTCATATAACTTTTGTAAATAATGTTTATACGTTTCAATTCTCAATTCAATGAAGCGTTGAAACTTGCACCTGAACCAATTTTTATTTTTACTGGGCCGCCTCCAGGCCTAGTTACAAATTCAGCCACATTAACCAAAGCGATTATTGGGTTTCACCTGCCCTCTTGGTTGGGCATGGGCAATTTTTCTGAAGTACATTTGTACTGTTGGTACACCAATTTTTTTGGGCCCTCGCCTACGTTGTAATCCTAGTAATTTTTAGCCCACCTGCATTAAAGCTGACGTTACCTCAGCTGTGCTGGGCACTGCAATGGGATATATTTATGTACCGCCGGTGGGTTCCAAGGAGCCACCCATGCTGTCGGTCCACACGGAGTTGTAACTGCATGTGTCCACTTCTAAAGAACCCCAGTCTAACTGGGGCATGCAGTGTGGGCCGAAGACCACCTGCATTAAACCTGACGTTACCTCAGCTGTGATGGGCAATGCAATGGGATATATTTATGTACCGCCGGTGGCTTCCTGGGACCCACCCATGCTGTCGGTCCACACGGAGTTGTAACTGCATGTGTCCACTTCTAAAAAACCTCAGTCTGACTGGGGAATGCAGTGTGGGCCGAAGACCACCTGCATTTGATCGGACGTTACCTCAGCTGTGATTGGCAATGCAATGGGATATATTTATGTACCGCCGTTGGCTTCCTGGGACCCATCCATGCTGTCGGTCCACACGGAGTTGTAACTGCATGTGTCCACTTCTAAAGAACCCCAGTCTGACTGGGGCATGCAGTGTGGGCCGAAGACCACCTGCATTAAACCTGACGTTACCTCAGCTGTGATGGGCAATGCAATGGGATATATTTATGTACCGCCGGTGGCTTCCTGGGACCCACCCATGCTGTCGGTCCACACGGAGTTGTAACTGCATGTGTCCACTTCTAAAGAACCCCAGTCTGACTGAGGAATGCAGTGTGGGCCGAAGACCACCTGCATTTAATCGAACGTTACCTCAGCTGTGATAGGCACTGCAATGGGATTTATTTATGTACCGCCGGTGGGTTCCAGGGAGCCACCCGTGCTGTGGGTCCACAGAGACTTCACATTAGGGATTTGTACCTGCCAGTGTCTATGTATTAAAAACCCTGGTCAGACTGGGGCATGCACTGTGGGCCGAAGACCACCTGCATTAAACCTGACGTTACCTCAGCTGTGATGGGCAATGCAATGGGATATATTTATGTACCGCCGGTGGCTTCCTGGGACCCACCCATGCTGTCGGTCCACACGGAGTTGTAACTGCATGTGTCCACTTCTAAAGAACCCCAGTCTGACTGGGGCATGCAGTGTGGGCCGAAGCCCACCTGCATTAAACCTGACGTTACCTCAGCTGTGATGGGCAATGCAATGGGATTTATTTATGTACAGCCGGTGGGTTCCAGGGAGCCACCCATGCTGTGGGTGCACACAGAATACCCATTGCGGAGTTGTACCTGCCTGTGACTATTTATAAAAAAACCCGGTCTGACTGGGGCATGCAGACACCTTGACAGAATGAATAGTGTGTGGCACATGGGTTCCCCATTGCTATGCCCACGTGTGCAGCTCCTGATGGAGGTGGCACAGGATTAGATTTCTCATTGCTTCTTTACAGCATTATGGGCTATTGCCCCATCCCTTTTAAAGAGGGTCGCTGCCTGGCCGTGCCAACCCTCTGCAGTGTGTGCCTGCGTTTCCTCCTCATGGCAGACGCGCTTATAAATAGACATGAGGGTGGTGTGGCATGAGGGTAGCTGAAGGCTGCGCAGGGACACTTTGGTTGCGCTGTGGACACTGGGTCGTGCGGGGGGGGGGGGGGGGGGGTTGGGCAGCATGTAACCCAGGAGAAGTGGCAGCGGAGTGTCATGCAGGCAGTGATTGTGCTTTGTTGGAGGTAGTGTGGTGCTTAGTTAAGGTATGCATTGCTAATGAGGGTTTTTCAGAAGAAAAAATTGTTGGGAGGGGGGGGCCCACTCTTGCCGCTATTGTGGCTTAATAGTGGGACCTGGGAACTTGAGATGCAGCCCAACATGTAGCCCCTCGCCTGCCCTATCCGTTGCTGTGTCGTTCCCATCACTTTCTTGAATTGCCCAGATTTTCACAAATGGAAACCTTAGCGAGCATCGGCGATATACAAAAATGCTCGAGTCGCCCATTGACTTCAATGGCATTCGTTACTCGAAACGAACCCTCGAGCATCGCGAAAATTTCGTCTCGAGTAACGAGCACCCGAGCATTTTGGTGCTCGCTCATCTCTATTCGTTTCAAGTAACGAACCCCATTGAAGTCAATGGGCGACCCGAGCATTTTTGTATATCGCCGATGCTCGCTAAGGTTTTCATTTGTGAAAATCTGCAAAACCCAGGAAAGTGCTGGAAATGACACAGAAACGGATAGGGCAGGCGAGGGGCAACATGCTGGGCTGCATTTCAGGTTCCCAGGTCCCACTATTCAGCCACAATAGCGGCAAGAGTGGGCCCCCCCCCTACCAATTTTTACTTCGGACAAACCCTCATTAGCAAGGCACACCTTAGCTAAGCACCACACTACCTCCAACAAAGCACAAGCACTGCCTGCGGGACACACCCCTGCCTCTTCTCTTGGGTTACATGCTGCCCAACCCCCCCCCCCCCGCGCACGACCCAGTGTCCACAGCGCACACCAAAGTGTCCCTGTGCAGCCTTCAGCTGCCCTCATGCCACACTCTGGCCTCACAGCCACACCACCCTCATGTCTATTTATAAGTGCGTCTGCCATGAGGAGGAACCGCAGGCACACACTGCAGAGGGTTGGCAGGGCCAGGCAGCGACCCTCTTTAAAAGGGGCGGGGCAATAGCCCACAATGCTGTACAGAAGCAGTGAGAACTCCAATCCTGTGCCACCTCTGTCAGGAGCTGCAAACGTGGGCATAGCAATGGGGAATCCATGTGCCACACAGTATTCATTCTGTCAAGGTGTCGCATAGTTCAATCCACACTGCAAGCGGAAAGCCGTCAGCGCTCTGCCCTCTACCCAAGTCAGTCAGTGCCTTTGTGCCAGACAGGTCAAACACCGCGATGGGAACTAAGTTTGCACCAACAGCATAGGGGGGTCCTAGGAAGCCCAAGACATGAACCAAAAATTGCTCTGAGCGGCCAAACATGGCAGACTTGCACCGCGCCCACGACATAGGCCTCGGCCCACAGCTTCAGCAATCCTAGGCAGGAAGCGGACTTTCACTGCACGAAGGACATAGGCCTCTGCACAAACCCTCAGCAATCGCGTGCCTACAGCGGACTCCTATGCTAGCGTAGCTGTGCACGTCTCATTTGCGCTGTATTGCTCCTGTAGTTTGGCCCAATGCAGTGCCCCGGATAGTAGAGCTAACGGCAGATTAAATACAGGTGGGCTTCGGCCCACACTGCATGCCCCAGTCAGACTGGGGTTTTTTATAAGTAGACACAAGCAGGTACAACTCCGTGTGGACCGACAGCATGGGTGGGTCCCAGGAAGCCACCGGCGGTACATAAATAAATCCCATTGCAGTGCCCAGCACAGCTGAGGTAACGTCAGGTTCAATCCAGGTGGGCTTCGGCCCACACTGCATGCCCCAGTCAGACTGGGGTTCTTTATAAGTAGACACATGCAGTTACAACTCCGTGTGGACCGACAGCATAGGTGGGTCCCAGGAAGCCACCGGCGGTACATAAATATATCCCATTGCATTGCCCAGCACAGCTGAGGTTACGTCCGATGAAATGCAGGTGGGCTTCGGCCCACACTGCATGCCCCAGTCTGATCGGGGTTTTTAATACATAGACACTGGCAGGTACAACTCACTAATGTGAAGTCCATGTGGACCGACAGCATGGGTGGCTCCCTGGAACCCACTGGCGGTACATAAATTTATCCCATTGCAGTGCCCAACACAGCTGAGGTAACGTCAGGTTTAATGCAGGTGGGCTTCGGCCCACACTGCATGCCCCAGTCAGACTGGGGTTCTTTATAAGTAGACACATGCAGTTACAACTCCGTGTGGACCGACAGCAAAGGTGGGTCCCAGGAAGCCACCGGCGGTACATAAATAAATTCCATTGCAGTGCCCTGCTCAGCAGAGCTAACGTCACATACAATACAGGTGTGCTTTGGCCCACAGTGCATGCCCCAGTCAGACTGGTAATATGTACCTTAACAGTAACCGCGTTGGTGGGAATGTGGTGGCGACTGCAGACCTAGTAGCGCGGTTTTATTTAGTTGGTTTTCGGAATGTGGCCAGGATTAAGTGGGCCATGGCGGGGGGATGGTGGGAGGGCTCTTTTGTTGTGTCGGTAAAGGTGAAATTCTTGGACTGCCACCAGACTGACCAATGCAAAGGTATTTGCCAAGAATGTTTTCATTGTTGGAGGAGGAGGGGGATGTTTTTGAGGCACTATGTGTCCGTGGTTATATGCACCTTAACAGTAACCGCGTTGGTGGGAAATGGCCTCGCCACCATCATGTCTTTGGGAAGCCTCCGTTTCCACACCCCAGTGACATAGCATTAGCAGCGGTATAGGCAGAGCCCAGAATTAGTAACATTTCAGCGGTAGCATTAGGGACAGGCCCCAGTAACATATCACTAGCAGCATTATAGGGGGAGCACAGTATTAGTTCCATTTCAGTAGTAGTAGCAGTCAAGACAGGCCCCAGTAACAATTCCGAAGCAGCAGTATAGGGGGAGCACAGTATTAGTTTAATTTCAGTAGTAGCAGCAGTCAAGACAGGCCCCAGTAACAATTCCGAAGCAGCAGTATAGGGGGAGCACAGTATTAGTTCCATTTCAGTAGTAGTAGCAGTCAAGACAGGCCCCAGTAACAATTCCGAAGCAGCAGTATAGGGGGAGCACAGTCTTAGTTCTCTTTCAGTAATAGTAGCAGTCAAAACAGGCCCCAGTAACAATTCCGAAGCAGCAGTATAGGCGGAGCACAGTATTAGTTCCATTTCAGTAGTAGTAGCAGTCAAGACAGGCCACAGTAACAATTCCGAAGCAGCAGTATAGGGGGAGCACAGTATTAGTTCCATTTCAGTAGTAGTAGCAGTCAAGACAGGCCACAGTAACATTCCCGTTGCAGCAGTTTAGGGAGATAACAGTCTCTTTCACATTTCAGTAGTTGCAGTATAGACAAGGCCCCAGTTACATTTATGTAGCAAAAGTGTAGGCCAACCCCACACACCTTGCTTTAGCATGAGTGCAGGCGAAGCCCATAAAAATTACTAGGATTACACTGTAGGCGATGGCCCCAAAAAATTGGTGTACCAACAGTACTAATGTACCTCAGAAAAATTGCCCATGCCCAACCAAGATGGGGCCGAGGACAGCGGAGGTGAGCGTGTGGGTGCAGGCCGGGAGACAGCCGTGCCTGTGTCCTGAGAGGGGGGTTGGATCTCAGTGGCAGGTTGGGGCACAGGGGGAGAGGCAGTGGTGCAAACCGGAGGCGGTGAACAGCCTTCATCCCACCTTGTGGGGTGCTTGGCCATCATATGTCTGCGCATGCTGGTCGTGGTGAGGCTGGTGGTGGTGGCTCCCCGGCTGATCTTGGCGCGACAAACCTTGCACACCACAGTTCGTCGGTCGTCTGCACTCTCAGTGAAAAACTGCCACACCTTTGAGCACCTCGGCCTCTGCAGGGTGGCATGACGCGAGGGGGCACTTTGGGAAACAGTTGGTGGATTATTCGGTCTGGCCCTGCCTCTACCCCTGGCCACCCCACTGCCTCTTCCAACCTGTGCTGCGGCTACAATTGCCTCCCCCTCTGAAGACTGGTCCTCAGTTGGCTTATCACACCAGGTGGGGTCAGTCACCTCATCGTCCAGCGGCTCTTCCTCCGAATCCTCTGTGCGCTCCTCCCTGGGACTTACTGCCCTTACTACTACCTCACTGATAGACAACTGTGTCTCATCGTCATCGTACTCCTCACCCACTGAAAGCTCTTGAGACAGTTGCCGAAAGTCCCCAGCCTCATCCCCCGGACCCCGGGAACTTTCCAAAGGTTGGGCATCGGTCACGATAAACTCCTCTGGTGGGAGAGGAACGATAGCTGCCCAATCTGGGCAGGGGCTGGAGAACAGTTCCTGGGAGTCTGCCTGCTCCTCAGAATGTGTCATTTTCATGGAGTGAGGAGGCTGGGAGGAAGGAGGAGCAGCAGCCAGAGGATTCAGAGTTGCAGCTGTGGACGGCCTAGAAGACTGTGTGGTCGATAGATTGCTGGATGCACTTTCTGCCATCCACGACAGGACCTGCTCACACTGCTCATTTTTTAATAAAGGTCTACCGCGTGGACCCATTAATTGTGAGATGAATCTGGGGACCCCAGAAACTTGCCTCTCTCCTGAAGGCAGTCACAGGCAGGCCTAATATTGTATTTTTGTGGAAGTTTTTGTGAACAACCACGCTGCCTGTGATATAGTCTGCATTTTGATTTCCCTGTTGGAGGCTGACTTCGCGTACGTAACGCACTGCAGAGGCAGGCAACAATTATGCGCAAGGCTGGGTATTAATTCAACAACTACTACCCCCAGCAGAGATGCAGTAAACTGAAGGCAGTGACAGGCAGGCCTAATATTGTATTTTTGTGGAAGTTTTTGTGAACAACCACACTGCCTGTGATATAGTCTGTATTTCGATTTCTCTGTTGGAGGCTGACTTCGCGTACGTAATACACTGCAGAGGCAGGCAACAATTATGCGCAAGGCTGGGTATTAATTCAACAACTACTACCCCCAGCAGAGACGCAGTAAACTGAAGGCAGTGACAGGCAGGCCAAATACAGTATTTTTTGGAAGTTTTTGGGAAAAAGCCCACTGCCTATATAGCCAGTATACCTCTTTCCCTGCCTCACCAGTACTGCCCCTATACTCAGTAAAATGACTGCAGACTGAGGACGCTATGGTCTGCACGCCCGATATACAAAAAAAATAATTGTGCAACACTGCTAAAAGCAGCCTCAACAGTACTGCACACGGTCAGATGTGGCCCTAAGAAGGACCGTTGGGATTCTTGAAGACTAAAATAACACCTAACACTCTCCCTATAGCAGCAGCAGCATCACCAGCACTTTCCCTGATCTCTGTCAGCATGCATTTGTGGCGAGCCGCGGGCGGGGCAGATTTAAATACTCGGGTGACACCTGATCTCCCCAGCCACTCACTGCAGGGGGTGGGATAGGGCTGGAACGTCACAGGAGGAAGTTGTAATGCCTTCCCTGTCTTTCTCTTGGCCAGAAAAGCGCGCAAATTTCTCAGAGATGAAAGTGAAAGTAACTCGAACATCGCACGGTGCTCGTCTTGAGTAACGAGCATCTCGAACACCCTAATACTCGAACGAGTATCAAGCTCGGACGAGTACGCTCGCTCATCTCTAGTTTTTACCAGTTGACAACTTTTTCAACAAAGTTTCTGTGTTCAACAGTCTGCAGCTTCCAGGCCAAGAAATTCATTCTCACTTAACTATACTTTATATTGTTGGAGATAGTAATGAGTTGTCTTTGGTAGATATATATTGGGCATCACTTCTATAAGATATTTGTAATTGCATTTCATGTGCATGTACAATTTACGGCCTCATTGCCATATCACATAATAAACATAGTTCCCATGCAATTCTATGGTCCCATAACTTTTTGTACAGAGTTGTTTGCTAATGGATTTAATAGAAATTCAGTAGAACATAACCAACATGCTACATTACATGCTAAATAGATGTGCGCTCCCCTAAGAGCAATACCTTATAGCTTAATAGAAACTGTGGTTACAGGCTCCATTTATACAGGATTACTGTTTGCCTTAGCAAGAAAGAATGATAGAAAATTCTCTCAAAAGGTGAACCAAAAGTAGAAGGTGTTTTCCAATATTGGAATTTGTGCAATTTTTGGCAGAAAATACAGATATACCCTAAAATGTGTAATTCTAAAACTCGGAGCACATGGTGTTTGCATTTCCTGAGTAATATAATTAATAATTTATTGAAAATAAATATTTATTGGTTTTGAAAAAAAAGATACGACACAGGACTAAAGCTCCTTCTGTGCAATAAGCTGTGGATAAGCACTTAGAACAGATACACGCAGATGCAGTACTAGGCAGGCAATTGCACACGATGAAAAGATACAGAGATATTGATTGGATAAAGACTAGAGATGAGCGAACACCAAAATGTTCGGGTGTTCGTTATTCGGAACGAACTTCCCGTGATGCTCGAGGGTTCGTTTCGAACAACGAACCCCATTGAAGTCAATGGGCGACCAGAACATTTTTGTATTTCGCCGATGCTCGCTAAGGTTTTCATGTGTGAAAATCTGGGCAATTCAGGAAAGTGATGGGAATGACACAGTGACGGATAGGGCAGGCGAGGGGCTACATGTTGGGCTGCATCTCAAGTTCACAGGTCCCACTATTAAGCCACAATACCGGCAAGAGTGGGCCCCCCCCCCTCCCAACAACTTTTACTTCTGAAAAGGCCTCATTAGCATGGCATACCTTTGCTAAGCACCACACTAGCTACAACAAAGCACAATCACTGCCTGGATGACACTCCACTGCCACTTCTCCTGGGTTACATGCTGACCAACCGCCCCCCCCTCCCCCCCACAGCGCACACCAAAGTGTCCCTGCGCAGCCTTCAGCTGCCCTCATGCCACGCCACACTCATGTCTATTTAGAAGTGCGTCTGCCATGAGGAGGAACCGCAGGCACACACTGCAGAGGGTTGGCACGGCTAGGCAGCGACCCTCTTTAATAGGGGCGGGGCGATAGCCCACAATGCTGTACAGAAGCAATGAGAAATATAATCCTGTGCCACCGCCATCAGGAGCTGCACACGTGGGCATAGCAATGGGGAACCTATGTGCCACACACTATTCATTCTGTCAAGGTGTCTGCATGCCCCAGTCAGACTGGTAATATGCACCTTAACAGTAACCGCGTTGGTGGTAATGTGGTGGTGACTGCGGACCTAGTAGCACGGTTGTATTTTGTTGGTTTTCGGAATGTGGCCAGGATTAAGTAGGCCGTGGCGGGGGGATGGTGGGGGGGCTCTCTTGTAGTGTCGGTAAAGGTGAAATTCTTGGACTGCCACCAGACGAACCAATGCAAAGGCATTTGCCAACAATGTTTTCCCTGTTGGAGGAGGAGGGGGATGTTTTTGAGGCACTACGTGTCCTCTCCACGTGTCCGTGGTTATATGCACCTTAACAGTAACCGCGTTGGTGGTAATGTGGTGGTGACTGCGGACCTAGTAGCACGGTTGTATTTTGTTGGTTTTCGGAATGTGGCCAGGATTAAGTAGGCCGTGGCGGGGGGATGGTGGGGGGGCTCTCTTGTAGTGTCGGTAAAGGTGAAATTCTTGGACTGCCACCAGACGAACCAATGCAAAGGCATTTGCCAACAATGTTTTCCCTGTTGGAGGAGGAGGGGGATGTTTTTGAGGCACTACGTGTCCTCTCCACGTGTCCGTGGTTATATGCACCTTAACAGTAACCGCGTTGGTGGTAATGTGGTGGTGACTGCGGACCTAGTAGCACGGTTGTATTTTGTTGGTTTTCGGAATGTGGCCAGGATTAAGTAGGCCGTGGCGGGGGGATGGTGGGGGGGCTCTCTTGTAGTGTCGGTAAAGGTGAAATTCTTGGACTGCCACCAGACGAACCAATGCAAAGGCATTTGCCAACAATGTTTTCCCTGTTGGAGGAGGAGGGGGATGTTTTTGAGGCACTACGTGTCCTCTCCACGTGTCCGTGGTTATATGCACCTTAACAGTAACCGCGTTGGTGGTAATGTGGTGGTGACTGCGGACCTAGTAGCACGGTTGTATTTTGTTGGTTTTCGGAATGTGGCCAGGATTAAGTAGGCCGTGGCGGGGGGATGGTGGGGGGGCTCTCTTGTAGTGTCGGTAAAGGTGAAATTCTTGGACTGCCACCAGACGAACCAATGCAAAGGCATTTGCCAACAATGTTTTCCCTGTTGGAGGAGGAGGGGGATGTTTTTGAGGCACTACGTGTCCTCTCCACGTGTCCGTTCCATGTCAGCAATAGTAGCACTCAAGACAGGCCCCAGTAACAATTCTGAAGCAGCAGTATAGCGGGAGCGCAGTCTTCGTTCCATGTAAGCAATAGTAGCACTCAGGACAGGCCCCATTAACAATTCTGAAGCAGCAGTATAGCGGGAGCGCAGTCTTCGTTCCATGTAAGCAATAGTAGCACTCAAGACAGGCCCCAGTAACAATTCTGAAGCAGCAGTATAGCGGGAGCGCAGTCTTCGTTCCATGTAAGCAATAGTAGCACTCAGGACAGGCCCCATTAACAATTCTGAAGCAGCAGTATAGCGGGAGCGCAGTCTTCGTTCCATGTAAGCAATAGTAGCACTCAAGACAGGCCCCAGTAACAATTCTGAAGCAGCAGTATAGCCGGAGCGCAGTCTTCGTTCCATGTAAGCAATAGTAGCACTCAGGACAGGCCCCATTAACAATTCTGAAGCAGCAGTATAGCGGGAGCGCAGTCTTCGTTCCATGTAAGCAATAGTAGCACTCAAGACAGGCCCCAGTAACAATTCCGAAGCAGCAGTATAGCGGGAGCGCAGTCTTCGTTCCATGTAAGCAATAGTAGCACTCAAGACAGGCCCCAGTAACAATTCCGAAGCAGCAGTATAGCGGGAGCGCAGTCTTAGTTCCATTTCAGTAGCCTTAGTATAGCCAAGGCACAAGTGACATTTATGTAGCTAAAGTGTAGGCCAACCCCACACACCTTTCTGTACCATGAGTGCAGGCGAAGAACATAGAAATTACTATGATTACACTGTAGGTGAGGGCCCCAAAAAATTGGTGTACCAACAGTACTAATGTACCTCAGTAAAAATTGGCCATGCCCAACCAAGATGGCAGGTGAATCGCTTTGGTTAATGTGGCTTAAGTGGTAACTAGGCCTGGAGGCAGCCCAGTGTAACGAAAAATTGGTTCAAGTTAAAGTTCCAACGCTTTTAAGCGCATTGAAACTTATAAAAATTGTTCTGAAAAATTATTTGAGTGAGCCTTGTGGCCCTAAGAAAAATTGCCCGTTCAGCGTGATTACGTGAGGTTTCAGGAGGAGGAGCAGGAGGAGGAGGAGGAGGAATATTAGACACAGATTGATGAAGCAGAAATGTCCCCGTTTTGGATGGTGAGAGAGAACGTAGCTTCCATCCGCGGGTGCAGCCTACGTATTGCTTACGTATCGCTGCTGTCCGCTGGTGGAGAACAGAAGTCTGGGGAAATCCAGCCTTTGTTCATCTTGATGAGTGTTAGCCTGTCGGCACTGTCGGTTGACAAGCGGCTACGCTTATCTGTGATGATTCCCCCAGCCGCAGTAAACACCCTTTCCGACAAGACGCTAGCCGCAGGACAAGCAAGCACCTCAAGGGCATACAGGGCTAGTTCAGGCCACGTGTCCAGCTTCGACACCCAGTAGTTGTAGGGGGCAGAGGCGTCACCAAGGATGGTCGTGCGATCCGCTACGTACTCCCTCACCATCCTTTTACAGTGCTCCCGCCGACTCAGCCGTGACTGGGGAGCGGTGACACAGTCTTGGTGGGGAGCCATAAAGCTGGCCAGGCCCTTAAAGACTGTTGCACTGCCTGGGATGTACATGCTGCTCGATCTACGCACATCCCCTGCTACCTTGCCCTCGGTACTGCGCCTTCTGCCACTAGCGCTGTCGGCTGGGAATTTTACCATCAGCTTGTCCGCAAGGGTCCTGTGGTATAGCAACACTCTCGAACCCCTTTCCTCTTCGGGAATCAGAGTGGGCAGGTTCTCCTTATACCGTGGATCGAGCAGTGTGTACACCCAGTAATCCGTCGTGGCCAGAATGCGTGCAACGCGAGGGTCACGAGAAAGGCATCCTAACATGAAGTCAGCCATGTGTGCCAGGGTACCAGTACGCAACACATGGCTGTCCTCACTAGGAAGATCACTTTCAGGATCCTCCTCCTCCTCCTCCACCCTCCTCCTCAGGCCATACACGCTGAAAGGATGACAGGCAATCAGCCGGTGTACCGTCAGCAGCGGGCCAAGCTGTCTCTTCCCCCTCCTCCTCATCCTCCTCATGCTCCTCCTCCTCCTCCTGTACGCGCTGAGAAATAGACAGGAGGGTGCCCTGACTATCCAGCGGCATACTGTCTTCCCCCGCCCCCGTTTCCGAGCGCAAAGCAGCTGCCTTTATGGTTTGCAGGGAATTTCTCAAGATGCATAGCAGAGGAATGGTGACGCTAATGATTGTAGCATCGCCGCTCACCACCTGGGTAGACTCCTCAAAATTACCAAGGACATGGCAGATGTCTGCCAACCAGGCCCACTCTTCTGAAAGGAATTGAGGAGGCTGACTCCCACTGCGCCGCCCATGTTGGAGTTGGTATTCGACTATAGCTCTCCGTTGTTCATAGAGCCTGGCCAACATGTGGAGCGTAGAGTTCCACCGTGTGGGCACGTCGCACAGCAGTCGGTGCACTGGCAGCTTAAAGTGATGTTGCAGGGTGCGCAGGGTGGCAGCGTCCGTGTGGGACTTGCGGAAATGTGCGCAGAGCCGGCGCGCCTTTACGAGCAGGTCTGACAAGCGTGGGTAGCTTTTCAGAAAGCGCTGAACCACCAAATTAAAGACGTGGGCCAGGCATGGCACGTGCGTGAGGCTGCCGAGCTGCAGAGCCGCCACCAGGTTACGGCCGTTGTCACACACGACCATGCCCGGTTGGAGGCTCAGCGGCGCAAGCCAGCGGTCGGTCTGCTGTGTCAGACCCTGCAGCAGTTCGTGGGCCGTGTGCCTCTTATCGCCTAAGCTGAGTAGTTTCAGCACGGCCTGCTGACGCTTGCCCACCGCTGTGCTGCCACACCGCGCGACACCGACTGCTGGCGACATGCTGCTGCTAACACATCTTGATTGCGAGACAGAGGAGGAGGAGGGTGCTTTAGTGGAGGAAGCATACACCTCCGCAGATACCAGCACCGAGCTGTGGCCCGCAATTCTGGGGGTGGGTAGGACGTGAGCGGTCCCAGGCTCTGACTCTGTCCCAGCCTCCACTAAATTCACCCAATGTGCCGTCAGGGAGATGTAGTGGGCCTGCCCGCCTGTGCTTGTCCACGTGTCCGTTGTTAAGTGGACCTTGCCAGTAACCGCGTTGGTGAGGGCGCGTACAATGTTGCGGGAGACGTGGTCGTGCAGGGCTGGGACGGCACATCGGGAAAAGTAGTGGCGACTGGGAACTGAGTAGCGCGGGGCCGCCGCCTCCATGATACTTTTGAAGGACTCCGTTTCCACAACCCTATACGGCAGCATCTCAAGGCTGATGAATTTTGCGATGCGGACGGTTAACGTTTGAGCGTGCGGGTGCGTGGCGGCGTACTTGCGCTTGCGCTCGAACACTTGCGCAAGCGACGGCTGGACGGTGCGCTGAACTACACTGCTGGATGGGGCCGAGGACAGCGGAGATGAGGGTGTGGGTGCAGGCCATGAGGCGGTAGTGCCTGTGTCCTGAGAGGGGGGTTGCGTCTCAGTGGCAGGTTGGGGCACAGGGGGAGAGGCAGGGGTGCAAACCGGAGGCGCTGAACGGCCTTCGTCCCACCTTGTGGGGTGCTTGGCCATCATATGTCTGCGCATGGTGGTGGTGGTGAGGCTGTTGGTGTTGGCTCCCCGGCTGAGCTTTGCGCAACAAAGGTTGCACACCACTGTTCGTCGGTCGTCAGGCGTCTCTGTGAAAAACTGCCAGACCTTAGAGCACCTCGGCCTCTGCAGGGTGGCATGGCGCGAGGGGGCGCTTTGGGAAACACTTGGTGGATTATTCGGTCTGGCCCTGCCTCTACCCCTGGCCCTGGCCACCGCACTGCCTCTTGCAACCTGCCCTGCTGATGCCCTTGACTCCCCCTCTGAAGACCTGTCCTCCTGAGTAAGCGTTGCACACCAGGTGGGGTCAGTCACCTCATCGTCCTGCTGCTCTTCCTCCGAATCCTCTGTGCGCTGCTCCCTCGGACTTACTGCCCTTACTACTACCTCACTGCAAGACAACTGTGTCTGATCGTCATCGTCCTCCTCACCCACAGAAAGTTCTTGAGACAGTTGGCGGAAGTCCCCAGCCTCATCCCCCGGACCCCGGGAACTTTCGAATGGTTGGGCATCAGTGACTATAAACTCCTCTGGTGGGAGAGGAACCGCTGCTGCCCAATCTGAGCAGGGGCCCGAGAACAGTTCCTGGGAGTGTTCCCGCTCCTGAGCAGGTGTCATTGTAGTGGAGTGAGGAGGCTGGGAGGAAGGAGGAGCAGCAGACAGAGGATTCGGATTTGCAGCAGTGGACGGCGCAGAACTGCGTGTTGACGACAGGTTGCTCGAAGCACTTTCTGCCATCCAGGACAGGACCTGCTCACACTGCTCATTTTCTAATAACCGTCTCCCGCGTGGACCCATTAATTGGGCGATGAATGTGGGGACGCCAGAAACGTGCCTCTCTCCTAATCGCGCAGCAGTCGGCTGCGACACACCGGGATCAGGAGCTCGGCCTGTGCCCACACCCTGACTTGGCCCTCCGCGTCCTCGGCCGCGTCCACGTCCTCTAGGCCTACCCCTACCCCTCAGCATGCTGTATTACCAGTGATTTGATTTCACAGGCAGGAAATAAATTGGCGCAAGACTGCAGGCCAAATATAATTTTGGCACTTTTTGGAAAACGAAAGGCCCCACTGCCTCTAGTGAATGAATAATCTAAGTTTAATAACTGTGCTGTGTCCCTGCTAATGTGTCACTGAACGTGAGGGTAGCAGAGTTATTAACTGTGGCAGAGCAGGTATTTTTTTCCCAATTAAGGAAAGCAAATGGCGAAGCCAGCAGTAAAGCGTAGCTGGGTGCGTCTGATTTAGCAATGTTGTTCACGCAGCTCACACGTGTCCACCGCCCTTAGGACGGACAGAGGCTGGACAAATAGATTTGTTTTCAGTTTTTTTCCACCAAAAGGCAGCACTGCGTATATTCTATGAACATGAGAAGTTTAATAACTGTGCTGTGTCCCTGCTAATGTGTCACTGAACGTGAGGGTAGCAGAGTTATTAACTGTGGCAGAGCAGGTATTTTTTTTCCCAATTAAGGAAAGCAAATGGCGAAGCCAGCAGTAAAGCGTAGCTGGGTGCGTCTGATTTAGCAATGTTGTTCACGCAGCTCACACGTGTCCACAGCCCTTAGGACGGACAGAGGCTGGACAAATAGATTTGTTTTCAGTTTTTTTCCACCAAAAGGCAGCACTGCGTATATTCAATGAACATGAGAAGTTTAATAACTGTGCTGTTTTCCTGCTAATGTGTCACAGAACGTGAGGGTAGCAGAGTTATTATAACTCTGGCAGAGCAGGTATTTTTTTCCCAATTAAGGAAAGCAAATGGCGAAGCCAGCAGTAAAGCGTAGCTGGGTGCGTCTGATTTAGCAATGTTGTTCACGCAGCTCACACGTGTCCACCGCCCTTAGGACGGACAGAGGCTGGACAAATAGATTTGTTTTCAGTTTTTTTCCACCAAAAGGCAGCACTGCGTATATTCTATGAACATGAGAAGTTTAATAACTGTGCTGTGTCCCTGCTAATGTGTCACTGAACGTGAGGGTAGCAGAGTTATTAACTGTGGCAGAGCAGGTATTTTTTTTCCCAATTAAGGAAAGCAAATGGCGAAGCCAGCAGTAAAGCGTAGCTGGGTGCGTCTGATTTAGCAATGTTGTTCACGCAGCTCACACGTGTCCACAGCCCTTAGGACGGACAGAGGCTGGACAAATAGATTTGTTTTCAGTTTTTTTCCACCAAAAGGCAGCACTGCGTATATTCAATGAACATGAGAAGTTTAATAACTGTGCTGTGTCCCTGCTAATGTGTCACAGAACGTGAGGGTAGCAGAGTTATTATAACTCTGGCAGAGCAGGTATTTTTTTCCCAATTAAGGAAAGCAAATGGCGAAGCCAGCAGTAAAGCGTAGCTGGGTGCGTCTGATTTAGCAATGTTGTTCACGCAGCTCACACGTGTCCACAGCCCTTAGGACGGACAGAGGCTGGACAAATAGATTTGTTTTCACTTGTTTTTCCACCAAAAGGCAGCACTGCGTATATTCTATGAATAATAACTGTGTTGTGGCCCTGCCTATACAATTCTTTCCCTGCAGTATCAATGGAGGGTGGAATGCTCTGCAGAGGCGATTTTGAGAAGCCCAAAAAAAATGCAGCACAGCTAACAGCAGCCTGGACAGTACTGCACACGGATAAATATGGCCCTAGAAAGGACCGTTGAGGTTCTTGAAGGCTACACTCACTCCTAACACTCTCCCTGCCTATGCAGCACTTCTGTCCCTAATGCCGGGTGCAACGCTCTGCAGAGCCGATTTTGAGAAGAAAAAAAATGCCACTGCTAACAGCAGCCAACACACAGCTATCAGTGGCCCTAATAAGGACCTTTGGGGGTCTTGAAGCCTACACTAACTACCAATTCTTTCCCTACAGCAGCTCCGGTATAAACAGCACTGTCCCTCATCTAACTCACCAGGCATCTGAGGCGAGCCGCGGGAGGGGCCGACTTTTATATTAGGGGAACACCTGATCTCGCCAGCCACTCACAGCAGGGGGGTGGTATAGGGCTTAAACGTTGCAGGGGGAAGTTGTAATGCCTTCCCTGTCTTTCAATTGGCCAGAAAAGCGCGCTAACGTCTCAGGGAAGGAAGTGAAAGTAACCCGAACACCGCATGGTGTTCGTTACGAATAACGAACATCCCGAACACCCTAATATTCGCACGAATATCAAGCTCGGACGAACGCGTTCGCTCATCTCTAATAAAGACCTGACTTTAACGCTCTCTCCTTTCTTTTCTTCCTGAACTGATTTGCTGAGACAATTTCCCCAGTAGCTGTTTTAGATGAAGGATTGATTTGGATTTAAGTGGAGTGTAGATGAAGCAGACGGACAAGTGGCTGAACGGCTAATCCTGGCTTTGAATTCGCCAGGTAGCTGTGACTCACTGTTTGATGAAGATGGACCTCAAAAAGGTTCTTCTTTTCTCTACTGTGAGGTGCCAAAGTAACTGGTTTACACCTAGCTCGACCTTGGAAGGTAACGTGCTGAACTGCTGGCTTGCTCTAGTACGGGTAACTCCCCCTTTCCGACACGACTGAACTTCAAACTCTCCTCTCTTACACCTGGCTGAGTCTGCCTAACTGCTCACTGGCTCCTCCTTTTATCTCCTCTGTTCTTTTTCCGCACTTTCTGGATTCTTGTATAGGGACTTGTGTTGTGGCTTTCCCGCCCTTGGGCTCTGCGCCAGTGAAATTGAGCCTGACTGTCAGCCAATGAGGGACCAGCTGACATCAGTGTTAAGCTCTAGGCTTAGAAGAGAAGGGGAGAAACAGGGTCTCTCCTACAGACGACACCTTCTTTATCCATGGACGGCATATAGACAGGTGTGACAGGACAAGTGTGCTGTGAGTGTTTTGTAGGAACCGCTGGGCCACTACAACCATGCAATCATGCCACTATTAGGGTTGCAGGGTCTAAGAAGATCCAGATCAGCTCTATAATGTGGAAAAAATGATGCATAAAGCTTCAGCATTTCTCATAAAAAAATGAATCCTTATTGGAATATATCCATAGAAAGGTAATAACGCTCATTGCGCAAATATGCAAGTGCATATTGGGTGGGTTGCTATTATTTTAGAACATTATGTCACCGCAAAACTTATACCACATGGCTTATGAATCAAAATTTCACTATTGTATAACCTGAACATTTTTTTGATCAATGGAACAATATACTTACTGCATGTTCACTTGATTTGATGCAGCTGATCATCTAGTTTGAACATAAGAAACTTAAAGGGGTTGTCCCGCGGCAGCAAGTGGGTCTATACACTTCTGTATGGCCATATTAATGCACTTTGTAATGTACATTGTGCATTAAGTATGAGCCATACAGAAGTTATAAGAAGTTTTTCACTTACCTGCTCCGTTGCTAGCGTCCTTGTTCCCATGGAGCCGACTAATTTTGGCCGTCTAATGGCCAAATTAGCCGCGCTTGCGCAGTCCGGGTCTTCTTCTTTCTTCAATGGGGCCGCTCGTGCAGGATGCCGGCTCCGTGTAGCTCCGCCCCGTCACGTGCCGATTCCAGCCAATCAGGAGGCTGGAATCGGCAATGGACCGCACAGAAGCCCTGCGGTCCACCGAGAGAGAAGATCCCGGCGGCCATCTTCAGCAGGTAAGTATAGAAGTCACCGGAGCGCGGGATTCAGGTAAGCGCTGTGCGGTTTTTTTTTTAAGTCCCTGCATCGGGGTTGTCTCGCGCCGAACGGGGGGGGGGGGTTGAAAAAAAACAAAAAACATTTCGGCGCGGGACAACCCCTTTAATCACCTTAATTCAGTCATCCAGGAAACTCACCTTTACTACAACTACATCAAACTTATAAAGAGAACCTCGCTTCTAGCAAAAAATCCAAGTCTGAACGAGACATATGTGACTACCAGACTAATGCTGTGTATACTTCGTGCTTACAGTGCACAACACCGAACAAGAATCCAAAATCTATTTTAAAGAGGTCTAATGCCCACAACAAAAATATAAGTTTTTTCTTCTTTAGATCTGGATATGTTTAATGTACAAATGGATTTTTCAGATGATTCTTCCAATTATTTTGTAGCTTCAAATAAACATAAAGAATGTTCTTAGGCTACATTCACACTAACGAAAATCTTGCGTAAGTCTTGTGCATTGCAAGATGCACTATACTCACGAATATGAACTTCTTCTTTTGAATAGACTTACTCATATGAGCATTTTTTTTCCTGCACAGCAATGCTGCGAAGATAAAAATTGCATTGGGTTCTATCTTTTCACATTTCCTCAGAATACATCGCCATTGTTTTCAATGGGAAATTAACTCTTTAGTGACCAAGCCTGTTTGCGCCTTAATGACAAAGCCAAATTCTGGAAATCCGACGTGTCACTTTAACATAGAATAACTCTGTAAAGGGTTCGCATATCCAAGTGATTCTGACATCACTCTATCCGACCCTCAGTGTCTTTATAGGTGAACATTCTCCATGCTTCCCTGTCAAGCACTGATTCTTTTAACTGCTTGATGCACATATTAGTATCCTTTTTGATGGTGTCAAGCCAGCGTGTTATTTGCTGGCGCCTTCTTCTGGTTAAACTGGTCACTCTCAACATCATTGACTTGTCTAGCAAGTGTGCATGCATGATATAGCCAAAATAAGTCAGTTGCAGTCTACCGTAGTGACTTTAGCTTCTAGCGATGTCTCTGGTTTTATGTGATCTAATACTTCTCTGTTTGTTACCCGGGCTGTGCATGGCATTTTTAATAATTTCTCCACAGCATAACATTTCGAATGCATCGATTCTAGAGATGAGCGAGCATATTCGCTAAGGCAAACTACTCGACAGAGTAGTGCCTTATGCGAGTACCTGCCCGCTCGTCTCTGAAGATTCGGGTCCCGGCAGGGGGCGGCCGGGAAAAACAAGACCTCAGGAAAAACAAGATGGCAGTTAATGATAGGTCCGCGATCCCTCCCCACAATTCTTTAATAGGGGCCTAGCTCGGTCATACTCAGTGGCAATGATAAGTTAACAATGAGGGTGTTTGTTGGTGAAACATCACGTGACACCTGTATCTTTGAGGGGGGAACCAGGATTGATGGCAAAGAAAGAATTTAGGCAAGTCCATGTAGCTTTTGTGGTAAACCGAAGGTACACAGTTTACTCAGCACTTTCAAATAAATGAGTGGTAACAATTTATACCTTGCAGATTGTAGTTAACATACACTTTGGCAGTTGCTCCGAGAATAAGAATAACACATGCAATTTTCTTCATTGCTCTCTCTCTTAAGGTTACTAAAGACAACCCCGCCAGTCCCATTTATCTGACGGGTATGTCCAAAGTATTACTTTTTTTTAATTCAAATATTTTTGTTAACTTTTCTTCATCTGAAGACGTTTAAGTAGACAATACAAAAACACCCAAACATATTCCCGTAAGTCTCTCTTGTACTGCGTGAACAAATTCATTGTGGTCTTGTTCTGTTTTCTCATTGTGTAGATTCTTCATTTATTGGTACTTTATGTATCCTGTAATTCAAGGGCCGATGCAGTATAGTCCTTCCCTCCTTCCCTAATAGTCCCTCCCTACCCCGAACCAAAACTGTTTCAATGAATGCAGTATCTTATCCCCTAAGCAGATCTGAACTGAGGAGACCAAAGGCATGCAGCCATTTAAGACATATATTGTAGTTGTTCTCTAATGTTTTCCTTTTGCAGTAAACAATTAAAATTTCAGTGGCTTTGTTTTTGAGTTAGCCCAAGTTGGGAGGGATTTCATCCAGCCTATGTTGCACTATTAATTTTCTGGCTAAATATAATAGTCTAGCTACTGCTAATTTTCATTTTTGTAAATCATTTACATATCCCAAAACACATACCAATGGGGTAAACTCCAGAATGATCCCATACACATCATAGATCAGACTGCATACCTCGGACCAATATCTTTTATGTTTCGGGCAAGGCCACATCATATGTATAAGATCTGCTGTGTGGGACTTACATCTAATACATAGAGGGGAGTCTCTCAGGCCAATATTAAATAGAAACGCTGGAGTGCAGTATACTTTATGTAATAAGTATATTTGTGATAATCTGTGGGATTCACTTAGGGAGAGCTTTGGGGGTCATCTGTAGAATCTCTTCCCACAGTGACTCCTCTATTGGGCTAATATTTCTCTCACATCTGCTTCTCTGTGCCAGAGGATAGCGCATGTTTATCTGACCCTGTATACACGAATACATTTGTGATATCTTCCCCCTTGTACTGGTGGAGACACCTAAAATTTCCACTGAAAGAAATTTCTTCAATTGTAAATCCTCAAGCCCTTCTTCCACCTGAAAAGGATGTCTAAGCTGCAGATATTTGAAGAACTGTGTGTGTGGGAGATCAAACTCAGCACGCAGCTGCTCAAAAGATTTCATGCTTGTTGTTGATACTATTTGGGACAATTGTCTAATCCCCTTGTCTTTCCATCCCTGGAAGTCCTCCAGTTTATCTAATTCCTGTAGTCTCGGATTGTATAACCTTTGGTCTCTGTAATCTCTCTAACTCTCCACCATACCCTATGCATAAGGACTAGAGTCAATAGGCTCTGGGCATTAGTTCTAAATTTGAAGCTCTCCAGGGTCTCAAATAAATGTGCGTTATTAAAGTATGCTTTAAGAAATCGGAAGCTCGTATCTTGTGTATCTTCCGATTACCATCCTCTAAAGTACTGGATCTGGGATGCTAAGAAGAACGACATGGGGTTAGGCAGTGCCAGTCCTCCCTCTCCCTTCGGATTACTCAGTATCTCTAGTCTAATTCTGGGTCCTTTCCCTCTCCAAATCAGATCCCTAAATAATCTGTTTATTTTATAAAAGAGTCCCTGTGAAATCCAATGAGGTGAGTTATGAAGTAAATAAAGTAACTACGGCATCCATATAATCTTTATCAGGTTCACGCTTCCTACAATCAATAGAGGGAGTTTACACCAGACATCATGCTTCTTTCTAAAGCTCATCATCAATGGTTCTAGGTTCAGTTTTCCATATTCCTGCACTTTCCTCGAAACCTTGACACCCAGATATGTAATGACCGATTCGCAGCTCATGGAGGTCTTGCCCTCTTCTACAACTAGATGAGGCTTATCTACAGGTAGTATGACGGATTTACTCCATACTACCCAATCAGGAACATTGCTGCATCTAAAGATTCTCCGGCGTCACTCACAAATCATCTGCATACAACGCGGCTTTTTCCTCTACCCGTTTTCATTTGAATTCAACTACCGCCGGACAAGATCTCAGCATGCTTGCGAGGGGCTCAATCACTAGTGCAAACAGAAGTGGAGAAAGCGGACAGCCTTGTCTTGTTCCCCTGTGTAGCGAGAAAGTCTCCGAACAACTGCCGTTTACCGTGACACAGGCCTGCACCTTTGCGTATAGTAGTTTTTTGAAAGCCACAAAAGTCTGTCCAAATCCCATTCTATACAGCACTTCCCTTTCCACATAAAAGGCCATTCCACACTGTCAAACGCTTTGGCAGCGTCCAACGAGCACTCCACCCTCCGTCCCTAATTATCTGTCGGTAGCTGAAGATTAAGGTACAATCTTCGTATATTAACCACCGTGAACCGCGCAGGAATAAATCCGCTTTGGTCTGGATGGATCAGGGATTCAACCACACTTGAGAGTCTGTTAGCCAAGACCTTCGCCAGAATCTTTACGTCAACATTTAGTAGTGAAATAGGCGTATACGAATCTGGCATCAAGGGGTTCTTCCCTGGTTTCGGAATAATTGTTATTACTGCATTTCACAAGGACTGTGGTAGCTCTGCCCGTTGCACCGCCTCCAAATGCACCTCCAACAGCTTTGGCAACAGTACGCCTGCATACTGCTTATATAATTCAACTGGGAGTCCATCACCCCCTGCGCCTTATTATTATGCAATGATTCCAAGGCTTCCTCCATCTGGCCAAAATCTATCGGGGTATCCAGGAATTCCCTTTGCTTAGCGGTCAGCCTTGGCAGAGCAATGTCTGCCAGATATTGGCTGATTTGCTCTTTTGTTTTACAAAGACTGAAGGAATACAAGGAGCCATAATATTGTCTTATTATTTCTCTAATTGCGTCAGAGTCCGTCTCTATCATGTCGTGGCTGTTTCTAATCCCTGTGATGTATATGGTGCCCCTTTGTGCCCTACAGACTACGGCCAGCATATGTCCAGCTCACTCGCCTTCCTCAAAATAAGCCTGCTTTCTGAATTTGCTTTTATGTGCAGCAGTTTCTAGGGTATACAGGTTCAAAGCCTCCTGATCCCCTGCCATTGTCCCAGCGCTTCCGCTGTACCCAACTCCACGTACCTAGCTTCACTGTCGTCTTATTGTTTTCTTAGCTCTTCTCCTCTCTCTTTATGTCTCCTCTTAGTCTATGCCACCCGTTGCATTTGGATACCTCTAAAATAGGCGTTTATCGACTCCCACTGCACATTAATAGTCATGTATCCTACGTTCAACTCAAAATATTCCTTTAGGGTTTCTCCTAGATCCTGATGTCCTATAATATTGAGCGAGTATGCATTAAATATCCATAAAGGGCGCCTAGGCGTTCCAATTCTGGAGTGTTGTATAACCACCTGCATACGGGAGTGATTAGACAGTAGTCTTGGTAAGTATCTGACCAGCAGTACCCCATCCTATAACAGAGTGTTACCAATCGCCAGGTCCATACGTGACATAGCCTGATACATACAGGAATGGCAGAAATAGTATCTGACACCAGGGTTCTTGGCTGGCCATATATCTAGTAGGAGTGTCTCTGCCAACAGGCGCCTTAGCGGGGTTAAACCCGCTCTGTCTGGTGTTCCTTGTGCACGCAATCAATCCCAGTAGGGATCTATCACTGAATTAAAATTTCCTAGCATTAGCACCGGGATATCTGGTATATCTGCAATAAAGCCCATTACTTGTTTCAAGACTGCACTACTATAGGGAGGTGGAAGATATATTGAGATCAACAGCCAAACATAATTAAATATCTTACAGTGTAGACAAACAAAGTGAACCTCTGCGTCTATCCTCTGCGCAATTACGGCAAACGGGATGGAGTTGTGCATGTAGAGTACACTTAGTGGAAGCTATGCGCTGCCCACTGGACTTTAAAGGAAGACAGTGAATCTCGGGAAAGATGCGTTTCCTGTAGACATAATATTAACGGGTGGAATTCTTTAACTGTCTGAAGTACCCCTAGATGCTTAACCGGATCTCCCATTCCTCATATGTTCCAAGACAAAATCGTAAATCTATTAGCCATTTCTCATTAGCTGAGTATTGGCAAAAGGAGTCACGGTAATCAAGAGTCAGGTGGTACCACGGTACACCACAGTCTCCTCACAGTAGAGCTCAAGTACATTCCCCTCCCCACCAGCACAAGAGAGACAACAAACAAACGAAACAAACATTCCCCACATAGATCTTACAGATCTGTTGAAACCCACACAGATCGGGATATCAGTCCACCAAGCCACAAGGAATGGCGGTGTGTCCATTACTGTAGAGACAGAAAAATTTAAACTTGGGAAAATAACACCAAAAATAAGAAAAAACGCTCTGAGAAAATCACACAAGGTTGCATTCTTGAATTGCCATTTCTTCATTCGTTAGCTTTTACATTTTTGACGCTTTGCTCTGTCACTTTTCCTAGGGAATAAACAAAATTGTTGCGCAACTCCTCTTTTGTCACCGGTCATTACTGAGCTACTCCAGGCGGCGAGGTGAGCGCACATTGCAGGTTAATGTCTTTCCAACCAGGTCGAGGCAGTTTTAGGACTATCAAAGAACTGCGTTTCCATCAGCGCTACCACTCTGAATCGGGTACACCATGGCGTAGGGTGCACGCAGATCTCACAGCCGTTTTTTAACTTCCATGAAAGTCCCTCTCTTATTTTGTACTTCTGCAGAGAAATCAGGAAAAAAGGAAACTCTGGCACCATTAACTTTAATATCGCCTTTATCTGTAGCAGTGATTCCCAACCGGGGTACCAGAGGCTGCCAGGGGTGCCGCGGTTCTCTGGCTGGAAATCATGTAATATTGTATGGTATTGTTGTATCTTGTCTCCATGTGAACTTAGAGGTGGAGACAATGGTTTGGCTGTATCTCTAACAGGGAAGGGCTAGCAGGGCCAACTGATAAGTGTCCCCAGAGTGGTGCTCCAGTTGTCCAGCAGCGGAGCTGACCGCCAGCTGACGCCTCCTGTTACTCAGCTTGGTGTCCCTTCCTGTCACTCACCACAGGGCTCTACCTTCCAGCATACCGACTCCTTCGCTGTAAGTCTCAGTGGCGGGGAATGGTCCTGTTGTACCGCAGCGGGGCTTACTCAAGTTCGAAGCATTGGTGGAGCGACTCTGCTGCTGAAAAAGGCAGTGGCAAGCCAGGAAGGGAGGGGGGGAGGGGCAGCTGAGTGTCGGGGTTAATGAAAGCACGCCGGCGGGGACACTCAGCGCTGCACCCAGGATGACGAGACGGCTGAGCAGCGGATTTAAAGACAGGAGGCCGATGGGGAAACTTAGCACTGCAGGCAGGACGGGGAGACAGGTAAGCGGCAGGGGGGTGACTGACAGGAGGGTCAATGGGACATGCTGGAAGATCGCCCATCACAGTGACATGGGGTGTCCAGAGTGGACCCTGCAGTCCGGCGGGGGGAAAGTACCACGGCTCAGGGAGCAGTGAGACACGCACTTAAAGCAGATATGCCAGCAGCAATTGGCTGTTGTGGGCATCACCTAACCCTCCCCTATAACTCAGCGGCAGGAACAGAACCGACGGCCAGGACTGGGGCCGCAATAGGGGTCACCTATTACTGCCGGGGCCGCAATAGGGGTCACCTATCACTGCCGGGGCCGCAATAGGGGACGCCTATCACTGCCGGGGCCGCAATAGGGGTCACCTGTCACTGCCGGGGCCGCAATAGGGGTCATCTATCACTGCCGGGGCCACAATAGGGGACGCCTATCACTGCCGGGGCCACAATAGGGGACACCTATCACTGCCGGGGCTGCAATAGGGGTCACCTGTCACTGCTGGGGCCGCAATAGGGGTCATCTATCACTGCCGGGGCCGCAATAGTGGTCACCTATCACTGCCGGGGCTGCAATAGGGGCCACCTATAACTGCCATGGCTGCAATATTTACTACCAAGGCCACCAATATAGGGGGTCACCATTACTACCGGGGCCACCAACATAGGGAGTCGCCATTGCTACTGGGGCCACCAACATGGGGGGGGGACACTATTACTGCATGTGGCAGATTCGTTGTGGAATTTATCAACCACTTTGCTGTAGCAACAAAGTGGATGAGATTTTGAAAATTACCCACACGGTGTGGAAACAATCTGTACAAAACCCGTGTGGATATTGACATGTGGTGCGGGATTTAATTCCACAGCATGTTAATTTTAAATATAATGTTTAGCAATAGCTCACCCAGTGCTCCAGCGCTCTTCCCTGTGTATTTTTTTTAAACAGCCCTGTCCTTTTTATAACAATGGAGGTAAAAATAATATGTTGTAATAAGCCACACCCTAGCCACGCCCCTGACAACACTATGGCCACACCCCTAACCACACCCCCTTTTGGTAGGGGTGCCGCGCCATAAAAAAATTTCTGAGGGGTGCCCCAAGGCTGAAAAGGTTGGGAAACACTGCTCTAAATCATCAATTTTGGCACACAGGGACGCTACTTTTTGTGCATTACTATGCACTTCACGTTGTACAGGCACCACTCTATGTCTCTGATCCTTCCCTCTACAGCTTTTCAGATATTTTCTGCACATTTTGCCTGAGGAAGCTCATGTGTTCTTGCAAAGTGCCAAACTGTTGGTAAACTGCTTGCATTGTGTTAGTGCACTTGGTCACCTAGAATTTCCTGCAATGTGGGCTCTGCTATATCAGAGTTTGCTTTATGAATTGTCTCAATGGGTGCCTGGCTTCTCTCCCCACTGCGTGTCTGCCCCCCTCCCCCCCATCTCTCTCCATCCCCTGCGCTGTGTATAGAGGGTCTTACCGAAGAACCAGGATTTCTCCCGGTGGTCACACAGTTCTGCTGCTGGCAGCAGCTCCTCTCTGGCATAGCGAGCCAGTCTGGCAGCGGTGTTCCTGCTATATTCAGAGCGGGACGTCAGAAGACTTCCCGGCACCTGCTCCCGCTCTGCATACGTGTCAGTGCCATCTTGCCCACCGCTCTGGCAGCTCGCCTCCCCGGCTCTCTCCTTATCTTTCTTGAGGGTCATGACAAGTTGCGGCAGCTCAGCATCTCCCTCGGCTTCCTGACCACCGGAGGAGTCCCTGCAGTAACGGTGAGTCCGGGCACTCCCGGTTCCAGGGTGATTTTGCAGGATACATCCCTGGCTTGGCTCCACCCGAAGTATTGCTTAGTAGAGATATGGGGTGACTAAGACCGGGCTGCCTGCACTACCTTTACTTTGAGTTCTCAGGGGCAAATAATTCTCAATATTGTGTAGACTGTACTCGGGTCTTGTCCTCCACACTGTGTTTCTTTCTGTCTCTTTTTCTTCCTCTTTTATTCTCCAGTACACCACCTCCTTTCTCGTCCACCTCCCAGTAATGACTTCCCCGACCCCTCCTCTATCTGTAGTTTTACTGCACTACTCCTCCTAACTCTGACTCACTTCCTGCTTCACCCTGCTCACTTTCCCAGGCTTCTCACAA
Organism: Eleutherodactylus coqui; assembly: GCF_035609145.1. Taxonomy (NCBI): domain Eukaryota; kingdom Metazoa; phylum Chordata; class Amphibia; order Anura; family Eleutherodactylidae; genus Eleutherodactylus; species Eleutherodactylus coqui. The sequence continues at coordinate 263,117,499 of NC_089841.1, read as the reverse complement.
CTCTTTCCCCATGACTAATCATGGAAATTACTGACAAGCAGCCAATCTGAAGCAAGCTGTTGCCAGGTAGAACAACTTTAACTCATGAATTAGGGGAAAGACGAAGTCTCTCTCGCATACGATTCCATCTATGTCTCCGCAGGTATTAAGGACTTCCGAGTATCTGACTACCCTGTAGTACCCTCCGGGTCACTACAATTGTACATCCACCTGTCTTTTCTTGTCCTTCCTGGCTTCACATTGGAAAATGGTGCTCAGCTTCTTGGTGTCCTCCATATTGCCCCTGGCTTTGGCTACTCTTCATTGATTGGCTATTTTGATGGTGTTATCAGATAGTCGCTTGCTCATCTTCTTTGGCTTTTGGTATTGCACATATCTCTCAGCAATTTTAATGGATGTATCTCGGATTGCTTGCCATTGCTTAACCAGATCTTTTCCTTCTGGACTGAGTATGTCAAAACTGTTCTTATCTTCCACAACATACATTAGTGATATGTTGTCAACAGTGAATTTCTTCTGGTTGCTACTCTTCTTGATCTAGCAGTTTGAGCTTCACTTTAGCCACTAACAGTTGATGATCTGTGCTGCAGTAGGCACCAAGAAGCATCATTGAGGTGGCAGTAGAGCTTTTCCAGTGTTGACACAGGCACAGAATGAAGTCAATCTGGTTGCGATGGAACTCAATTTTGCACCCACCTATGTCATGAACCTGTATCAGATGATCAAACAATCAAAGATGTCAATAAATTTATATGACTGTTAACTGTAAAGAGACATTTTCCTAATATTTCTACTATAGAAAATTCTACTCCAGTTATTCCTACTACTTCAGATCAAGTTAATCAAGTTTGGACAACAAGCTATTCCTTTGGCAATGACATTTGATGAACAATTTACTACTCTAGCTTTCATCAATTTACAAGATGAGTCCCCTTCTCCTGTGGATGTGATTTCTACAACCATTAATAGATTAAAAATATCCAATCCAGATTTTTATCCTCTCCAAACAATCTGTCTCTATGAGAGGAGTCTGGTCCATATGCCTCCCATAACCCATTTCTGCAAAAGATCCATTGATATGGGAGATATATAAACGAGCTCCTCCTTATTTGACAGGATCCCCCCAGTTTGGATTTAGATTTTGTTTCCTATCTCAATAATAATATTTTTGGTCTCTCTTTTACTTCAGCAACATTCTGTCTCTCTCTATTTTCTTGATGTCCACCTTATTCCAGGGATTATTCCAATTGCCAGACTGGAAGTCAGAAAGGAATTTTTTTCTGTTAAGGGTGGGTTCACATGAGTGTGTTTTTGTGTGTACTTAGGTGTGTACATACGTGTGCACCTAGGTACGAGCAAAAACACGCGTGAACACAGCTGCGTGCTTGTTGTCAACGGAGCCACGGCTGCTGGCGGTGGCTCTATTGAAAACAATGCTCTGCCAGCACCCCTGCATTCTTTTTCAGGGAAGGGCTTTACATATAAGCCCTTCCCTGAAAAAGAAACATTTTAGTGTAAAAAAAAAAACCTCTCCACCACTGCCGTGACCCCCGCGGGCATGAAGAACACATCTGCTGCATGCGGCAAATATTTCCTTCACCCTCGCTAGTTAAAAGAATTCCCTGCTGGTACATCCGTGGCAGATGCAGCAGAGGAATTCTTCAATTCTCAACCGCAGCTGCGGTAGAGAATGCTGCTGGCGGCATCCCCGTCAATGGCTTTTCAGGGAAGGGCTTCATAAGGCCTTCCCTGAAAAACCATTTAAAATAGTGTACAAAAAAGAAAAAAAATAACCTGCCAGGGCTCAGCGCCGACTTCTGCCGCTGTCCCCCGCTCTGTAGTTCTGAGCTATCAGCAGCCGGGGATTTAAAATCCCCGCCTGCTGGTAGCTCTGATTGTAATTGGCTGAGCGCCAATCACAATCAGAGCTACCAGCAGGCGGGGATTTTAAATCCCCGGCTGCTGATAGCTCAGCACAGCAGTGCAGAGCCGGGGACAGCGGCAGAAGTCACGGCTGAGCCCCGGCAGCCGTCAATGGCTATTCAGGGAAGGACTTCATAAGCCCCTCCATGAAAAGCCATTTAAAAAAGTGTAAAAAAAAATACTCACCTGCCAGAGCTCAGCCGCGCCTTCTGCAGCTGTCCCCGACTCTGTAGTACTGAGCTATCAGCAGCTGGGGATTTGAAATCCCCGCCTGCTGGTAACTCTGATTGTGATTGGCTGAAGTGCTTATGAAGCCCTTCCCTGAAAAACCATTGACGGCTGCCGCGGCCACTTCTACCCCTGTCCCCGGCTGTAGCGCTTCAGCCAATCACAATTAGAGCTATCAGCAGGCGGGGATTTAAAATCCCCGCCTGCTGATAGCTGAGATCTACAGAGCCGGGGACAGCCAGGAGAAGACGTGGCTGAGCCCGGTAGCAGAAGGGAGGTATGTTTTTTTTAACACTTTTCTTTGTTTTTCAGGGAAGGGCTTATATTTAAAGCCCTTCCCTGAAAAACGTTTCAGGGGTGCCGGCAGCAGGATCCTCCACCGCAGCTGTCATGTGTGACAGCTGCGGTAGTGAATCCTTTATTTATTCCTCGCAGGAATTTAGAATTCCTCTGCTGCATCTGTCACAGATGTGGCAGGTGCAGCAGGGAATTCTTTTTCCTTGTGGGGATGCAGGAAGCATCTGCTATACGCGGCAGATGTGTTCTGCATTCCCGCGGGACATGGCAGCGGCGGAGAGGTAAGTTTTTTTTAACTTTTTTTTTATTTACACTAAAATGTTTCTTTTTCAGGGAAAGGCTTATATGTAAAGCCCTTCCCTGAAAAAGAATGCAGGGGTGCACGCACAAAAACACGCTCGTCTGACCCCATTCTAAGGGCGCATTCAGACGACCGTATATCGGCCGGGTATTCACACCGGCCGATATACGGCGTCTCTCTCTGCAGGGGGAGGAGGCTGGAAGAGCCGGGAGCAGTGCTCTGAGTTCCCGCCCCCTCTCTGCCTCCTCTCCACCCCTCTGCACTATTTGCAATGAGAGGAGGCAGGGTGGGGCGGGGCTAAGTTACGGGAATTAGTTCCACTCCGTCCCACCTCTCCTCATTGAAAATAGTGCAGGGGGGGTGGAGAGGAGGCAGAGAGGGGGCGGGAGCTCTGAGCACTGCTCCCGTCTCTTCCAGCCTCCTCCCTCTGCAGAGAGGGACACCGTATATTGACTGGGCCTGAAAAGCCAGCCGATATACGGTTGTCTGAATGCGCCCTCAGGCCTTAGTCAGACGGGCATTTTTTCGCGCGATTTGCGCATGCGCATGCGTCCGGCGATTTTTTAAAACCATTGCTTTGCAATGGTATCGGACACATGAGCGCTGTTTATGCGCTCGTCTGATAAATTATAGAACAGAAATCGCAGATCGCACCTATCTGCGATCTGCGATTCCTGTTCTCTTCTCTATATGCGCTCAATGGGGCCGGCGGCAGCAGCGCCGACCCCATTGAGAACATATAGAAGACAAATCATTCTTCTCTGCCACAGCTGTAACAAGAAGAACGATGTTTGCCCATTGAATTCAATGGAGCCGGCAATACAGCGCTGAGCGCTGAGCCAATCAGAGGCAGCACTCACTCACCCATTCATGAATTCATGAATGGGTGTGTGAGTGAGATCTGCCTCTGATTGGTCAGGCTGTGACCAATTAGAGGCAGCTCATTCAGCAGGCGGGGATTTTAAATCCCCGGCTGCTGAATACTACTCACACTGAATATGAGGGTTTTTACCTTTCTGTGGTCATATTCTAAGAAAGATTCATTTTTTATGAGAAGTGCTGGAGCTTTTTTCCACATCACATTCTCTAGAAATCGGCTAGGTGTTGTTCATAGTCTCCTTGTTAGAGGTTGGCTCTTTGGCATAACGTGTGGATCAAGATTTTGTGTGAGTTGTATTTTACTCTTTTATTGTTTATCTATGTCACTGATATTACAATGCATTTCTCTAATATCCAATGTCCATTTGCAAAATTGAATTGTGTAATCCGTGCGAGGCACCCGTGTGGACGATCCGCAGTTTAAGCAGCCCATAGAGAAGAATGGGGCATCCGCACTTAATTAAACACCTACGGATTTGATTTGATTTGATTTGCAGATGGCACGCATGGAAAAGTAATCATAGCATGCTCCATTTTAGCACGGATGACGCGGATGGGCTCCATTCACTTCTATTGAAGCGAGTGATCCTTAGTACATCCACAAATACAATTGTGGATTCACTGCAGATTTGAAGGTTAAAATCAATTAGGTAGGTGGGAAAAAGGCTGGGAGGTGGGCCTACAGATTTTTGCATTCACATACATCCGTTCGAGTATTTAATGTGGTCCTCCCATCAGTTCAAAGGGAACAAGGGCTTTAAATGCACAGTTTCCAATGGTGGGAGCATGATGTTCCAAATTTCCGATTTACTCAGATTGATCCTAAAATTACTGACCTGGCTATACCTATCAAACTCTTGGAGGATAGCGGGTATTGCCCGTCTAAGGTTTGTAATATATACCAGAAGATCATCTGCAAAGCCACTCTGAGCTCACTTATGTTTGTTTATAGCACATTACCTCCCTGTTATCTCTATTGCCGTTAGCCAATGATTCCATTACCAGAACGTATAATGTTGGGAACAGTGGGCACCCTTGCCGGGCACCCTTGCCGCGTGCCATTTCTAATGTTGATCGGATTAGAGAGTTTCCCATTTACCTAAACTTCCGCTGTGGGGTTATTATCCAGTTTAATAACCCACTCACCAGTCCTATCTTCTTCTGCAGCATCTAAGAAAGCCCAGCTTGCTCAGTCAAAAGCTTTCTAGGTATCAACCAAGAGCAGGCATGGTGGACTATTTGCCTCCCAAGCTTTTTCTAGGAAAGTGTTCTGATTGTATTGTCCCTGGCCTCCTTCCTCAGGACAAATCCCACCTGATTCCTATGGATAAGCTCCTGAGTGAAAGGTCACAGATGAGTGGCTATGGTTTTCGCAAAAATTTTAGTATCACCATTCAGTAAGAAAATCGGGCGATAATTCCCGCATGACATAGGATCTCTGCCTGGTTTCGGGACAACTGTTCTAGTGGCTTGCAGGGCCTGAGACGGAAAGGGGCAGCTCCCCAAGACCGCGTCAAAGGCCCTACTCAGGAGTGGAACTATGAGTTTCCCGCAGATTTTTATAAAACCTGGGGGTAAAGCCGTCGGTGCCAGGACTCTCCCCTATTTTCATATTCTTCATTTCCTCCATAATTTCCCTCATAATCTCCTGTTTTAGCAAGTCATCCTCTAATGTCACTGAGCTTCCTGTAGGGATTGCTGTCAGAGCGTAACTCTGTAAATATTAATCAATCGCTGACGTATCTGCCACCCTATTGATATTATATAACTCGCCATAGTATTTCCTGTAGCACTCCAAAATATCGCTTGTTGCATGAACTTCCCCTTTATCAGGTGAGCTCATTGCGAAAATGTAGTACTGGTTTTCCCGAGGGTTTAATACCCTTGCCAACCAGGGGCCACATTTATTACCATACTCATATTTATTCTATCCCACATGCACAAATGGGCCCTATCCATGATCTCTAAGATTTGTTGGCGTAGAGTCGAGATCTCCACATTTAAAGATGGGAAAGCTTTTGATTTATTTGCTTGCTCCACCATATTCAGCCGAGAAATCAAGTCCACCAACTCACCCGCTCCATCCTTTGTGAGCCTTGCCCCATGGGAAATAAAAATACCCCTGAAAACACATTTCAAGGCTTCACAGTGGATGGTCAGGGATGTTGTGGCCATCTTGTGGATTTCCGCAAAGGCATCTATTGTCTGTCTGATCTGAAGGCAGCAAGCGTCACCCAAGAGATTATCGTTGAGTCTCCAAGAATTCAACCCCCCTAACTCTCCTGTCCCAGCATATTAGAACCTGAGGCGAGCTGTGCCAGGTCCCCCAGTATATGACAGCCAAACGAAGCCTGACCTGTATTGGAAGAATAGATATTAGCCACCGTTAGTATACGATGTCCCAAATCCATTTTATGGAAAATAAATCTATCCCCGCTGTCCACCTTGGAGGCCAAAATTTTGTGTGGGAGACTCTTATGAATTGCTACGGACACTCAACATACCCTCCTTTCAGGATGCACACTATGGTAACAACTTGTGTAATATCTGTTATTCCCCTTGGGGAGATGACCTTCTCTGTAGTGTGTCTCCTGAATCAGTAAGTCCCCTGGCATTATATGAACAAAAGGAAAGGCTGGTTATGTAGGCGGTTCAGTAGCTGTAAGGGGTATTTTAATGGCAACTGGTATGCGGGAACTAGTGGGGCAGTAATAGAGAAAGTTGAATAGACAGGCAGGAGGGAAAGAAATGTAAAGTTGAACGACAGAAAAGAGTCATTCTGTCAATTGGGGTGCAGAATCCCAATCTCGCAGGGTAGGAAACCAACCGAAGGTCAGTTACAGATGACACAAAAGTATCGTCAGCCCAAAGGGGAGGAAAGTCTAAGGTGCCAAAACAGTCCCGCCCCACCCCTGTCAGAAAACCATATATCAAATTGCTTACAAATGTATAATCAGTTTCAAAAAAGATGAAATGTGTAATTAAAGCTGTTGTCCCGAGGCAAAATCGAAAATTTTTTCTCTGCCCAGTCCCCCTTCTACAGCAAAAATCACAATGTACCCCCGGAAAGCGTTTTTAAAGATGGTTTCTACTCACCATTACAGCGTTTCATGAAGTTATAAAATTTCTTCTTTCAAGATGGCCGCTGGTCCTTTCCCAAAGGTGCACCGCGGTTTTCTCCCATGGTGCACCGCGGGTCTTCTCCCATGGTGCACCATGGATTTCTTCTCCAGTCTTGCGTTCCACTGCCGATTACAGCCACCTCATTGGCTGATCGGCACCACGTGACGGAGGCGGAGCTATGATGACGCGGAGAAGAGGGAGGAGCCAGGATGCCGCTTGTGAGCCCGGACACAGCCAGCAGAGCATTCTTATCTGCGCAAGCGCCGACAGTTGCGGCGACCAGAGAAGGCTTCAGTCGTCGCCATGGAGACGGGGACGCCAGCGCCGGAGGGGGTAAGTGTATAACTTCTGTATGGCTCATATTTAATGCACAATGTACATTACAAAGTGCATTAATATGGCCATACAGAAGTGTATAACCCCACTTGCTTTCACGGGACAACCCCTTTAACTGTTATGCACAATAATACCATAAATCCATGCCAGGACTCCCTTGGGGCTGGGACAGGTAGGGCTGGGATGTGTGGCCAGTCTGGAATTGCCCCCATGGAAAGCTCCAGAGCTCCCAGAAACCCAAGAGGATCTGCAGGAGATCTGAAGGACGCCGATCTGCCATTCCTGGAGGCTGTAAGATGGAAGGAGTACCCCCATCTGTATAATATATTATTGGCTCTGAGCACATCCAGGATTGGCCTCACTGCTCTGCGCAGTTGCATGGTGCGTCGAGCCAGGTCTTGGAAAACTGCAATAGGGGCTCCATTATGGATTAGCATATCCTTCCTGTTACAGGCACTTTTCATGATGGCCTCTTTATCTTTGAAAAAATGTATGTGGCACACCACATCATATGTCCTGTTTGGATCATCAAGTTTAAACGTAGAGTCCTGTGTATGCAATCAATTTTAACTGGTTTCTCAGGGCCCCGCTGCAGCAGTGAGCAAAAGAAATTGCGAGCCCAGTCCTCTAATTGTGGTGGGGGTCACCTCCTCTGATAAGCCCAGCAAGCACAAATTGTTGCACCTGTGGCGGTTCTCAAGGTCGACTAGGTGCGCCAGCATATCCGCCATTTGTAAAGCTTGTGCATTTATAGCTTAGCTATGGGCATGTAGTGTGGAGAGAACCTTTTCCTGTGACTCCTCAACTGCATTTAAGTGGTTTCTCACTTATTTAAGCTCATATTGTAAAAGGGATAAAGCTTCGTTATGTGAAGCCTCAAGCCGCTGAAAGTACCTCTGTGTCGGGAGTGTTTTTTCCAATCCCACTCGTCGTCCGATGAGCGGTCATAAGCAGAAAGTGATCTACCTGGCATAGGCATGGCTATTGCGGTGTTGCTCCGTCAGCTCCTTTGTGGAAGACTTACCCTCCGCTCTGGCGAATTGCTTATGGTGACCACGGGGCCTATTAATGTAGGAGCCTGGCTGCCACTCAAGTCTCCTCTACAGGCCACTAACTCTGCTGTGCGCCTGGGGTAGGGCCTTCAGAATCCTGTACCTCAGCAAGCTGGGAGTATGCAGCCCTGTGGGTGGGACTACCACCCTCATTATGTGGAGTGTCAGATCCTGAAGATAGGTTGGAGGCTTCTCCAGATGTGGTGTCAGCCCTGAGGGCTTTTTAGGCACTTAACTGCCCCGCTAGCGCTTATCCTGCCTCCACTGCAGTGCTCGCCTCCTCTCTACCACCACTGGCTGTTATGGGAGCTGGGCGCAAATGGTCTATTGTCATTTTGGATGCAGGAGCCAGCTGACCGTGGCCCCCGAAGTACCGCTGGATCGCCGTCGGCTCATCCTCCACCACATTTTGTGCCTTCCCTGTGCCCTTCCTCTTCACCATAATGCCATTGGGGATCGTTCTGCACCTGCTGTAGCGTGGTAAGCTGGGTTTTACCAGCGATTGCAGCAGGAGCTAAGGTAGTGTACGTCCTACTCAGGCTTCGGTAGACTTCATCCCCCGTTGATCTATTTATATTAGGCTGTTTTCACATCTGCGCTACAACTTAAATTTGGATCTGGCTCAAAATACTAGAAGAAAAAGCCTTGCATGCAGGACTTTTTTGTCCAATAAAATGCCGGACAACTGAATGGAAACCAAAGGAACTCTATTATAGTCAATGTGGTCTGTTTGGCATTGTTAGGTTCTGTTATAAGACAGATCTGTTTGGTGAGGGAATTCCCCTTTCTTGCTCCCATAATGGAGCAGGAAAGCAGTACCCCAAGCACAGATGTGAAAGCAGCCTTAGAAATTGCAGTAATCAGGGATGGATGCAACACAAGTAGTGCAAGTAGTTTTTCAAGTAGTACAAACTCCTCCTTAAAGAAAGCTTGACTATCACTCATCCTGATCAGTGTTACCTGTGAAGCAAGTCGGGTTGGGGATTGTATATGATCTCGGGAAGCAGACACATTCTTTTCTTCTACTCTATGGATTAACAGTAAAATGTAAGTAAGCAAGCTGAAAGTACAGTAAGAAGGACATGATTTTAGAGGATTTATCCTGCTCTGTTTTGATAATGTTTATATATACTTATGGATTGTATTTGTGTTTAAGTCCTGATTTAGTCACTTCTAGTCAGAAGTTGGGTTCACAGAAGTCTTTGGGTGGTACGTACTCTAGTATCTGTGCTTGACACCTTATATATATTTTATTTTTAAGTCAAAGATGAAGGGCATTCCCACACAATCTACTTTAGGGAATATTGGATTCTTCTTACATTCTTTTAAGTGACTATTTAAAAAAAAAAAAAAAAAATAGCAGTAGACCAAAAAGGTAAAGAGCAACAACATCAGCATAGCTTTATAGACTTTGATCTGATATCTCCTTTTCAAATCTTTTGCTTTTGTGTTTTTTTTAAGTTAACCCCTTAATGACACAGCCTATTTTGGCCCAAAGTACTTAAAGGGGTTGTCCCGCGCCGAAACGGGGTTTTGTTTTTTTTAACCCCCCCCCCCCGTTCGGCGCGAGACAACCCCGATGCAGGGGTTAAAAAAACAAACCGGAGAGTGCTTACCTGAATCCCGGCGGTCCGGCGTCTTCATACTCACCTGCTGAAGATGGCCGCCGGGGTCTGCTCCCTCCGTGGACCGCAGCTCTTCTGTGCTGTCCATTGCCGATTCCAGCCTCCTGATTGGCTGGAATCGGCACGTGACGGGGCGGAGCTACACGGAGGCGGCATTCTGCACGAGCGGCCCCATTGAAGACAGCAGAAGACCCGGACTGCGCAAGCGCGGCTAATTTGGCCATCGGAGGCCGAAAATTAGTCGGCACCATGGAGACGAGGACGCCAGCAACGGAGCAGGTAAATATAAAACTTTTGATAACTTCTGTATGGCTCATAATTAATGCACAATGTACATTACAAAGTGCATTAATATGGCCATACAGAAGTGTATACCCCACTTGCTGCCGCGGGACAACCCCTTTAACAATTTTGGGGGGATTTTCATCTCCTCATTTTATAAGCCATAATATTTTTATTTTCTGTAGACATGGCCATACAAGGGCTTGCTTTCTGTATGCTGAAATTTAGTTTTTATTGGTATCATTTTTATGTACATAAAATGTATTGTATAACTTTTATTAATTTTTTTAGGGCAGGGAAAGCAAAACACATCAGTTCTGCCATGTTTTGTTTGCTTTTTTAATCATGCAGCATAAAAGACATAATACATTTTTTTCTGCAAGTCGGTATAACTATAACGGTACCAAAATTATAATTTTTTTAGTTTTTTCCACTATTGCACAATAAAACCCCTTTTTTGTAAAATATTATTTTTTCTACATCGTTGCCCTCAAAGTCTTTTGCCTGATGAGCAGTAGTTTTTAATGATACCATTTTGGGTTTCCGTAGAGCTTTTTTGATCACTGTTATTACATTTTTTGGGAGGCAAAAGGACAAGATAAGCATTTTGCCTTCGTTTTTATTTAGTTATTTTTTACAGTTTTTGCCGTGAAGGATATATAGTGAGTTCAACTTATTGTACAGGTCGTTACGGATACGATGATACCAAATATGAAGATTTTTTAATAAAACTTTTTTCTATACAAATAGGGGAAAGTGCCAAAAACATCCCACGCAATCCACAGGACAAAAGTTTACTTCCTGTTGTGTTAAGTACCCTGCAGCCATGACATAAACTTACATCCTGTGGCGTTAAGTTGTTAAAGGGGTTTTCCCACTGCAGACATCTATCCTCTATACGCAGGGGTTAATGTATGATTATCGAGGATTCAATCTCGAGATCTATGTGCCGTGAATCCTCCATGAAAATAGAGCAGTGATGCACATACGTGACCACCAATTAATTTTCTTCTGTGGGATGGAGGTTGTCAGTCGATTAATTGATCTCCCTCCATCCCATAGCTGTGAATGAAGCAGAGGTCACTCAACCACACCACCACTCCATTCTCATGAGATTTGGGGCACACAGATTTCAAGATAACTGGGGTTCCCAGCAGATGGAGCCTCATAGATTAGACATTTTTTTCCTATCCAGTACATAAGGAATAAATGTCTGTAGTAAGAAAACCCATTTACCCTCTTTTTTTCTTCTCATTAAAAGTTTGTATTCAAGTTTTTACAGATTATACAATCAGGTTTAACACTGATTCATAATGCAGATACATAAGTATATAAACCCATTATATAAAGTCATGCTTCAAGTATAGCACAATATTTTTATATTATTTGTGTATTCCTAACAATAAACTTTGGTAGGGAAGGAAGGGCAGTCACCTGGGATAAGAAAGGTGAGGAAAGTGTTTACTTAGTGCCAGTATATGTGGGTCAGAATGTTTACCTTTTTGTGAGTTGAGTTTAAGGTCTAAGGTCTTGCCATTCAGAGTAATTTCAACAACCTAAGGCCAGTAACAGCCCAATACTAGGTCTGATCACTGTTCACTGGTGCTCTGGGGACCTTGCTACCACCAAAGCTCCTATACAAGAAATTTATATAGCCAAGGTCCCCAGCATAAGTGGAAGGCAGAGAACCTATTTTGCTGGAAGAAAAAGATGCATTCCAGAAGGCAATGGTTGGAGATTAAATCAGTTAAAGATTCCATAGATGGAGAGACGGAGGATCTCCAGTTCTTAGCAATCAAAAGTACGGCTGATGGGTAAATATGGCACATTACTTCTTTTACTACTGGGGAAAACATCAACGCATATTGTGAGTAGAGCTAGTTCTGGGTTCACTGCAACAGATTTATTAGTTAATTCAAACACCAGTCTGAAAATAGCGGACCACCACTGATTGATCTTCGGGCATTCCCAAAATAACATGTAGGAGAGCTCCTGTTTGGCCACAATTGCGCCAACATAACTTTGAGCAGCCTGAGAATAGATGTGCCAAGTTGAAGAGGTAATAATACCATCTTAGAATTAATTTGTGGAAGATTTCTTGGAGCCTGGGACAGGTGCAAGCTTTCAAGGACCATTTAATAACCGTGGACCATTGTTCAATAGGTATAACCTTACCTTAGAGAATGTCGCCTCTTTATTGAGATAAATAGGAATAGATTTTGTAGTCTTAAGTCCTGATTTAGGTGGATCCAAGTGAAAAGCATGTAATTGTTGGTGAATTCTTTGATACAGTTGCAGGTGCATAATCAAATAACTTCTAATGCTAAGAAATCTTTAGAATTCAGACTCAGGCATGTTATAATGCTGTACCAGATCTGTATAAGGTTTGGTTTTCACCTAATAGACCAGATCAGCATTGCAAAGAATCCCTTTTTTAACCCAAAGTTGCTACTTGATACCTGGCATAAACAATTTGAGAGTCTCCAACAGGAACCAGACAAGGGAAAGGGTAACCTAAAATTTTAAAGGATTGCAGTAAAATAAACCACGCAATGAATGAGGAGAAAAACCCATTTGACCTGTTAATCACCGACATATTTTTTGTATTAATCGCCAATGAATGTTCTTTGTATTTTCATCATTGCATTGCAAGAGCCAACATTTTTTACATTTTTGATCAGCCTAGCTGTGTGAGGGCTTATTGTTTTGAAAGGAGTTATATTTTTTAATGGCACCAATATGGGGTACATATATCCCTTATTGTAAAACTTTTATTTCATTTTGCGGGTAGAATAGAAAAGAAACAAAAATATCACTATTGTATTTTGAGTTTTGTTTGGATGGCGTTCACCAAGTGGTAAAAATAAGATGATCATTTAATTCCTTAACACTCTAAAAAAACTTGTTAAACTTTTTGGTTCACCTTAGTTAAGTGCTTGTTTAATGATCACATGGCATCCAGGCCCTGAGGAAGCAAAGCAGCAGCAAACGATGATGCTCCCTCTACCATGCTTCACAGTTGGGTTGAGGCTTTGATGTTGGTGTATAGTACACTTTTTCCTTCTAACATAGTTTTGTGCGATCTATCAAAGTAGCACATTATTTACCCCACACGGTGAACGTCGTTCGAAAAAAAAAAAAAATAGAGAACACCAGAAATGCACTTTTTCAGTTACCCTGTATCACAGAAAAAGCGCAATAAAAAGTCGTACGTATTCCGAATTAGTACTAGCGGAAACTACAGGACATTCCACAAAAAATGAGCCATCGGTGAACTACGTCGACGGAAAAATAGAAAAGTTATTGCGCGCACAGGACGAGGGCAGAAAATAATTGAAAGAAATTAAATGTCTTTTTAAAAAAAAGAGTATTATAGTAAAAAAAAAAAATAAATTATACAAGTTTGGTATCGTAGCAATCGTACTGACCCATAGAATGAAGTTATCATGTCGTTTTTGTTGCAGTTTGTGCGCCGTAAAACAAGACGCACTAAAAGATGGCGGAATGTTTTTTTTTTTTCATTTTACTCCACTTTTTAAAAAGTTTTTCAGTACATTATATGGTACATTAAATAACACCATTGAAAAATATAACTTGTCCCGCAGAAAACAAGCCCTCATACAGCGACGTCGATGGATAAATAAAGGAGTTATGATTTTTTTAAGGGGGGGAGGAAAAACAAAAATGAAAAAAAAAAGGGCCACGTCATGAAGGGGTTAATGGTGGATCCTGTGTTATCTACTTAGAGGTATTTACCTTTCAGTGTAATTCTGCCTGTGATGTTAGTGAGATGACTGCTGTGAAACTTTCTCAAAAGAATATGAAGTATTAATCTATTATTAGGCAGCCTGCACATGGGCGGAAATCCCGCGGTGGGATTTCCCGTGGGATTTCCGCCACTGAAAGCCTGCATAGGAGTGCATTACAATACGCACTCCTATGCAGACGGCCGCGGTTTGGCCGCGCGAAATGTCGCGCGGCAAACAAACCGCGGCATGTCCTATCTTTGTGCGGGGCTCGCAGAGCCTCGCACAGATACGTCACTCACCCGGCCGCCGGCTCCGGTCTGCGCATGCGCCGGCTGCCCGGCAGCCGGCACATGAAAGAGCCGGGGCCGCCGGGCGCAGGTGAGTACGCGCTGCTCTCTGCAGGCGCTCGGGTCAGGTCCCGCGGCGAGAATTCTCGCCGCCGGATCCGACCCACTCGTCTGCAGGCGGCCTTAGGCTCCGTGGTCATGGTGAAAAATGCTAAATTATAGGATTTATTTAAAATTATAGATTATGACTGAAAAAAAACCCAAATAACCAAAAATTCTTAAACTCTTTAACACAAAAATGTGATTTATATAACAGTAATTTTCTGATGACACCAAAAGGTTATCACTATATCTATTTCATATTTTTTTTGATTAATAATAAATTCCTATGTTTTATTCATACTTGAAGCAGGAATCTCTTCTTTTCCGGGTTTCAGCAATGTTTTAGTAGGCTTTTTATAGCCTTGTACATCCCTATAACATGTTTCTGAAGTTATTTGCCTCAAGACATAATTCACACTTCGCAGTTTTTCTTGAGAAGAACATTTACGAGTAAAGAGGCTTTGTGTGCTTTCATTTAATAGCAGAGCACCTGTGAAACCCACAGTTCCAACCTCCTCTCCTTAACTGACACATCTTCAGCTAATTTACTCTTGGAGAAGTCATTAACACAGAGGTTTTACTTTTTTTCTTGCAGATGTAATATCCTGTTGTTTGACTTGTTTTTTTTTTCTTGCAGAGTGTCACTATGAGACCATCTGTTATTAAGTTAGAACGTCTTCTCCTTCTTAGTGTGGGTTTTGCTGGACTTCTGTTTATCATATATCATGGTGAAAATGAACCACCCACTTTAGACAAAAAACAAAATAACATTGCGATACAATTCCGCCTAACAGTTGCCCCAACTAAATTAAAAAAACCTAACTGGCTTCCTGGATGCCAGGAGAACAAATCCATGGAAAGTATTGATGGTTTTTTAAAACTGCCTGCACATATTCAGGATTTCCTGCGGTATAGGCATTGCAAGAGCTTTCCACAGATCCTTAACTCGCCGAATAAGTGTGGAGGTGCAGCAGCCTCAAGAAACGTTGTACTTCTGCTTGCCATAAAATCTTCTCCAGGTAACTATGAAAGACGAGCCATCATTCGTCAGACATGGGGGGAGGAAACCAGTTATAAAGGAGCTCAGGTGAAAAGGATTTTTCTCTCTGGAACTGCAAAGAATGAGCGTGAGGACCAACGTTTCAGATGGCTTCTTAAAATTGAGAGCCAGAAGTATGGAGATATCCTGCAGTGGGACTTTCATGACACATTTTTTAACCTCACCCTAAAACAGTTCCTGTTCCACGAGTGGCTAGATGAATACTGTCCAGGGGCAAACTTCATTTTTAATGGAGATGATGATGTATTTGTCAACACCTTTAATGTAGTCGCCTACGTACGTGGTCATGAAGCAGATAAGCACCTTTTTGTAGGTCAGGTAGTAGAAAATGGTTGGCCTATTCGTGAAGCTGGAAGCAAATATTATGTACCTGTACAAGTTACTGTTTCTGAGACCTACCCAAAGTACTGCGGAGGTGGAGGAATTGTCATGTCCAAATATACTGCCCATGTCATCTACAATAAATCTCATGACATCCAGCTGTTTCCTATTGATGATGTTTATCTAGGCATGTGTCTGAAAAAGGCCGGACTTGTGCCGGCGACTCACATTGGCATAAGAACGATGGGGGTGCGTGTACCCTCTGCGAAAAAGGATTCATTCGATCCTTGTTATTACAGAGAACTTTTAATGGTGCATCGTTTTATACCATATGAGATGTTAGTTATGTGGAACGCAATTCGAGATCCGCATCTTAATTGCGGCCATAAAGTATTTGTTTATTTAGGTGCATAATAGAAATGAACTGATATTGATTGAAAACTAAGAGCCATTTAAGGATGTTGTACCAGAATCACAAGATAACTTGCTGATCAGTAGGGGTCTCACTGCTGAGAACCCCACGGAATTTGAGGACCAGACTCCTGTGTCCCACTCTCCTGCCATTGCAGGGCACATGAGACCAAAATTCTCGAGATCAGCAGGGGTCTCAGCAGAGACCTCAATCGATCAGTAAATTATTTTCTATCGTGTGAATAGGGAATAACTTGAAATTCTGGTACAACCCCTTTAATTTACTGTTGAAATGTGATTATGTTTACTTAGTGGAGAAACTGCTGTAAAAGGTGTATTTATGTGATATGTTAATTTATTTATTTGCTTGTTTTTCATTAAAAAATCATTAAACAAAACTTGACCTTTGGTCATAAATATTGCTATATATTACCCTTTTATGATGTGTTTGACAATTAATCATAAGTAGAGAATCTCTTCAATTATACATTTAAAGGCATGAATTTTTTGGTCGGCTTAATTTCCATTTAGTGTAACTGAATTATTTACATAGTATGTTAGGCTGAATGAAGACAATGTTCATCTAGTACAGCCTGTTTCAACCCCTCAACCTTGTTGATTCAGAGAAAGGCAAAAAAAACCAATGAGGCAGAAGCCAATTAGCACATTTTGGGGAAAAATTCCTTCTCGACTCCATAATGGCAGTCAGAATTGTTATGGGAATAAATCATATTCCAGAAGATTTCACTGGTTTGCTCCAAATTGGTTAAAATGAGAAGCTTCATGCATGAATATATGCATTTGAACTCACGGATGTTATCCGTCAGCCCCAATATTCTTCTGGTTTATTCAAAGGAAGTACAATACAGATATACTGAATATGACGCACCAATTACATGCACGCCACCTGCCACAACATCATAACAACTCATGATTGTCCTAGTATGTAATGATGCTAATGATTAACATATGTTTACGCCCCAGGTGTATATCGCTATGTGAACACGTAATTCCTATATAGCCAAGTAGCATAGACTTTATTAACATTCCAATCTGGACCGAGAAATCTAAAGGAGGAGATAAGGAGTAGTTCCCATTTATAAACGGTGTGCATCCCAGGTCTTTCTCGTAAGAAACACATCTGGAGACAGTGCAACGTCCTGGGAACTGTGTGTAGGAGTATGTTGGAAATACCGCACAAGAATGCAACACACACAGTGTACAGTATTGAACCAGTTAACCATTAGCTATTTCCTATGAAGGTGGATATATGAATATATATATATATATATATATACTTGCATAGGCTGATTTAAGAAACACATTTATGTTACTATTATTGCAACAGAATAATCCCTGGATCAACCTTTGATAGTTCCTACCTGACTGTAAGACCCAGATCAACAACCCGCTGGTCACCTAATGTCTATATCCTGTAATATAATAAACATGCCTCCGTTTCCATACGTCCTGCTTTTTAGAACCTCATTTGTAATTAGACTTTTAAAGCCAGTCTCGCTTTAAAATGGCTTTTCCACTAAAGACATTTATCCTATTTCAATATATTTCAGCCTTTTAAAGCCACTATCATTTGTTAAGCATACTAACTAGAAAAGCCTGTTACGGCAACTATCTAGGCTAGGCCTCGTGGCTGTATTTGGCTGAGTTAGAATACTTAACTAACAACGCCGTAATTTACTAAAGATCTTTGGGAGCCATATATTGAAGTAGGTGGTTTCCACAGCGTTCTGGTACATTATATGAACAAAATGGGCTTATTTGATATGTAAGCGTTGTAGTTTATAGGAGAACATTTACTGACAATGTAGCGGTTTGAAGTAACAGAACACTGGGGTGCTTATAAACAAATGTAACTATCAGTTCCTCAATGCATTCAGGGGGGTTCCTAAGAAGACACGACCCCAAGCGGGCCCTCCAGAATGAAAGCAGCTGGAGATACTCCATATATAGCAGTTTCTGCTCTGGCCGAGATGCCTGCAGCTCATTGAATGATGGGAAAACCCCGGAACTCACGATTTGGCAGCATCGAGTATCCTCCTCCTCCCGCCACCCCAGAAATCCCAGTCTCTCCTGCCCCAGGGGAACACCGGATTGTGAAATATGGGGGTCAAGGCTTCCCTGCGGATCGCAATGTTGCCTCTGGTAGTCAGTCTGTCCCACACGTCGAAACAGTTCAGAGTCAATGGAGTATGAGATAATGTCTCAGGTCTATCTGCCACCGGGATCTATGGTAGCAGTCACAAATAGGGACAGATCAGAGTCCCTTCCAAGGCCACCCATTGCTTTGAAGCGGCACGGTGATGCGAACCTATAAGTCTGGTGAGGACAGCAACCCAATAGTAGATTTTGAGGTCCGGTAGACCAACTAGCTCCCCAGTGCTTTGTGCATGACATGGTCTGATAGCTGATACGGCTATTCTTCCCTCCCCACACAAATCTGCAGAACAATCCGTTTACCCGGATCTGCACCGAAAGGTTCCCATACAACACCAGAATCTATCTAAAAAATCTAGGCCCCAGACCTAATTGCATCAGCACAGAACTTAGAAAGTCCCACCTAACACTGTTGAAGGCCTTTTCTGCGTCCACAGAGAGGAGCAAAATGGCTGCGACAAATGTTGGGCCTGAATAATCAGCAGGGGGATCTTATTGGTATTGTCTCTAGCTTCTTTCCCCTTTACAAATCCAACCTGGTTGTTGTATATACAGGCCGGCAGAATGGGAGCCGACCTGCCTGCTAGGACCTTGGAAAAAACGTAACATCCAGATTGATGAGCGAAATAGGGACGGTAACTGGAGCATACTCCTGGGTCTTTCCAAGGTTTGGGGAGCACTGTATTGTGGGCCATAAGCGACTGAGGGGGAAAAGGAGCTGAGGGTAATATTTGATTAATTGTATCCTGCAGGATTGGAGTAAGGATTTCCCAAACTTGTTGGGGCGGGAACTTTCCCAATGGTGAGGATTTAATAGCCTTATTAATTTCCTTTACCGTAAAATCCAACTCCAAGGCCTCTATAGTCTACCCTAAAATACTCAAAAGGGCCGTCGCCTGTACATAGTCATCAATCCTATCCTTCTGGCTGGTAGGCGTCATATCAGCTAGTTGCCCTTTTATATTATAGAGCCATGATAATATGCTCTGAATGTTTCTATGATCTCCCTGGGATCGTGTCTTTTTTGGCCTGTACTACCTGCAATGTGAGGTAAGTATGTTAGGTTAGTCTTATTGCAGAGGAAGCGCGCAAGCCAGCGGCCGCATTTGTTCGCATATTCGTATGAGTAATGCTACAGTCTATCTCTGAATCGCAGGTATTTTTAGTCCAGGAGATGTCTTAATTCCTCCCTAGCATTTAGTAATTCATTTTAAGTCGATGAGGCTCCTGCCTGTCGGAACAACTTCTCCAGATTGGCTACTCTGTCTAGCAGGGAGATAATCTTGGCCGCCCTCTCCCATTTCAGGCGTGCCCCATGTTTGATAATGACTCGTCTCAGAACACATTTGAGTGCCTTCCATTGGACTGGTTTAGATGTTGTGTCAGCTGTGTGATCGCTACGAAAATTCCCAATGGTGCCATGTAGATCTGCACAGCACAACAGGTCGTTTAAAAGATTGTCGTTGCTTACACGAAGTCAAGCAGACCATAGAGACATTCACGGACACACATAGACTAGATACAACATCCCCGACAGTTCAGTGGGAGGCCCTGAAATGAGTCCTAAGGGGGGTTTTCATCTCTCACGGGACGCGTCTCAAGAGGGACAGGACAGGCAGGTTATCAGATCAGATATCGCAACTAGACAGAGCAGGCCAACAAATCAAAATCCACTCCGGGTCTAAATGCGGAAATCTCAAATCTGTGGCAGCAGGTGCTAGGGATATTGGATAAAATTGGTATACAAATTACTTATGTATACGGGATAGATTTAAAGGGAAATTTTATGAATATGGCAATAAAAGCGGTTCGTGGTTAGCTAGAGCATTGATCCCCCGGGTTAGTCAAACACACATATTCATGATGAACTTGAAAGAAAAGGGGAAAATCTTTGCGACAAAAGATATACTGGAATGCTTCCAGAACTATTACAGCGAGCTCTATAACATAGACAATGTGGTAGATCCGACGGTGATTAGACAATATTTACTGGCACATGCCCCAAAAGCTATACCCACGGACAAATCAGAAGCACTAGAGGAGGACATACTCATTCAGGAGATCGTTAGAGAAATCAAGGACCTAAAAATAGGGAAAAGCCCGGGTCCTGATGGTTTCACGCCCAGGTTTTACAAAACCCTGGGCGATCTCCTCTCCCCTATCCTGAGTAAGGCCTTCAACGTAATCTCGGACACATGTACCTTTCCACCACAAACCCTGCATGCCACCATTACAGTAATCCCAAAACCTGGAAAAGATCCTACGACGTGCGAGAACTATCGCCCTATTTCTCTACTAAATATCGACACGAAAATTTTCGCTAAAATTATAGCCATCCGACTACGACCATTGACTCCGGGGATTATCAACAGAGACCAAGTGGGATTTGTCCCTGGAAGGGAAGACAGGGACAACACCATAAGGACACTCTCTCTGATAGAGCGGGCAAAGGAGGCAAATATGCCACTATGCTTTCTCTCAGTTGACGCCGAAAAGGCTTTCGACCCAGTCAATTGGACGTTCTTAGAAGCTACGCTGAGGCAGATAGGCCTAGGTGATAGGTTCAGAAAATGGATAATGGCCCTATACAACAACCCGACAGCCCAAATACGAGTTAACGGCTCACTCTCTAATCCAGTCAGTATAAGGAATGGAACGCGCCAGGGATGCCCCCTCTCCCCGACATTATACACATTAGTAATGGAATCACTAGCGAATGCCATTAGAGAAAACAAAGAAATAACGGGATACAGAGTAGCAAGGAGTGAGCACAAGGTTACCCTATATGTGGACGATCTACTGGTCTACACGACGAACCCCAAAATGGCCCTACCTGTGATCTTAAGTGAATTCGAAAAATATAGCCAGGTCAGTAATTTTAAGATCAATCTGGCCAAATCGGAAATACTAAATATTACACTTCCTACTGAGGAAATTACACAACTAAAAACTAGGTTCCCTTTGAGATGGCGGGAGGACCACATAAAATATTTAGGGGTGGCTCTTTCTCCTGACACGGGGAAACTATACGAATTAAATTTTGAACCCATCCTCACCACAGTAATGAAGGATTTAGATAAATGGCGACCAATGAACCTCTCTTGGCTCAGTAGAATTAATGCATAAAAATGAACTCCCTGCCCAGAATCCTCTACCTCTTCCAAACGCTACCTATAAAAATTCCAAGAGATTACTTTAAAAGATTTCAAAAAGTAGCAACCTGCTTCATATGGAAGGGTTCTAGGCCACGACTCAGTTATAGACTAATGACGCAGAGAAAGGATAGAGGGGGACTGGGACTCCCGGACATACGTCTATACTACAGAGCGGCAATCTGCAAGGTGCTATTAGATCTAGTACGTAGAGGACCTTTGGAACACTGGGTAAAATTAGAACAGGCAACCACATCAGTACGAATCCAGGGGTTATTCTGGTTGAAGGGAGGTCTGGGCAGACAGGGAAGCAGGGTCTCCCCTCTAATGAATTCAGTGTTGGAAATCTGGGATGGTTTCGCAGTTAAGAGCGAACTAGTTAGAGTGCCAGGCCCCTGGACACCCTTGATGGGAAATCCGGATTTCCCACAGGGAGATGGTGGACTGCCCCTACTGGAGGGATTGAGATCACAGTTCCCTAGAGTGCGTGACATTGTGAGGATAGACGGAATGTTAAAACTGAACGAGCTTTCAGGAGAGGGGGGGCACGGGCCAATCTGACAATGCCATCAACACCATTTGAGGTGCTATGTGATGCCCCTGGAAAAAAGAGGGGTGAAATCTCCACGGTCTATGGAATGCTGGTAGCCGAGGAAGGGTCGGGACTCCGGGGGCGGATATAGGAGGGGGAGGTGGGAGGTGGAGCTGGGGCGAAATGTGTCAGATGAGGACTGGGCGAAAGCCCTGTGCATGACGCATAAGATGATGGTATCGGGCTGCCACCAAGAATTGAACTATAAATTACTTACATGTTGGTACCGTACCCCAGCGCGACTCACTAGATTCTACCCAGGGGTGTCAGACCTATGTTGGAGATGCATTACAGAAGTAGGGACACTTACACATATCTGGTGGTCCTGCCCACAGATCATGCCTCTTTGGAAGGCAATAGAGGGACTATATTTGGAGGCTCTGATTGGAGGCTCTCTAACTCTCTCACCGGAAATCGCTCTACTGTCGGTTTTGCCGGGCCCAATAGGGGTCAACAAGAAGAGAATCCTTCGATTCTTCATCTTAGCAATGAGGGTTACGATTCCCCGACTCTGGAGATCTCAAGTTCCACCATCTAAGCTGAACTGGGTAACAGCTCTTGATGAGACAGGCTGATAACAAATATCCAGCTTATCACACGACTTGGTAACCGTGGCTAACCTTCCGCAAGTCGGCAGATTCCGATAAGTGGTTGGTGGAGGGGGACTTACCTGTTCGGTAAGAGGTCATGAGATAGGTGGACGCTTGGGAGCATGAGGATCTCTTTACAATTCTACTCTTTTACTCTGTCTTTACTACCTTTCCTTCTTTCCCCAACTTTCCAATCCCCCTCTTTTCTTTTCTCTTTTCCTCCATGATTAGTCATTTGCATTTTCTTTTAAGCTGGTTGCCAGTCCCGATGGACACAGCGCCCCAGGGCCGATGTTCGGGGGCAGGGTGAACATCGGGTATCAGAATTTAAAGGGGTTGTCCCGCGAAACAAAGTGGGTCTATACACTTCTGTATGGCCATATTAATGCACTTTGTAATGTACATTGTGCATTAATTATGAGCCATACAGAAGTTATCAGAAATTTTTCACTTACCTGTTCCGTTGCTAGCGTCCTCGTTTCCATGGAGCCGTCTAATTTTCAGCGTCTAATCGCCAGATTAGACGCGCTTGCGCAGTCTGGGTCTTCTTCTTTTCTGAATGGGGCCGCTCGTGCCGGAGAGCGACTCCTTGTAGCTCCGCCCCGTCACGTGCCGATTCCAGCCAATCAGGAGGCTGGAATCGGCAATGGACCGCACAGAAGCCCTGCGGTCCACCGAGAGAGAAGATCCCGACGGCCATCTTCAGCAGGTAAGTAAGAAGTCACCGGAGCGCGGGGATTCAGGTAAGTGCTGTCCGGTGTTCTTGTTTAACCCCTGCATCGGGGTTGTCTCGCGCCGAACGGGGGGGGCTGTTGAAAAAAAAAAAAAAACGTTTCGGCGCGGGACAACCCTTTAAGAAACATTTATTGTATTATTGTATTAGTGTTGGATTCTCACAAGTTAAATTCAAAGAACTGTTGAAGCTATTACGCAGACCCTCATTAACTATACCAAGAGACTCTTATTGCACAAATCAAGACCAGAAGAGAAGGGTACTACACCACGGTATTTCTTCATAATCCTGGAAGCCATATTAATATAGTACCACGGTTTGTAACGGAGTAGATGTTGTAATAGTATGTTTGCTGCAAAGTCTCTAATAAAAATACGTTTTGAACATAAAAGATTGTCCTTCAACCTCCATGACCAAGGCTTCTCTGGAGCCCCAGGAACCGTCAGAGTAAGAAGAACTGGGGCATGATCAGACCAGATTGCAGAGCCAATGGAGGCCTCCGGGTTCCAAGTAAAGGCATGGTGACTCGTGACTATAATGTCAATATGACTATGTGATTGGTGTGCCGGGGAAAAATAGAAGTAGTCTTGTCCACCAATTGAAGTCAATGAAGAGCTCTATGAAACAGGCAAAGCTGTGCAGCAGAAACTAACACCCGCCCAGATGAGCAATCACGCTCAGGATCCAATGAAAAATTAAAGTCGCTCCCAATACTACCACCCCCTCTGCAGAATCTGCCAATCTGCCCAATATGGTTCCATCCATTTGTACAGGACTCTGGTTGGGAAGGTACCACGACACCAGCGTGAGGAGTTTACCCTTACATTCCGACTTTTAAGAAGACGAACCACCCCTCCGGGTCAATCACCTCATCCACCACCTCGTGTGACACTGCCCTGTGTATTGGGATTGACACCCCTCTTGACTTGGTTGTCTGGTTCGAATTGTGGTACCAGGCCTCAAAATGCCGATCTCTCAGAGCCGGGATGTGCCCTGCACGAAAATGTGTCTCCTGAAGGAATAAAACAGGAGATTTCAGCTTATGCATTTGATACAGTATCTAACTTCTTTTTTTTTGCGCCACACCAAAGCTCCGGACATTTAGAGAGCAGAAATTTAACTCAACCATGACTTGGAGCCGTGGCTACAGGCGTAGACCACCCCAAATTGTCAGACAGAAAGGAAAGGACCGCAGGGCAGACAAGCTAGCAAAGGAAAGAGGGGAAAAAGGAGATAGCAGGAAGGACAGGCAACAGCAAGAAAAAAAAGACAATAGACAACAAGGGAAAAAAACTCAGTAGACAGAACCTAAAATGAGGTTCACTCAGAACCAGTTAAATAACAAGCACACAGAACTAAAATTCAAACAACCACCTCCACAAAGTGGGGGCTGCTATATTGCTGGAGTGCACCCGCCTCCCCCTCTCCCCACAAATGAGGGAGACCTATGCCCCGAAAAATATAAGAAGTTGGGGGATGAAAAAAGAAAGTCTAGCAATTGCCCACAGGCCGACCTAAAAGTCAGTGTCGGAATGCGCTTGCACTAGCGGAGAGACTGCTCTGGAAGGCGCCTCTCTGCCCACCACACGGCAACAGCCATTATGCAAACTTATAAAAAAAAATTTTCCTTCATCTTCCTCCCGTCCCTGGCTGGGTCATGGCCGCTACTCTCCAAGCAGGAATGTGCTGATTCCCTGGCCAATGGGGGTCCGTGAATTGACTCCTGGGCGCCACTTGACACGGCTCTTCTTGCTGCTGCCCATCTTGCTTTCTGCCCAAGCTGTCGGCGCCCCCGGTAGTTGCAGCACTCAAGGATTGCTGCTGCTCCCCGCCATGGCCAGGCCATGCCACCTTTTATACACATTATGCTGTGTTCTCTTTAAAAATATATATATATATTGCTAGTCTAATAGCTGTTTCCATTATGCAGTATATATTTTTAACACGTATAGACAGCCAAATGTTGTATGGCCTCTGTTAAATTGCTTTTGAGAGCACAAGCTCTTGTTGATGTGAATGATTGTGGTATATTTGAACTTTGCACACCTTCATGCATTATTAACATAGGAATGTGTGTAAGGCTGAAAAAAGAAATATTTGCTTTTTCCAAACAGAGGTGTAGCAGAAGTATTACAGATAAGTGCTATATAAAACAAACATAAGTGAGCATGCGAGCTGAGTGAGTGTGGCTGTATTCTTAAATGTGCCATTTCTTAACCCCTTAGTGACGAAGCCTGTTTGCGGCTTAGTGACGGAGCCAAATTTTGGAAATCTGACATGCGTCGTTCAACGTGGCATAACTCCGTAAAGGCTTTACATATCCCAGTGATTCTGACATTGTTTTTTTGCCACATGTTGTACTTCATTTAGATTGTAAAAAGAGACCGATATAATTTGTGTATATTTATTAAAAGTACCAATATTGGAAAAATGTTGAAAAAATTGTCATTTTTTCACATTTTCAACCGTAATATCTCAAATATGTCCAAACATACTGTACAAATTTTTGATAAGATATGTATTTCCATCTGTTTACTTTATTCTGAATGCACACTTGAAAAACTTTAGTGTTTTTTTTAACCATTTAGAGGACGTACAAATTTAACATTACTTTTCAGCATTTTGAGGAACACTTTGTTTTCCTGCACCAAACCAAGTTTGCAAAGGCTCATAAGTGTCAGAATAATAGATACACCCACAAATGACCCCATTTTAAAAACTACACCCCTTAGTGTATTCACTGAGGGGGGTCATGAGTATTTTGACCCTAGCAGTTTTTTTCAGGAATTAGTTCAATTTAGGGGAGAAAAAATAAAATTTCATATTTTTGCAAATATGTCATTTTAAAGACATATTTTTTTCCTATAGAGCCCATGAAAATGAGGATTTACACACCAAAATGGATACCCCCGTTTCTCCCGTGTTCAGAAACATACCCATTGTGGCCCTAATCTTATGTCTGGATACACAACGGGAGCCAAAATGAAAGGAGTAGTCGGTGTCTTTCAGAACATAAATTTTGCTTGAAAGCGTTTTAGGCCCCATAGCACTTTTGTAGAGCTCTTGAGTGGCCAAAACCAAAGAGAACCCCCACAAGTGACCCCATTTTGAAAACTAGACCCCTTAACGAATTTATCTAGGGGTGTACTGACCATTTTGACCCCACAGTTTTTGAATGAATTCAAGCCAAGCAAAAGGAAAAAATTGTGATTTTTGTTTTTTTGTCAATTCTGTCATTTTAAAAACAGCTTTTTTTGTACAGCACACTCATGAATGAAGCCTTTCACCCCAAAATGGATACCCCTGTTTCTCCCGTGTTCAGAGACATACCCATTGTGGCCCTAATCTCATGTCTGGATGCACAATGGGGCCCAAAACGAAAGGAGTAGTCCGTGGCTTTAAGAACATAGATTTTCCTTGAAGGCTTTTTAGGCCCCATTGCACATTTGTAGAGCTCTTGAGCGGCCAAAATCAAAGAGAACCCCCACAAGTGACCCCATTTTGAAAACTAGACCCCTTAACGAATTTATATAGGGGTGTACTGACCATTTTGACCCCACAGTTTTTGAATGAATTGAAGCAAAGCAAAAGGAAAAAATTGTGATTTTCGTTTTTTTTGGCAATTCTGTCGTTTTAAAAACTGCTTTTTTGGTACAGCACACACATGAATGAAGACTTGCACCCCAAAGTGGATACCCCTGTTTCTCCCGTGTTCAGAGACATAACCATTGTGTCCCTAATCTTTTGTCTGGATGCACAACGGGGCCCAAAATGAAAGGAGTATTCGGTGGCTTTCAGAACAGAAATTTAGCATGAAGGTGATTTAGACCACATTGCCCTCTTGTAGAGCCCTTGAGCGGCCAAAACGATAGAGAACCCCCACAAATGATCCCATTTTGAAAACTAGACCCCCTAACGAATTTATCTAGGGGTGTACTGTGTATTTTTACCCTACAATTTTTGAATAAATCTAAGCAAAGCAGTAGGAAAAAAATTACAATTTTCATTTTTTTGGCAGTTGTATCAATTTAAAAACTGTTTTTTTTTGTACAGCACACATAGGAATGAAGACTTTCACACCAAAATGGATACCCCTGTTTGTCCCGTGTTCAGAACCATACCCCTTGTGGCCCTAATCTACTTAAAGGACGCATGGCTAGGCCTGTAATGGAAGGAGCACCCGTTGGATTTTAGGGTACAACGGAATAAATTCCAGGCCCCATTGCCCACTTGTAGAGCCATTGAGCGTCCAAAACTATAAAGAACCCCCACAAATATCCCCATTTTAAAAACTAGACCCCTTAACGAATTCATATAGGGGTGTACTGCGTATTTTGACCCCACAGTATTTGAATAAATTTCAGCAAAGCAGAAGGAAAAAATTACGATTTTCATTTTTTTGGCAATTTTGTCAATTTAAAAACTTTTTTTTTTGTACAGTGTACATAGGAATGAAGACATTCACCCCAAAATGGATACCCCCGTTTGTCCCGTGTTCAAAAACATACCCATTGTGGCCCTAATCTACTTACAGGAAACATGGCAAGGCCTGTAATGGAGGGAACACCCGTTGGATTGCAGGGCACAACTGAATAAATCCCAGGCCCCATTGCTCATTTGTACGGAATAAAAATTGACTCCCTAAAATTCCCCCCCCCCCCCCCCTCCGCGCCCTTTTCGGTGTTCCCCAAATCTTAGATAAAAGTAATAATGTGAACTGTGTAGTATTTCCAAAGACGGGTAATTATGGAGGCTGGTTGGGATGGGCACATAGGGCAATAAAATCGGGTATCCCCCCTCCTCTCATGTTTTTTGGGGGTCATTTTTTGACCTCAGTGGCGGGGATGGGATGTAAAAAGTGGCGTTCCGTGAGTCTCTGTAAGCTTGATGAGGTGCGGTGGTCTCACACAGAAGACGCTCAACAAGCTGCTCCTGGAACTGCAGGAAGGTGAGCGTTCCCGGGGCTTCTTGTAAATTGCGTATTACAGGTAGCGGTCTGAATAACGCCGGGCTCACACAGCCGTGGGTGGAATCCGCTTGTGGAGGCCCGCAGCGGATCCCAGCTGTGAGCCCGGCTGTGACCCTGCGTACGGCCGCGTAATGTACTGAGCATAACTGCATACTTACACGGGCGGTCATGCGCAGTACACTTTTTTTTTTGTTGTTTGTATTTCCCGCACTGTCGCTTAGCGATGACGCGGGTACCCGCAGCCCGTATACAACGTAGTTGCGTATGGGCTGCAGGTATATCCATGACCATGAAGCACAATGGGCTCTATGTTGCGGATATCCGCGGTAAAATAGAACCTACTGCGTTCTCTTTTCTGCGAGTGGATTACGCTATTCCGACCCACTAATGTGAGTAGAATTGTGTAATCCAATGCGATTGATCTGCGTATTACCGTTAATCAAACGCATGCGGAATCCGTAATTTCTATTCGGTCATGTGAGACCGGCCAAAGGTAGATCGCTACCATTTTTTCACGTGACCGGGACCGCTCAACAAGGCCACCCATCACTGCTCCAGGCTCTCGGTGACCGTTGGTCGCTGGGAGCAAGAAGATATTACGTTTCCTGGGCTCCCCGACTCCTGCGCATGTGTCCGGTGTTTTGCCGGCGGTCGCATGCGCAGAATACGGGAAAGTTCGCGGAAGAAGATTGCGTTGGGGTGCAAATATGGAGGCCTCCGGTAAAAAGTTTTATCTCCTCTCACCGATCGCATCGGTGAGGGGAGATGGACCTTCCCCTTTTTTTAACTTTTACGTGATTGCCATTATTCTTTGGATAACGGCGAACACGTGATCAGGAACCGCTCACCGCGGCCCTCCGTGAAATCTCCAGGCTCTCGGCTAAGTTTTGTAGCCAGGAGGAAGGAGATTTTAAAAAACCACGGCTTTTGCGCATGCGCCTGCCACACTGGCGACGGGCGCGTGCGCAGAAGCTGGGGTGAGGTCCGCGGATAAATCCGCAGGCCTTAGGTACGTCATTTCATCCTCCCTCACGGATATGATCTGTGGGGGGAGATGAAACGCAAGATTTTTTTACATTTTTAAAACTTTTTTTTTACTTTTTGCACTTTTTTTTTTTACCTTTTACCCCTTTTTTATTTTATTTTTTTTACTTTTTGCACTTTTTTTTTTACTTTACATGATCACTGTCATCCATTGGATGACAGTGATCATGTCCCTGGTGACATCCCTCTGCTCTTGGCTACACATGGCAGCCAGGAGCAGAGCAATTTTGAATTTCCCGGGGCTCGAGCCCCTCTGTGCACGCGCCCGATGTCAATCATCAGGCGCGCATGCGCAGACGGGGATTTCGGGTCCCGGGACATCGGGACATCGCAGAGGACCGGGGGTGAGTATCTTTACCTCCCCTCATGGATCCGATCCATGAGGGGAGGTGAAACTTAACTTTTCTTTTACTTTTTCAACTTTTTCGCGATCACCGCTATCGCAATGGATAGTCCCCGGTGGTCCCCGGTAACACCTCCTGGTTCCCGGCTACCTTCAGGAGCCGGGAGCCAGGAGATTTTAAATTTGCCGGGGACACCCGGGCTTCTGCGCGTGCGCGTAACGTCATCGTCTGGCGCGCATGCGCAGAAGGCCGCCGGCGGGTCCAGGAGGGCCAGATCTCCGGGGGACACCGCCGACAAGCCGTGTGAGTATTTTCAGCTGCCGTGATGGATCCGATCCATCATAGCAGCTGAATTACTACTTTTTTACACTGTTTTATTTACTTTTTTGCGATCGGCGCTATTCATTTTATAGCGCCGATCGCAATGCCGGGGGGGACTGCCCGCATCCTGGGATGACAGCTCCATGCTGTCGGCTACCTGTGGGCACCGACAGCATGGAGCTGTCACGTCCTCAGGCCAGTGGGCATCAATCCAAAGAGGATGCATAAAACTACGTCCTCTAGGTTTAAAGCCCACTTTCTGAGGACGTAGTTTCCCGATGGGGCGGTCGTTAAGGGGTTAAAGGGGTTGTCTCGTGAAAGCAAGTGGGGTTATACACTTCTGTATGGCCATATTAATGCACTTTGTAATGTACATCGTGCATTAAATATGAGCCATACAGAAGTTATTCACTTACCTGCTCCGTTGCTAGCGTCCCCGTCTCCATAGCTCCGTCTAATTTCGCTGTCTTCTTGCTTTTTTAGACGCGCTTGCGCTGTGCGGTCTTCTCCCCTTCTGCTCGGTCCAGGCACGAGCGGCGTTCTGGCTCCGCCCCCTTCTACTCGTCATCGCGTAGCTCCGCCCCATCACGTGTCCCGATTCCAGCCAATCAGGAGGCTGGAATTGGCAATGGAACACACAGAGCCCATGGTGCACCATGGGAGAAGACCCGCGGTGCACCATGGGAGAAAACCGCAGTGCATCCCTGGGAAAGGACCGGCGGCCATCTTAGGGAGAAGATTTTTTAAAGTCCTTATTTCGTCGGATCAGTAAGTAGCAAGCGGTTTAAAAACCGCTTTACTTTGCTATTTTATGCCAGGGGGGTGACAGGGGGAATGGGGTAAGGTAAAATTTTGATGTTTGCCGCGAGACAACCCCTTTAAGTGACTTGGAAATAGTGATTTTGTATTCAGGAACTTTGGAAGAGTCACTTGCATTTAATTGCTGCTTATCTATTTGAATTTTTGCATATAAAACTTTAATTTATCTGTACGATCAGTGTACATCTTGTGCCATGTATGCAGTCCTTGAACAGCCGTTCAAAGGGTGCATGCTGCTGTATGAGATGTGAGCACATTTGGAAGCCCAGATCCTGGATCTAAATGAGCAGCTTGCAACACTGAGATCCATTGTCAACATGGAAAGGAATTTGCTGCTCACTGAGCAGGTACTCGCTGGGGTAGATGTGGGGGTGGAGGGTAGTTCGGAAGAGCAGAATAAGCAGGCAGACAGCTGGGTGACAGTTAGAAGGAGCGGTAGAGGGAAGAGATCAGTCCTGAACTGGCACACCCCAACAAGTTTGCAAAGTTGGCAGATGAGGGTATTAGGCCTGTGTCTCAAACCTATCTGCCTCCATTTTTTTCTGGCAGACGTAGGTGTTGATCGGTTTCCACGGTAACCTGAACTGCTGTGTTGCAGCTGTGCAGGTATCATCCCTTGTGTTTTGGATGTGTCCTTCCCTTTCCTGGTTCTGAGGGGCGTGGTGTCAGGTGAGTGATGTCCGTTCTCTCCTGGTTCTAGTTGTCTGGCCCTTTATAGTCTGGCTTTGGCTTGACTGAAGCACTGGTCAATTTAGTATCCTCCTGGGGTTGCTGAGGTGCACAGCCTGTTTCTGGAGCTCCTGTTGGTTCCTGTGGACTGCTACCAAGGTAAGTACCGCCATTGCTATTATTTGCTACTGTAGGGGGTCTTCAACAGAGACCAGTGCGGATGTTGCCTGAGTCCAAATTAAAAAGGAAAATTATAACGAGTACCCGGAGAACCATAAGAATCCACTATACACACACAGCAAGTGAATCAAAATGAGTTCTGGTTTATTTGGAGAAACACACAGCTTATATAGACCGTCGCCCGCGCAGGGTGCAACTTCGAAGAATTACTTAGTCAGGTGATTAGTTTGGAAAACAAAATATTAGCACTTTTCATTCTTGCAAAAAAAACTTTATCTTGCAAAAGCACATCTGCTGTACTCGGGCGCAGTTCGGGCGTATCCGGCCACAACCATGAAATGTCAGTTTGAAACTTATCTACTTAGTTTCTTGTGTCTTATCACGATGTCCGAAATGCAAGGTCCGGACAAAATGAGCAACTTCTAAGTTCCTTATTTTTCTTCATGTCAGCATTAGGAATTACTTTAGAAACAAGATTAACCCCTAACATAATCCCCCATTTGGACATCAGAGCCACCATTATCTCCTGGTTCAGTCACCCGTTGGATCCGGCTCCAGCCGGATCCCCAGGTAGGAATGGTGCACTCTATGTCCATCTAGGGTATC
Organism: Eleutherodactylus coqui; assembly: GCF_035609145.1. NCBI lineage: Eukaryota > Metazoa > Chordata > Amphibia > Anura > Eleutherodactylidae > Eleutherodactylus > Eleutherodactylus coqui. Next base: position 263,085,329 of record NC_089841.1, on the reverse strand, counting down.
AAGACATTTAAATGGGTGCAGAAAATCGGCTTTCAGTATATTTAGCTACGCATGAAATTATTACCTTGATTGCAATATATACACATAAGATTATCATTACCACTTGTAATATACTTTGTTGAATTCCCATGAACCAACCTCCTAACCCCGAGAACCAATTGGCAGGGTTAAGAAAGCTAAACCATCCATGATCTTCATCTTGTTATATGTTGGCAGCTATTTTCAATATACCTTTTGACATATGATTCTATATCCAAGTTCTATTAGCAACTTCCGAATGTTTTCCATATTTTTCATTTCCATAATATATTACATATACAACCAGATAATCTAATGTCACATTTATTACACTGTTCCCTATATTTTCATTTGCTATCAACATAAAACCAATCTTGTCAAATCTGGGCTTGAAAAACAAAAAAATTCAAAAAAACTGTTAGACGTTGAATACAAATGTCTCTTCCTGTAAAATTGTTTCTTCTTCTCTTGATCTTCTTTAGATCCTAAACCTATAGGATCTCCGATGCAGGGAAGCAGGGAAGGATTATTATGCCCTCGCTGCTTTCCCTGGTTAGCCAAAGAACAGACCCTAAGTAGGAATCTGTCCCCGCCCATTACATTGGTATCAAACAATCTTCTCCATTCTCCATATCCAGAAGTATCCACAGCTGACTATAGAGCCCCTTTATTCCAATGTTGCAGATGCCCTCTCTACAGCGCTTTGTTGCCCAAGGTCTTCAGGGAGGAGCTGTGAGGCTTAGCCCTCCTTTAACGTCATCAGCTGGCGGTCAGCATTCTGCAGAACATCTGAGGTTCACTCCGATGACAGTGTAGCAGCAGTCAGGCACACTTGTCAGTTCTTCAGGCTCAGTTAGATAGTCTCAGCGTATGGACAGATGCAGCATGCACTTAGAGAAGATGAAATTTCAAACCACAATTGCAAAAGTCCAAATGTCCTGGTGGAAATGACTCAGTTCATACATTTTCTCAGTCCCAAATAAGCTTGATGCAGAATAAATCAGTCTATAGCAAATCAAACAAAAACAAAATCACAATCTGGGGCCTTGTGTGCTTTTCTTCACCCCTTCATAAAAATAGATGAAACAAAAATCTGTAGGTCAAATTTATCAATAAAACAATCTCTGCCCAGAGGGACCGGAGTAATGTTCTGTTGTAGCAAATGAATATTTCAGATATCCCTAATCTTTCTACATTTCAGCACAAATACCTTCTACATACAGTAGACATAAAACTCAAGAATTTTACTATGTAAACAAACAATATAATATCAAACATTGTAAATCAATCAGGTTTACAATACAATAATCTTAGATTGATCAATATCATCCTCAGTGCAGTTACTTATTTTTCACATGTTATCAAACACTGCGAACCAAGTTAAGCAAATTTTATAACACAATATTTCTAGATTTGTAATAACACGTTTCCGTAATTAAGATTGTCATGCAATATACATTCACACAATTTTTCCGCAAAACAAAAACCCAAATAGATATTCTATTAGTCCAACTCATGTAAATAAATTTGTACATAGTAATATCCCAGCACACAGTCACAATCATGTGTATCTCACACTCACACTTATTAGGGTCCCAATCAACTCCCGCCTTGGCCACCACAGTATGAACCTTTTTCTTATTTACTCTATCATTCCCCTTGCTCTCTGGTGACTGCCCCTGCGTGTGTGCTTTAACCTTTATTATGGCCACCTGTTCTGGCAACATGATGGCCTGCATTAAAGGAGATGTCCCGCGCCGAAACGGGTTTTTTTTTTTTTAAACCCCCCCCCCGTTCGGCGCGAGACAACCCCGATGCAGGGACGTACAGAAAGCTCACCGGAGCGCTTACCTTAATCCCGGCGCTCCGGTGACTTCTATACTTACCTGTGAAGATGGCCGCCGGGATCCTCTGCATCCGTGGACCGCAGCTCTTCTGTGCGGTCCACTGCCGATTCCAGCCTCCTGATTGGCTGGAATCGGCACGTGACGGGGCGGAGCTACACGGAGCTACACGGAGCCCCATAGAGAACAGGAGAAGACCTGGACTGCGCAAGCGCGGCTAATTTGGCCATCGGAGGGCGAAAATTAGTCGGCACCATGGAGACGAGGACGCCAGCAACGGAGCAGGTAAGTATAAAACTTTTTATAACTTCTGTATGGCTCATAATTAATGCACAATGTACATTACAAAGTGCATTATTATGGCCATACAGAAGTGTATAGACCCACTTGCTGCCTCGGGACATCTCCTTTAATCTACTTACTGATACACCATTCTTAATGGGCTTGCCTTGTGCCGTGAGAAAGCTCCTGGACCGCCAGATGGGTCCATAATCGTGTGCAGTACCAAAGGCGTACCTGGAATCAGTGTAGATGTTAACAGAGGTACCTTCGTACAGGCCTCCGTTAGAGCACGGAGCTCAGCCTCCTGCGCTGACATGTATGGCGGCAGTGGTTTTTGTACAAGCATCTCATTCAGTGTGACTACTTCAAAACCTGTTACAAACCTTCCTTCATCATCCAGGTATCTAGATCCATCCACAAACATTTCAAGGTGGGGGTTTAGGAGGGGTTTGTCAGTGACATGTGCGAACCCCGCTGTCTCCTGCTCCATGAGCGCTGCACAATCATGCTGGTGCTCTGCGCAAAGGCCTCCTCCTCATCATCAGTCAGAGAATTTGCAAAGAGCTGGTCCTCTGTACTTACTCCCCCATTTGAATCAGTGTCACCTAATGGTAATAAGGTGGCCGGATTCAAAGTGGTGCAACGTTGAAATGAGACATTGGATGAAGAGTGTAAATGCAAGTTCCATTTTGATCTGTCTAGCAAGAGACAGATGTCTACGGCTTACCTGTGTCAGAATTCCATGTATGTCATGTGGGGTGTAGATCACCATGGTGTGATCTAAGACAACGTCAGAACGTTTGTGCAGTAGTGCCTGAACTGCTAGAACCGCTCGGACGCATGATGGAGACCCTCTAGCCACCGCGTCAAGATGGGCACTGTAGTATGCTACAGGTCACTTTTTTTTTTTTTTTTTTCACCATGCATTTGTGTCAGTACAGCGGTGGCGTGTCCCGCCATCTCAGTGACGTACATTTGGGAAGGTTTGTCATAGTCTAGCAGCCCCAGTGTGGGTGCACTGGTTATCTGTACTTTCAGCTGATGGAAGGCTGACTCGGCCTGCGGGGTGAGGGCAAATGGCTGTGAACCCAAACAGTCGTACAGAGGCTGCATGGTCATGGACGCAGAGCGTATTCATGGCCGACCGCATGAAACCAGTCCCAAGAAGGTACGCGACTGGGCATGGGAGGTTGTATGTCACTTACCACCTTCGTGCGCTCTGGCGTCAGGTGTTTAGTGCCTGAACCTAGGCAGTGGCCCCAGAACACTACGTGAGATTTGCAGAACTGAAGTTTCTCTTTGCTGACTTTGCAGCCATTCTACTCTGATGGAGGAAACACAGTCTTCAGACAGGGACATGTGAGTAACACGTTTAAATCACAATCGTAAAGAGAAACAACAATCCCGGAGCCCCCCCCCCTTTTTGTTTTATTTTCTCTGTCTCCCATGTCATAGATACCTACCCTCCCTTACCGCTCCCCCTCTTACCCTCCCCTCCTTCCCCTGTTTGTAGACCTTATAAAATATCACAGACAAACATTATATAGTTCAACTCGAAATGTATTTATTAAGTTTCATTGTCAAAGTTATTTTTACATTGCTTTGAGATAAGGCAAACGTTCCCCCCCCTCCATGAAACCAATAAAACCTATATTGAATAAAATAAAAATGATGCCGTTACCGGTAGTTCTGCAGCTTCTTGGTGGAAATAAAGACCATCTCCCGTCTCCAGGCTGCAGCAGAGACTGACTAAAATGGCTGCCAAGCCCGGTATTAATGCTTCTAAATTGATGACATCACAATGGAGTGACATCAGCCTGCCATACACCTGGCTCATGACATCACAAAGGAGTGACATCATCAGCCTTCCAACCACCTGGCTCATTTGCATACAGTATGTATGTGAGTCTATCTATCTATCTATCTATCTATCTATCTATCTATCTATCCTATCTATCTTTATTAATTATGTAGAATATAGATATGGATTATTTCTGAATTATAGATTTTGTAGATATAGATTAAAAATAGATTTAAGATTGTTTATGTGTGTGTGCATGTGTATGTGTGTGTATATATGTAAATGTATGTATGTATGTATGTATGTATGTGTATATATATATATATATATATATATATATATATAATGTAAAAAAAATATAAAATCTGTAGGTATGTATGGCGGAAAAAAAGGCCTGCTGTATGTTTTTAAGTTCTTCGGATGACCATGCCGCTCTATTATTCTCCTGACCCGGGTATAACGGAGTCGTTGCTGCTAAGACCTTACCTCCCCTTTTCCCCACATACCATTCGCCGAACAGACACCGACACCATCTGTTGGATAAAATTGGCCACAGCAGCCATTTATTAACACAAACAACATGAATACATTTCAACTTATTTCACCCCAACCTTAATGATAACAATATCCCCCAAATGTACCTGGAAAAGGACCTTGGAGCCCACGCCCTGTATTTACCACATACTGCCGCCTCACCCCTACAAGGAGATAGCTGTCCCGGTCACCCGCCGCAACTTGGCTGACTCAGGCGACGCTATCCCCAAGAACTTTTCTAACTTTTTCCTCCCGCCGCAGGTCGGCAGACTCGGGAGCCCAACGACACTCCCCATTAACCTCCGGCCGCCATCTCTTACCGACCCCGAGGCCGGCTAGCCAGTCCTGGCTAGCCTCTCCCACCGACCATTAGGGCTCCGCCCTATAACCCTGGAGGCGACAGGTCCCAAATTCCAACAAAGGAGAGGAACAGGGGGGGCTATGTAGCCCCTGCCATTCCCCCCACTACCTTCTATACGGGCTCCAAGGGTCCCTCTCCCTCCCCCGCTGCTATGACAAGAACTCCCTCTCCTGTCCCCACCTCCCCCTTCTTCTTTCCTCTAGGGCGGGCGGGTGGGACTCTCTTGCTTGTTCTCCACTTCTTCTTTCGCCGCTCTGAGCCTCTCCCGTGCTTGCTCCCCCTTATATAGTGCCTCCCGACTGAGGCCCCGCCCCCTCCCAGAACCCACTGCACCTGATGACGTCACTCCTCCCCGTTCACCCTTTCATGCCGCCTCCCGCCTATCGCCCTGCGGGCTTCCGGCTCCGGCGGTTCTTTACCCGGGTATAACGGAGTCGTTGCTGCTAAGACCTTACCTCCGCTTTTCCCCACATACCATTCGCCAAACAGACACCGACACCATCTGTTGGATAAAATTGGCCACAGCAGCCATTTATTAACACAAACAACATGAATACATTTCAACTTATTTCACCCCAACCTTAATGATAACAATATCCCCCAAATGTACCTGGAAAAGGACCTTGGAGCCCACCCCCTGTATTTACCACATCCTGCCGCCTCACCCCTACAAGGAGATAGCTGTCCCGGTCACCCGCCGCAACTTGGCTGACTCAGGCGACGCTATCCCCAAGAACTTTTCTAACTTTTTTCCTCCCGCCGCAGGTCGGCAGACTCGGGAGCCCAACGACACTCCCCATTAACCTCCGGCCGCCATCTCTTACCGACCCCGAGGCCGGCTAGCCAGTCCTGGCTAGCCTCTCCCACCGACCATTAGGGCTCCGCCCTATAACCCTGGAGGCGACAGGTCCCAAATTCCAACCAAGGAGAGGAACAGGGGGGGCTATGTAGCCCCTGCCATTCCCCCCACTACCTTCTATACGGGCTCCAAGGGTCCCTCTCCCTCCCCCGCCACCGCAAGCGAGGGTCGACCACCTTGACCCTGCGCCGCCCTCCACACCACCAGCGCCCGCTCAATGCCCTCTTGCAAACCTTCCATCCATAAGTCCATCCCGATGTCATTCAAATGAACGCCATCAGACCTCCAATAATTACCAGTGCCTTTTTCTAGATCTATGTGCCGCACTGCAATCCCCCCTTTTTCCCCCACAAATCGTGAAACTTCTTTATTCAGCTTCACTCTCGCTCTGTTCAAACCCTTTTCTGAGCGCGCTCCCCTCCATACTTTCCTTGGTACTAGTTCTGACCAAACCACAACTACTCCCGGGTATGACCCCTGTAACCTAAGGAAGTCATACCGAATGTCTCGTGATAAGTTTCTAAATCTCCTCTTACCCAAGTCATTCCCCCCCGCATGTATGACCAATACATCCGGTGCTCTGTCCCATCTCACCCTCCTTTCCACCTCCTCCAAAACAGTGCCCCATGACATGCCTCTAATCCCCAGCCACCTTATCAGTGCTTCACTTTTAGGGAACCTTAATTGTCTGCCGTTGGGCCGCACCCCCGCTCTCTCAGCCCCCCAGAAGACATAAGAAAGGCCCAAGATCCACACTAAAGCTGGATGACCATCTGCAAAACAAAACAACGGTATAATTTATTAACAGGCGCCCCTATTTTTTCTCCCCCCACCCCCAAAGCAGGTGAGGGCGTACATAGGATCCAAAACGTCCTGACTCCCAACGACCTATTCTCTTTATTGCTTCCACCCCCATGCCTCTTACTGACGCCTCCGTCGCTGCTCCCACCCTAAACGAGTGAGACCCAAACTGCTCTTTATCAAACCCCGCAACCTCCAGTGTCCGCTTAAATATCGTTATAAATTGAAAACGGGATAAAAATTGGCCATTCTCATGGCACAACAAGGGGCCTGTCCGAGATTCTAACCCTCCCCTATACTGCTCCCATGTCCTCCTAGGGCACATAAGGGCCCCTGGCACCTCGCCTAAACGAATTAACTTACCCCGCCCTTGCTGATCCGTCTTAGACCGACGGATCCGCAATTCCAACCTCCCTTCGACTATCTTCACGTCCTCTGTCTGCAAACCACCCCCGGAAGTTTTGCTGGGAGACACCAACTCATTTATCCTGAATGCTCCGAAAAACGCCAGAGAAAACGCCACTCTGAACAACCGCCTCTCAAATTCGCTTCCGCACACAATGTCCACTGCTCTACCCAATTTCTCCAAAACGTCAAAGGAAACCGGTCGCCTAGTGTCTAAACTCCCCCTACCTCTTCTTAAACCCTTCAGCGCCTGCTTCACTAAAAAATTCTTTGTCACATCCCCCACCCCCCTTAACTTACAGCCAAATGCTATCCCCGCTATGAATTGGTTTACTTGTGCCACTGACCTACCCCCTTCCGCACTTCTTCCCAACCAACTCAGCAGCAGACCTACTCTGTCGTCTTCTGAGTGCGCGCCCCCCTCTTGCCTCACCCAGTCTTCCCACTCGTTCCACGCTGCGCCATACGCTGCCCTGGTTCGCCGAGCCAATGACCGCTCTATCAGGCCCCCCACTGCTCGCTTACCACGCTCCAGATTTGATCCGGGCATTTGCTCCCCACCATCTCTGCACCCGGCGCCAGTGTCCGGAACCGCTCCCACTGAAATCGAGAGAGAGCATCCGCAATTGAATTTTCAACACCAGGAACGTGAGCCGCAACCACCCACATGTTTAGTGACAACGCTTCGAGCACTAAGTGACGCAGCAAGTTTACCACCGGGGGGGATGATGCCGAAAGGCTGTTAATTACTTGCACCACCCCCAAATTATCGCAGTGAAATTTAACTTTTCTGTCCCGGAACTGGTCCCCCCACAGCATGATTGCCACCACTATTGGGAATAACTCCAATAGCACTAAATTCCGTATCAAGCCTTCCTGTTTCCACCTCTCTGGCCACTCCCCCGCGCACCATTTCCCTTGGAAATAGGCCCCGAACCCTGCGCTGCCTGCCGCGTCAGTATATAACTCCCAGTCCACATTATTGCTAACCTCGCCCATGATTACCGACCTGCCATTATATTTTTTCAGGAAGGTGGACCATACTGCCAGGTCTGCCTTGTGACTGGTCACCAAACGGATAAAATGGTGGGGTGCACGAATCCCCGCTGTTGCTGACGCCAGCCGTCTACAAAACACCCGGCCCATGGGCATGATCCTGCAGGCAAAGTTCAGCTTGCCTAACAGTGACTGCAGCCCTCTTAGTGTGATTTTTTTACTTCCTAGTGCCGCGCGTACTTCCTCTCGTAAGTCATCCAATTTATCCTTTGGTAGACGACACACCATCGCCACTGAGTCAATGGTGATGCCCAGAAAGCTTAAACAAGTAGTGGGCCCCTCCGTCTTATCGGGTGCTAACGGCACCCCGAACCGCTTCGCCACCCATTGTAAGGTGCCCAACAAGCTCGCACAAATTGGCGATCCCCCGGGCCCCACACACAAAAAATCATCTAAGTAATGAATGATCGACTGCACCGCAGCCGTATCCTTCACCACCCATTCTAATAAAGAACTGAATGCCTCGAAGTATGCGCACGAGATGGAACATCCCATGGGCAAACACCGATCCGCAAAATAATCCCCTTCCCAAAAACACCCCAACAACCTCACACTTTCCTGTGATACCGGGAGCAGGCGAAAGGCCGACTCCACGTCAGCCTTCGCCATCAACGCTCCCTTCCCGTACTTTCTAATCCATTGAAGTGCCGCATCGAACGACGTATACACCACCGAACAAAGCTCAGGGTCTATTCCGTCGTTCACCGATGCGCCCTTTGGATAAGATAAGTGGTGTATAAGCCGAAATTTATTCGGCTCCTTCTTTGGGACCACCCCCAAAGGTGACACCACGAAATCTTGCACCGGCGGTTCTTTAAACGGCCCCGCCATGCGCCCCAAACTCACTTCCTTTTTTAGCTTCTCCGTCACCACTTCCGGATACTCTAACGCCGATCGTAAGTTTTTTAACGAAAAGGGGACCCCATGTAACGGGGGCGGGATGTGAAAACCATCCCTAAAACCCTTAAACAGCAACTCCGCCTTCTCTCTATCAGGGTACCTACTTAGATGAGGTACCATCTCTTCCAGAATCACCGGGGTCATCCCTTTTTGTAAAACCGCCGGGACCCTTTCCCTTTCCTTTTTTAAAACATCTTGCTGCCCCGTGGGACCCTGCACTGCAATGGGAGCAGGCATGGCGAAACTTGCACGTTGCACCGAACTTGCACTGCCCCTCATTGTACTGCCAACAGTACCCGGGCCTGCTACCCCCCGCTGAGCTCCCTTGCCCCCCTGCTGAACTAGAGGCCAGGCCGAATGACCCGGCACTGCCCTGAAAGGGCTGTCCGAATCGCGCGGGGTCCATCACCCTCAACCATAGACCTATATCTTTGTGCTCCCATCTGATAGATGGACGCACCGCCTTACGCTGCCTGAACTGCTCATCGTAGCGCAGCCAGGTCTGCCCCCCGTATACCCTATACGCCCCCCCTATTGAGTCCAAGTAGCAAAAAAGTCCGGAACAATTGTCCGGTGCCTTTTCGCCTATCACACTCGCTAAAATGGCGAACGCTTGTAGCCAATTAGCGAAAGTCTGGGGAATCAAGCGCCATCTCCTCTTCTCCTCCTCCTCTTTTTTAAACTCCGTTCTTTTCCCCTTGTCCAAATTGAATTTTTCCAAGGGGAGGAGGGAGAATATCTCGACATATTCATCCTTCCAAATCTTTTCCCTCACTTCTTTTTTGAGATGGGCCCCCAGAGGTCCCTCAAAGCAGACGTATACTTCGCCCTTCGCTTTGTCGTCTAACCTTATACCCTCCCCGTCCTTTTCCGTCTGTACTGCTACCGTGACGCCTGCTGCTGTACCTACCTCTGTAGCACTCGCTATAGCCCCCGTTTGGAGGCTTTCCCCGGTGACTAGTGATGTCACCGTGGGTACCCGTTCTACCAACAGAGGGGTTTGCGTGGTTCCCACCGCCTGTCCTACCCCAGTCCCCCCAGCAAGGGGTTCTATCCGACCCGCCTCTATGCTGGATGACGCACTGCACGGCGAGCTCCATGCTGTGACAGGCGACGGATTATAACCCCCCCCCCCCTGCCGTCTCAGGAAATCAATCATGAAGCCCAACAGCGCAGTTGCTTCGCTGCCTACGCCTGGTGTGGCTCCTGTCGCTGCGCTACCCCCGGCTCCTTGCGCAATACTATCCCCGCCATGTACCGTACGGTTAACATTACTAGACATCCCGTACATATCCCCCACATGTTCTGCACGATTAACATTGCTAGACATAGTGTATATATCCCCCACCTGTTCTGCACGATTAACATTGCTAGACATAGTGTATATATCCCCCACATGTTCTGCACGATTAAAATTGCTAGACATACTGTACATAGAGCCTGACTCACCTGGCTGCGTAGGGGCTGTGGACCCACCAGCCGCCGAACCTCCCGATTGAGTTCCTTCCTGCCCTCTGCCGCGCTGCGACCGCTCTGCCGGCCCTGCAACCGCCTCCGCTCTTCTTGGCCCCGCTTGACCGTGGGTCACCTCTGTAGTCGTCCCCCACCTTCCTGATGTGCTTGCCGTCTGACCCATAGATGTTCCGGGCCGCTCCACTCCTGACACACTGCAGGGCTGTTCTTGCTCTGCAGAGCCGCTTCCTCCTCTCCCTCTGCTCTTTGCCTGCTGATTAGCGCTCGGCCCCGCCCCCCTCTCAGCACGGGACCTAGCGCTGCACGCCGCACTCCTTCGCTTCGCAGGAGTTCTCCCTGCCTTGCTCCCCCTGCCTGTTGGTGTTGCCGGGGGGAGCCTGCTATGTGGGGGGGCTGGGGAGATACTCCGCCTCCTTTGCCTCCGCGAGGGACCGTGCTCGGGCCCTCCGCGGCCTTAGATCTTTTGTGTGCCCCGCCGGTGCTGCCGCCGTCGGCCCCACACCCCTCGCCAAACTGCTCTCCTCCATAGGAATTGCTACTGCTGCCTCCAAGCTCCTTGCCGCCACCTCCTGTGTCGCTGCCGACGCTATGTCGGCAGCCCTGGATGATGAGCCAGCCCCTGTGCTGAGTGCTTCGTCTGAGAGCTCTAATAGCCACTCCAGACCTCTTTCCTCCGCCGCTGCCCGGATTCTTGCAAGGACCGCTTCCATCCCGTCAAGCAGTGCGATCTTCGGGCGCTTCCTTGGTTCTTTTGCAGCCGGTTGCTCTCCTCTTCCTTCTCCGCAAGGAGTTTTTCTGTTTTGCCACCGTGCAGGGCCCCCACGTGACTTCCGGTCCTTTTGGATTAGCCGCTCCCCTTCTTCAGCGCTCGGTTCTACGCTCTTCTTCTTGCCCACACGTCTCCTCCTTCAGCGCTCCGCGATAGTGCTCAGCGCCCGCCGCTCTCGCTCCACCCGACCGCACCTGCTACAGCGCACACCGGTCCACTTCAGCGCCTGCCGCTCTCTTTCCACCCGACCGCTCCTGCTTCAGCGCACCTCGGTCCCCTTCCGCGCTCGCCGCGCCGCCTTCCGCGCTCCCGATCTTCTTTCTCCGCTCGCCGCTCTCCTAACTCCGCTATTCTTCTCCTCGTTCCTCTTCTTGTAGTCTTCACTCTCTTGCTTGTTCTCCACTTCTTCTTTCGCCGCTCTGAGCCTCTCCCGTGCTTGCTCCCCCTTATATAGTGCCTCCCGACTGAGGCCCCGCCCCCTCCCAGAACCCACTGCACCTGATGACGTCACTCCTCCCCGTTCACCCTTTCATGCCGCCTCCCGCCTATCGCCCTGCGGGCTTCCGGCTCCGGCGGTTCTTTACTAGGGTCTACTAATGCCGGCCCAGGGGAAGGCAATAAAGCCCTATGGGGCCGAAGCCAATTTCCCTCATTTTAGGTAAAAAGTTTCCATCCGTCCCCACTCGAAATGCGGCCGGCCGAAGAGATCCCTCCAACCGACCGGCCGCCGCACCTTCAGAGACAAACTAGTGCTTGCTTCTAGTGTCATCGCCGGCTTAACCATCCTGTGTAGGGAGCTGACGAGTCCTGCAGCAGCAGGCTCTGCAAGCCTAGGATGCGTGAGCACAGTGAAAGAGGAAGGACTGAGGGTGTGAGGCTGGGCGCGGTTGAGAAGGCGTGGGGCGGGGCTATGCAAAGTTTTAAAACTCTCCCAGCTGCCTGGGTGCATTGTGGGTGCGCCCAGAGTGCCGGCTGAGCGTGTTGCCTCAAGCCTTGGAAGTGGAGTTGGGCGGGCTGGGCTACAGGTGAAACCCGTTTCGGGTTAAAGGTGTATGTGCAGGGGGTGCGCTCGCACCTGGGGGCTGGAGCCCTAGGGGGCCCATAAAGTCTCTCTTCCCCACATTGTAAACCAATGCTATCAATGAAGCTTTATAGTTTGGGGGCCCAGTTCCAGACTTTGTACTGGGGCCCCGCAGCTTCAAGTTACACCTCCGGATCAGGATAATGCTAGGCCATTCCAACCAGCCTGTGTGAGTGACCTGCAGTCGCTGGTAGTCGAAAAGTGGCCGCCCGGCCGGCCCCGGATGCGCGCTTCAGAGTGGACAGACAGCAGCGGACCCCCAATCACACAGGCCCGAGGCTTGCTATGCAGCATGGAATACCTCATTGGACTGCAGCACTCCACGCGGGCTGAGATACACGCTCCACGTGGGATGGGCAGTATTCGTCCATGAAGATCCAGGCCAATGCTTAGAGATGGAGCAACACTCGGGGAGCAAAGAACTCCAACGAACGGACGCCTACTTTACAAGGATGTATTGCTTTATTCAATGCATGGACACAGAAACAGTTCAACCGCTCGATTACAGACCGCAGTCAATACAGTAAAGGAAGAAATGTGTCTGTTTAATGTAAACTTGCATGGAGCTCGTTTGTCAGCCACTGACGGACTGAATGCTGCTGCTGCCGCCACCGCCGCTGCTGCTGCATGTCTGAAACGTGGTCTGACGTTACATGCACCACCAGGGATAAGGCCTTGCCTATAAGCATTCCCCAGCTGGCAAAAATGGAACCTCCCTGCCTATTCCTCACCATGGAAGAACGGAACCTACCTTTTTTTTTTAAAAAAAAGAAAGCCACAACAGCAGCAGCCAACTAGATTTTGGTAGGCCGCTGTCTCCCCCTTGTGTGCTGCATAAAAAATGCACTCCACTAAAAATAACAATGATCCACGAAATAGAGCGTATGGAGAGAATGAGGCTTCTAGATGAGCCGTCAGGCTATGATAAATTGTATCACGCCTGGGCGATATGGATAGATGCCCGGAGCTCACCCCTATTTACTAGGTGGTTACAGACAGGGACATGTGAGTAACACGTTTAAATCACAATCGTAAAGAGAAACAACAATCCCGGAGCCCCCCCCCCTTTTTGTTTTATTTTCTCTTTCTCCCATGTCATAGATACCTACCCTCCCTTACCGCTCCCCCTCTTACCCTCCCCTCCTTCCCCTGTTTGTAGACCTTATAAAATATCACAGACAAACATTATATAGTTCAACTCGAAATTTATTTATTAAGTTTCATTGTCAAAGTTATTTTTACATTGCTTTGAGATAAGGCAAACGTTCCCCCCCCTCCATGAAACCAATAAAACCTATATTGAATAAAATAAAAATGATGCCGTTACCGGTAGTTCTGCAGCTTCTTGGTGGAAATAAAGACCATCTCCCGTCTCCAGGCTGCAGCAGAGACTGACTAAAATGGCTGCCAAGCCCGGTATTAATGCTTCTAAATTGATGACATCACAATGGAGTGACATCAGCCTGCCATACACCTGGCTCATTTGCATACAGTATGTATGTGAGTCTGTCTGTCTATCTATCTATCTATCTATCCTATCTATCTTTATTAATTATGTAGAATATAGATATGGATTATTTCTGAATTATAGATTTTGTAGATATAGATTAAAGATAGATTTAAGATTGTTTATGTGTGTGTGCATGTGCATGTGTGTGTATATATGTGTGTATATATATATGTATATATAATGTAAAAAAAATATAAAATCTGTAGGTATGTATGGCGGAAAAAAAAGGCCTGCTGTATGTTTTTAAGTTCTTCGGATGACCATGCCGCTCTATTATTCTCCTTACTAGGGTCTACTAATGCCGGCCCAGGGGAAGGCAATAAAGCCCTATGGGGCCGAAGCCAATTTCCCTCATTTTAGGTAAAAAGTTTCCATCCGTCCCCACTCGAAATGCGGCCGGCCGAAGAGATCCCTCCAACCGACCGACTGCCGCACCTTCAGAGACAAACTAGTGCTTGCTTCTAGTGTCATCGCCGACTTAACCATCCTGTGTAGGGAGCTGACGAGTCCTGCAGCAGCAGCAGCAGCAGGCTCTGCAAGCCTAGGATGCGTGAGCACGGTGCAAGAGGAAGGACTGAGGGTGTGAGGCTGGGCGCGGTTGAGAAGGCGTGGGGCGGGGCTATGCAAAGTTTTAAAACTCTCCCAGCTGCCTGGGTGCATTGTGGGTGCGCCCAGAGTGCCGGCTGAGCGTGTTGCCTCAAGCCTTGGAAGTGGAGTTGGGCGGGCCGGGCTACAGGTGAAACCCGTTTCGGGTTATGGGTGTGTGTGCAGGGGGTGCGCTTGCACCTGGGGCCCATAAAGTCTCTCTTCCCCACATTGTAAACCAATGCTATCAATGAAGCTTTATAGTTTGGGGGCCCAGTTCCAGACTTTGTACTGGGGCCCCGCAGCTTCAAGTTACACCTCCGGATCAGGATAATGCTAGGCCATTCCAACCAGCCTGTGTGAGTGACCTGCAGTCGCTGGTAGTCGAAAAGTGGCCGCCCGGCCGGCCCCGGATGCGCGCTTCAGAGTGGACAGACGGCAGCGGACCCCCAATCACACAGGCCCGAGGCTTGCTATGCAGCATGGAATACCTCATTGGACTGCAGCACTCCACGCGGGCTGAGATACACGCTCCACGTGGGATGGGCAGTATTCGTCCATGAAGATCCAGGCCAATGCTTAGAGATGGAGCAACACTCGGGGAGCAAAGAACTCCAACGAACGGACGCCTACTTTACAAGGATGTATTGTTTTATTCAATGCATGGACACAGAAACAGTTCAACCGCTCGATTACAGACCGCAGTCAATACAGTAAAGGAAGAAATGTGTCTGTTTAATGTGACTGGGGGCATCAACCTGACTGACGCTCCCTTAACTAATAACAAAAACTTACCCGGAGACTTCTTGTGTGTAAATGTGGGGTAGGCCACAGGTTTTATTAAATATTTAACCTCTACTATTTTAATTTAACTATTTTAACTCCATAACCCTTCCCATGCTACAACCCGTTTAATTTAAACTGATTTTAGCTTTAACTATTCCACAGGACGTCCCATAGGGATGACTTTACACGCGAAATTAAGCAAACCTGCCAGACTCTGAATCTGCCTCAGCGTGACTTTTTTGCAGCTGGCAACTTCATTGACTGTCTGGTGTAACCTGGCTACTTTTTCCACTGGTAACCTGAACACCATATCCTCAGAGTCGATCTCGATTCCTAAGAATGTGATCCGAGTCATGGGGCCCACCGTTTTCTCTTCTGATAACAGAACCCCTACCCTCAGCATGAGGGCCTGGAAGGTTTTAAGCAAGAATACGCAATTGCCCGAGTTCTCGGACCCGACGAACAAAAAATCATCTAAGTAATGTATCACCGATGAGATGCCTGTCTCATACTTGAGTAACCACTCTAAAAAGGAACTAAACAATTCAAAATAATAGCATGAAATGGAGCATCCCATCGGCAAACACGTATCAATAAAAAATTGGCTGTCCACCCGACATCCCAACAGGTGGAAACAATCGGGGTGGACTGGTAACAATCGGAAGGCGGACTCAATGTCCGTCTTTGCTAACTGGGCTCTTTTTCCCGCCGCTCTTACCAAGCGAACCGCGGAATCAAATGACGTATAAGAAACAGTTGCCTGTTCTTTTGATATTCCGTCGTTAATGGAATCCCCCGCTGGAAAGGATAGGTGATGTATTAAGCGGAATTTCCCGGTTTCCTTCTTGGGTACCAAACCCAAGGGGGACACCCGCAAATTCGTAAACGGCGGCGCTTCGAAAGGGCCGGCCATGCGGCCGAGCTCCACTTCCTTACTCAATTTTTCTTTGACTAAATGGATATTGTCCAACGCCGATTTTAGGTTAGGGGCGAACATTGACGCGGGTGAAAACGCAAACAGAATCACGAAACCAACTGAAAAACCGTCCTTAAGAATTTTTGCCGCCTGCTTCATGTGGTATCTGTCTAACCACAGATCCAGGACCCGGCTTTTCACCGGTGTTCGGTACTCCACCGGCACCACCCACTGCGGCAGTCGTTCTCTGTTTCTTGAAGCAGCGAACTGCTGCGTGCTGCCCCCCGCAAACCGAGCACTCGTGCCGGAATTTGCAGGTGGCATAAAACCTGCAATGGCCCTCGTTGTAGAGCCAACATGAGCCATTGGGTCTCTGAGCAGCCGCGGAGGGCTGTTGCCCGCCTCCCGCGGCTCCCATAGGAAAGGACGCTCTAGCGGGCCTTTGCGCCAGAATAAGCTGTATCCACACATCAGTTGCTTTTGTGGCCCAGCTTATGTGGCTCATGCCCGAAACCCGTCGCCTGTAGTCCTCATCATAACGCCACCAAGCTGACCCACCGTGCAGCTTGTAGGCGCTGTAAATGGTATTCAGATAGACCATCAACTCCGGTCCTTTAGCAGGCTGATGTTGACACGCTACATGGGCCAACACCAAATAGGCTTGAAGCCAGTTCCCAAACGTCTTCGCGATTTTTGGCTTTTTCTCGCCACGTTCCGACAACCGTTCCTTATCTACCATCACATGGTCCGCTGATAATAAGGATCAGATATCCACATATAAACCTTTTTTAATCTTTTCAACCAAATCGTCAGCCAAACCTACCCCTAGCGGGGCAACACCACAAAACATTGAATCATAATATTTTAAACCTTCCGTTGGGTCACCTTCCGTACACCGGGTTGAGCTTCCAGAAACATTACTCACAGGCGGGCCTCTGCCCCCTGGTGAACCACAGGACACTAAAAGCCCTTCTTGAGTATCAACCTTGCTCAACAAAGATTTCAACACCGTGACCAAATCCTGTTTATCCGCACCCTTTGCGGGATCCATGACATTACAACAAGCATTATGCAATGATAACTCACCAGCTCGACCGACCTCCGGCGATGCCAAGGGTGATGTCCCAGCTGTCTCCCTCCTGCGAATCCTGTGCTCGGGCGTGGGCTCCCGACTGACTGTGCGCGTAGCCTCCTGCGCCCTTTGCTGTGGCGCCACACCAGGCTGGTGTCTGCTTGACCGTCCTTGCGCGTGGCCGTGACTTTTGTAATTCCTGTATTCCATTCCATGTTGCCTCGACTGCGAGTGAAGCGTATGACGCTGGTCTTCTGAGCGCCGTGTTACTTCTTCTAAACTGCCCCTCTCTACCCTACTTACTCCTTGCGCCCTGCCGCTGCTGCTACTAGAAGCTCTACTCGCCTGCTCTAACTGTCTGGAACGCCTGGCCTCCTGTCTTAGCGCTCTGGTTCTATCTCTTTGCCTACGCCTGGCGCCCTGCCCTTGGCGGCTACTGCTAGCGCGGTTGTCGGACGTTTGTGAAGAGTAACCCAGCGTTTCTTGTAGCACTGGGTCTAAGTATCGGGGGTTAACATAGCAACGGCGCTGCGTGCCCGAAGCGGGTGGCGGAACATGGGAAACGTGTCTGCTTTGCGTTTGGGTGGGGTATACCACCTCCTGCTGCCCCTGGTACGGGGCAGCCTCGGCTCTATCCCTATGATGGTAGGGGGGTCGGCTATGTCTATGGGTCATGTGGCTAGATGCATGGGGCTCAGGGGTCATGCTACGTGACCCCGAAGGGCTACTCCCCCTTCGTTGTCTCCTCCGCGGGGGTAACAATGCGGGGCCAGGGCTACTCGCTGCGCTGCTGGTGGAGGAGCTAACTGGGGCTGCTGCCTGTAATCTATTTACCCCTGTACTTGCCCCCCCCCCCCTCTGACTCCTCGCCTGTGCTGTGCTGCATCCTGCTTGTGGCGCTCTGCCATCTTGGTGGGGTACGCGCCCTCCCCGCGTGTCCCTTCCTTCTTCTGCCTCACTCCGTGGCTCACCTCTCCCTCTCTGCGCTGTCCTGCGCCCAGACGCGCGCTGTTCTTCTGCTGCAAGGGTTGCTGTTGCTGCTGCCTCCTGGCACGTGTCTCTTCTTCTCCTCCCGCTCACCGGTGGTGAGCGCTGCCTCGTGGCGGTCCGTTTTCCCGCCACTGGATTTGAATTTGGCGCCATCTTTTTTCCGGCGCTCGCGGCTCCCGCCGCTCTCTCATCCACCCGGCTGCTTCGCTGACCGCGGCGTTTGTTCGCTGGGCTCGGGCTGAGTCTCGCTGGCGGCTGTTTCCTTCGTTGCGGTCTTCCCCGCAACTGCTCTTCTGCCTCCGGCGGCGCTTCACTGGCTCCGCTCTGTTGCATCCCGGCTTCCTCCGGCTCCGCCGCACCCGCGGCCGTCCTGCAGCTTGAAAGTATCTCCTCCAGCCAGCCGGTGCCATCCTGTGCGACCGCCGCTTGAATTAGAGCCCTCAGGTTCTCCATCTTTCTCTTCTTTCGCTCTCCGACCGGCTCTCCTCTTCTTGTCTTCTCCCAACGACTCCCGACCTCCGCTATTCAGTCAGCCGCTTCGGTTCTCTCCTCTTCTTCAACTTTCTTTGCCTTCAGTCTTTTTCTTTATAACTTTTCTTGCGTCTTGCTCGGCTCCGTCCTCTTTCCTCCACGCTTCTTCTCTTTCTGTTCTTCTTCCTGTCTTCTCCTTCCTCTTCCTTACTTAGCTCCTCCCCCCCATCTAGCTCGCTAATCCCTTAAGCCCCACCCCCAGTCCCATGCAGCCTCGTTATTCACTGTGCTGCATAAGAAAACTTGCATGGAGCTCGTTTGTCAGCCACTGACGGACTGAATGCTGCTGCTGCCGCCACCGCCGCTGCTGCTGCATGTCTGAAACGTGGTCTGACGTTACATGCACCACCAGGGATAAGGCCTTGCCTATAAGCATTCCCCAGCTGGCAAAAATGGAACCTCCCTGCCTATTCCTCACCATGGAAGAACGGAACCTACCTTTTTTTTTTAAAAAAAAAAAAAAAGAAAGCCACAACAGCAGCAGCCAACTAGATTTTGGTAGGCCGCTGTCTCCCCCTTGTGTGCTGCATAAAAAATGCACTCCACTAAAAATAACAATGATCCACAAAATACAGCGTATGGAGAGAATGAGGCTTCTAGATGAGCCGTCAGGCTATGATAAATTGTATCACGCCTGGGCGATATGGATAGATGCCCGGAGCTCACCCCTATTTACTAGGTGGTTACAGACAGGGACATGTGAGTAACACGTTTAAATCACAATCGTAAAGAGAAACAACAATCCCGGAGCCCCCCCCCCCCTTTTTGTTTTTTTTCTCTTTCTCCCATGTCATAGATACCTACCCTCCCTTACCGCTCCCCCTCTTACCCTCCCCTCCTTCCCCTGTTTGTAGACCTTATAAAATATCACAGACAAACATTATATAGTTCAACTCGAAATTTATTTATTAAGTTTCATTGTCAAAGTTATTTTTACATTGCTTTGAGATAAGGCAAAAGTTTCCCCCCCTCCATGAAACCAATAAAACCTATATTGAATAAAATAAAAATGATGCCGTTACCGGTAGTTCTGCAGCTTCTTGGTGGAAATAAAGACCATCTCCCGTCTCCAGGCTGCAGCAGAGACTGACTAAAATGGCTGCCAAGCCCGGTATTAATGCTTCTAAATTGATGACATCACAATGGAGTGACATCAGCCTGCCATACACCTGGCTCATGACATCACAAAGGAGTGACATCATCAGCCTTCCAAACACCTGGCTCATTTGCATACAGTATGTATGTATGTGAGTCTGTCTATCTATCTATCTATCCTATCTATCTTTATTAATTATGTAGAATATAGATATGGATTATTTCTGAATTATAGATTTTGTAGATATAGATTAAAGATAGATTTAAGATTGTTTATGTGTGTGTGCATGTGTGTGTATATATGTAAATATATATATATATATATATGTGTGTGTATATATATATATATATATAATGTAAAAAAAATATAAAATCTGTAGGTATGTATGGCGGAAAAAAAAGGCCTGCTGTATGTTTTTAAGTTCTTCGGATGACCATGCCGCTCTATTATTCTCCTTACTAGGGTCTACTAATGCCGGCCCAGGGGAAGGCAATAAAGCCCTATGGGGCCGAAGCCAATTTCCCTCATTTTAGGTAAAAAGTTTTCATCCGTCCCCACTCGAAATGCGGCCGGCCGAAGAGATCCCTCCAACCGACCGGCCGCCGCACCTTCAGAGACAAACTAGTGCTTGCTTCTAGTGTCATCGCCGGCTTAACCATCCTGTGTAGGGAGCTGACGAGTCCTGCAGCAGCAGCAGCAGCAGCAGGCTCTGCAAGCCAAGGATGCGTGCACACAGTGCAAGAGGAAGGACTGAGGGTGTGAGGCTGGGCGCGGTTGAGAGGGCGTGGGGCGGGGCTATGCAAAGTTTTAAAACTCTCCCAGCTGCCTAGGTGCATTGTGGGTGCGCCCAGAGTGCCGGCTGAGCGTGTTGCCTCAAGCCTTGGAAGTGGAGTTGGGCGGGCCGGGCTACAGGTGAAACCTGTTTCGGGTTATGGGTGTATGTGCAGGGGGTGCGCTCGCACCTGGGGGCTGGGGCCCATAAAGTCTCTCTTCCCCACATTGTAAACCAATGCTATCAATGAAGCTTTATAGTTTGGGGCCCCTGTTCCAGACTTTGTACTGGGGCCCCGCAGCTTCAAGGTACACGTCTGGATCAGGATAATGCTAGGCCATTCCAACCAGCCTGTGTGAGTGACCTGCAGTCGCTGGTAGTCGAAAAGTGGCCGCCCGGCCGGCCCCGGATGCGCGCTTCAGAGTGGACAGACAGCAGCGGACCCCAAATCACACAGGCCCGAGGCTTGCTATGCAGCATGGAATACCTCATTGGACTGCAGCACTCCACGCGGGCTGAGATACACGCTCCACGTGGGATGGGCAGTATTCGTCCATGAAGATCCAGGCCAATGCTTAGAGATGGAGCAACACTCGGGGAGCAAAGAACTCCAACGAACGGACGCCTACTTTACAAGGATGTATTGCTTTATTCAATGCATGGACACAGAAACAGTTCAACCGCTCGATTACAGACCGCAGTCATGACCCGGGTATAACGGAGTCGTTGCTGCTAAGACCTTACCTTCCCTCTTCCCCCATACCATTCGCCAAACAGACACCGACACCATCTGTTGGATAAATTTGGCCACAGCAGCCATTTATTAACACAAACAACATGAATACATTTCAACTTATTTCACCCCAACCTTAATGTTAACAGTATCCCCCAAATGTACCTGGAAAAGGACCTTGGAGCCCACCCCCTGTATTTACCACATCCTGCCGCCTCACCCCTACAAGGAGATAGCTGTCCCGGTCACCCGCCGCAACTTGGCTGACTCAGGCGACGCTATCCCCAATAACTTTTCTAACTTTTTTCCTCCCGCCGCAGGTCGGCAGACTCGGGAGCCCAACGACACTCCCCATTAACCTCCGGCCGCCATCTCTTACCGACCCCGAGGCCGGCTAGCCAGTCCTGGCTAGCCTCTCCCACCGACCATTAGGGCTCCGCCCTATAACCCTGGAGGCGACAGGTCCCAAATTCCAACCAAGGAGAGGAACAGGGGGGGCTATGTAGCCCCTGCCATTCCCCCCACTACCTTCTATACGGGCTCCAAGGGTCCCTCTCCCTCCCCCGCTGCTATGACAAGAACTCCCTCTTCTGTCCCCACCTCCCCCTTCTTCTTTCCTCTAGGGCGGGCGGGTGGGACTCTCTTGCTTGTTCTCCACCGCAAGCGAGGGTCGACCACCTTGACCCTGCGCCGCCCTCCACACCACCAGCGCCCGCTCAATGCCCTCTTGCAGACCTTCCATCCATAAGTCCATCCCGATGTCATTCAAATGAACGCCATCAGACCTCCAATAATTACCAGTGCCTTTTTCTAGATCTATGTGCCGCACTGCTATGCCCCCTTTTTCCCCCACAAATCGTGAAACTTCTTTATTCAGCTTCACTCTCGCTCTGTTCAAACCCTTTTCTGAGCGCGCTCCCCTCCATACTTTCCTTGGTACTAGTTCTGACCAAACCACCACTACTCCCGGGTATGACCCCTGTAACCTAAGGAAGTCATACCGAATGTCTCGTGATAAGTCCCTAAATCTCCTCTTACCCAAGTCATTCCCCCCCGCATGTATGACCAATACATCCGGTGCTCTGTCCCATCTCACCCTCCTTTCCACCTCCTCCAAAACAGTGCCCCATGACATGCCTCTAATCCCCAGCCACCTTATCAGTGCTTCACTTTTTGGGAACCTTAATTGTCTGCCGTTGGGCCGCACCCCCGCTCTCTCAGCCCCCCAGAAGACATAAGAATGGCCCAAGATCCACACTAAAGCTGGATGACCATCTGTAAAACAAAACAACGGTATAATTTATTAACAGGCGCCCCTATTTTTTCTCCCCCCACCCTCACCCCTAAAGCAGGTGAGGGCGTACATAGGATCCAAAACGTCCTGACTCCCAGCGACCTATTCTCTTTATTGCTTCCACCCCCATGCCTCTTACTGACGCCTCCGTCGCTGCTCCCACCCTAAACGAGTGAGACCCAAACTGCTCTTTATCAAACCCCGCAACCTCCAGTGTCCGCTTAAATATCGTTATAAATTGAAAACGGGATAAAAATTGGCCATTCTCATGGCACAACAAGGGGCCTGTCTGAGATTCTAACCCTCCCCTATACTGTTCCCATGTCCTCCTAGGGCACATAAGGGCCCCTGGCACCTCGCCTAAACGAATTAACTTCCCCCGCCCTTGCTGATCCGTCTTAGACCGACGGATCCGCAATTCCAACCTCCCTTCGACTATCTTCACGTCCTCTGTCTGCAAACCACCCCCGGAAGTTTTGCTGGGAGACACCAACTCATTTATCCTGAATGCTCCGAAGAACGCCAGAGAAAACGCCACTCTGAACAACCGCCTCTCAAATTCGCTTCCGCACACAATGTCCACTGCTCTACCCAATTTCTCCAAAACGTCAAAGGAAACCGGTCGCCTAGTGTCTACACTCCCCCTACCTCTTCTTAAACCCTTCAGCGCCTGCTTCACTAAAAAATTCTTTGTCACATCCCCCACCCCCCTTAACTTACAGCCAAATGCTATCCCCGCTATGAATTGGTTTACTTGTGCCACTGACCTACCCCCTTCCGCACTTCTTCCCAACCAACTCAGCAGCAGACCTACTCTGTCGTCTTCTGAGTGCGCGCCCCCTTCTTGCCTCACCCAGTCTTCTCACTCGTTCCACGCTGCGCCATACGCTGCCCTGGTTCACCGAGCCAATGACCGCTCTATCAGGCCCCCCACTGCTCGCTTACCACGCTCCAGATTTGATCCGGGCATTTGCTCCCCACCATCTCTGCACCCGGCGCCAGTGTCCGGAACCGCTCCCACTGAAATCGAGAGAGAGCATCCGCAATTGAATTTTCAACACCAGGCACGTGAGCCGCAACCACCCACATGTTTAGCGACAACGCTTCGAGCACTAAGTGACGCAGCAAGTTTACCACCGGGGGGGATGATGCCGAAAGGCTGTTAATTACTTGCACCACCCCCAAATTATCGCAGTGAAATTTTACTTTTCTGTCCCGGAACTGGTCCCCCCACAGCATGATGGCCACTACTATTGGGAATAACTCCAATAGCACTAAATTCCGTATCAAGCCTTCCTGTTTCCACCTCTCTGGCCACTCCCCCGCGCACCATTTCCCTTGGAAATAGGCCCCGAACCCTGCGCTGCCTGCCGCGTCAGTATATAACTCCCAGTCCACATTATTGCTAACCTCGCCCATAATTACCGACCTGCCATTATATTTTTTCAGGAAGGTGGACCATACTGCCAGGTCTGCCTTGTGACTGGTCACCAAACGAATAAAATGGTGGGGTGCACGAATCCCCGCCGTTGCTGACGCCAACCGTCTACAAAACACCCGGCCCATGGGCATAATCCTGCAGGCAAAGTTCAGCTTGCCTAACAGTGACTGCAGCCCTCTTAGTGTGATTTTTTTACTTCCTAGTGCCGCGCGTACTTCCTCTCGTAAGTCATCCAATTTATCCTTCGGTAGACGACACACCATCGCCACTGAGTCAATGGTGATGCCCAGAAAGCTTAAACAAGTAGTGGGCCCCTCCGTCTTAACGGGTGCTAACGGCACCCCGAACCGCTTCGCCACCCATTGTAAGGTGCCTAACAAGCTCGCACAAATTGGCGATCCCCCGGGCCCCACACACAAAAAATCATCTAAGTAATGAATGATCGACTGCACTGCAGCCGTATCCTTCACCACCCATTCTAAAAACGAACTGAATGCCTCGAAGTATGCGCACGAGATGGAACATCCCATGGGCAAACACCGATCCGCAAAATAATCCCCTTCCCAAAAACACCCCAACAACCTCACACTTTCCTGTGATACCGGGAGCAGGCGAAAAGCCGACTCCACGTCAGCCTTCGCCATCAACGCTCCCTTCCCGTACTTTCTAATCCATTGAAGTGCCGCATCGAACGACGTATACACCACCGAACAAAGCTCAGGGTCTATTCCGTCGTTCACCGATGCGCCCTTTGGATAAGATAAGTGGTGTATAAGCCGAAATTTATTCGGCTCCTTCTTTGGGACCACCCCCAAAGGTGACACCACGAAATCTTGCACCGGCGGTTCTTTAAACGGCCCCGCCATGCGCCCCAAACTCACTTCCTTTTTTAGCTTCTCCGTCACCACTTCCGGATACTCTAATGCCGATCGTAAATTTTTTAACGAAAAGGGGACCCCATGTAACGGGGGCGGGATGTGAAAACCATCCCTAAAACCCTTAAACAGCAACTCCGCCTTCTCTCTATCAGGGTACCTACTTAGATGAGGTACCATCTCTACCAGCATCACCGGGGTCATCCCTTTTTGTAAAACCGCCGGGACCCTTTCCCTTTCCTTTTTTAAAACATCTTGCTGCCCCGTGGGACCCAGCACTGCAATGGGAGCAGGCATGGCGAAACTTGCACGTTGCACCGAACTTGCACTGCCCCTCATTGTACTGCCAACAGTACCCGGGCCTGCTACCCCCCGCTGAGCTTCCTTGCCCCCCTGCTGAACTAGAGGCCAGGCCGAATGACCCGGCACTGCCCTGAAAGGGCTGTCCGAATCGCGCGGGGTCCATCACCCTCAACCATAGACCTATATCTTTGTGCTCCCATCTGATAGATGGACGCACCGCCTTACGCTGCCTGAACTGCTCATCGTAGCGCAGCCAGGTCTGCCCCCCGTATACCCTATACGCCTCCCCTATTGAGTCCAAGTAGCAAAAAAGTCCGGAACAATTGTCCGGTGCCTTTTCGCCTATCACACTCGCTAAAATGGCGAACGCTTGTAGCCAATTAGCGAAAGTCTGGGGAATCAAGCGCCATCTCCTCTTCTCCTCCTCCTCTTTTTTAAACTCCGTTCTTTTCCCCTTGTCCAAAATAAATTTTTCCAAGCGGAGGAGGGAGAATATCTCGACATATTCATCCTTCCAGATCTTTTCCCTCACCTCTTTTTTGAGATGGGCCCCCAGAGGTCCCTCAAAGCAGACGTAAACTTCGCCCTTTGCTTTGTCGTCTAACCTTATACCCTCCCCGTCCTTTTCCGTCTGTACTGCTACCGTGACGCCTGCTGCTGTACCTACCTCTGTAGCACTCCCTATAGCCCCCGTTTGGAGGCTTTCCCCGGTGACTAGTGATGTCACCGTGGGTACCCGTTCTACCAACAGAGGGGTTTGCGTGGTTCCCACCGCCTGTCCTACCCCAGTCCCCCCAGCAAGGGGTTCTATCCGACCCGCCTCTATGCTGGATGACGCACTGCACGGCGAGCTCCATGCTGTGACAGGCGACGGATTATAACCCCCCCCCTGCCGCCTCAGGAAATCTATCATGAAGCCCAACAGCGCAGTTGCTTCGCTGCCTACGCCTGGTGTGGCTCCCGTCGCTGCGCTACCTCCTTGCGCAATACTATCCCCGCCATGTACCATACGGTTAACATTACTAGACATCCCGTACATACCCCCCACATGTTCTGCACGATTAACATTGCTAGACATAGTGTACATATCCCCCACATGTTCTGCACGATTAACATTGCTAGACATAGTGTATATATCCCCCACATGTTCTGCACGATTAAAATTGCTAGACATACTGTACATAGAGCCTGACTCACCTGGCTGCGTAGGGGCTGTGGACCCACCAGCCGCCGAACCTCCCGATTGAGCTCCTTCCTGCCCTCTGCCGCGCTGCGACCGCTCTGCCGGCCCTGCAACCGCCTCCGCTCTTCTTGGCCCCGCTTGACCGTGGGTCACCTCTGTAGTCGTCCCCCACCTTCCTGATGTGCTTGCCGTCTGACCCATAGATATTCCGGGCCGCTCCACTCCTGACACACTGCAGGGCTGTTCTTGCTCTGCAGAGCCGCTTCCTCCTCTCCCTCTGCTCTTTGCCTGCTGGTTAGCGTTCGGCCCCGCCCCCCTCTCAGCACGGGACCTAGCGCTGCCCGCCGCACTCCTTCGCTTCGCAGGAGTTCTCCCTGCCTTGCTCCCCCTGCCTGTTGGTGTTGCCGGGGGGAGCCTGCTATGTGGGGGGGCCGGGGAGATACTCCGCCTCCTTTGCCTCCGCGAGGGACCGTGCTCGGGGCTTAACCTTTCTGGTGCACGGGCCCTCCGCGGCCTTAGCTCTTTTGTGTGCCCCGCTGGTGCTGACGCCGTCGGCCCCACACCCCTCGCCACACTGCTCTCCTCCATAGGAATTGCCACTGCTGCCTCCAAGCTCCTTGCCGCCACCTCCTGTGTTGCTGCCGACGCTATATCGGCAACCCTGGATGATGAGCCAGCCCCTGTGCTGAGTGCTTCGTCTGAGAGCTCTAATAGCCACTCAAGACCTCTTTCCTCCGCCGCTGCCCAGATTCTTGCAAGGACCGCTTCCATCCCGTCAAGCAGTGCGATCTTCGGGCGCTTCCTTGTTCCTTTTGCAGCCGGTTGCTCTCCTCTTCCTGCTCCGCAAGGAGTTGTTCTGTTTTGCCGCCGTGCAGGGCCCCCACGTGACTTCCGGTCCTTTTGGATAAGCCGCTCCCCTTCTTCAGCGCTCGGTTCCACGCTCTTCTTCTTGCCCACACGTCTCCTCCTTCAGCGCTCCGCGATAGTGCTCAGCGCCCGCCGCTCTCGCTCCACCCGACCACTCCTGCTTCAGCGCGCCTGGTCCTCTTCAGCGCCTGCCGCTCCCGCTCCACCCGACCGCACCTGCTACAGCGCACACCGGTCCACTTCAGCGCCTGCCGCTCTCTTTCCACCCGACCGCTCCTGCTTCAGCGCACCTCGGTCCCCTTCCGCGCTCGCCGCGCCGCCTTCCGTGCTCCCGATCTTCTCTCTCCGCTCGCCGCTCTCCTAACTCCGCTATTCTTCTCCTCGTTCCTCTTCTTGCAGTCTTCACTCTCTTGCTTGTTCTCCACTTCTTCTTTCGCCGCTCTGAGCCTCTCCCGTGTTTGCTCCCCCTTATATAGTGCCTCCCGACTGAGGCCCCGCCCCCTCCCAGAACCCACTGCACCTGATGACGTCACTCCTCCGCGTTCACCCTTTCATGCCGCCTCCCGCCTATCGCCCTGCGGGCTTCCGGCTCCGGCGGTTCTATACAGTAAAGGAAGAAATGTGTCTGTTTAATGTAAACTTGCATGGAGCTCGTTTGTCAGCCACTGACGGACTGAATGCTGCTGCTGCCGCCGCCACCGCCGCTGCTGCTGCATGTCTGAAACGTGGTCTGACGTTACATGCACCACCAGGGATAAGGCCTTGCCTATAAGCATTCCCCAGCTGGCAAAAATGGAACCTCCCTGCCTATTCCTCACCATGGAAGAACGGAACCTACCTTTTTTTTTTTAAAAAAAAGAAAGCCACAACAGCAGCAGCCAACTAGATTTTGGTAGGCCGCTGTCTCCCCCTTGTGTGCTGCATAAAAAATGCACTCCACTAAAAATAACAATGATCCACGAAATAGAGCGTATGGAGAGAATGAGGCTTCTAGATGAGCCGTCAGGCTATGATAAATTGTATCACGCCTGGGCGATATGAATAGATGCCCGGAGCTCACCCCTATTTACTAGGTGGTTACAGACAGGGACATGTGAGTAACACGTTTAAACCACAATCGTAAAGAGAAACAACAATCCCAGAGCCCCCCCCCCCCCTTTTAGTTTTATTTTCTCTGTCTCCCATGTCATAGATACCTACCCTCCCTTACCGCTCCCCCTCTTACCCTCCCCTCCTTCCCCTGTTTGTAGACCTTATAAAATATCACAGACAAACATTATATAGTTCAACTTGAAATTTATTTATTAAGTTTCATTGTCAAAGTTATTTTTACATTGCTTTGAGATAAGGCAAAAGTTTCCCTCCCTCCATGAAACCAATAAAACCTATATTGAATAAAATAAAAATGATGCCGTTACCGGTAGTTCTGCAGCTTCTTGGTGGAAATAAAGACCATCTCCCGTCTCCAGGCTGCAGCAGAGACTGACTAAAATGGCTGCCAAGCCCGGTATTAATGCTTCTAAATTGATGACATCACAATGGAGTGACATCATCAGCCTTCCAAACACCTGGCTCATTTGCATACAGTATGTATGTGAGTCTGTCTGTCTATCTATCTATCTATCTATCTATCCTATCTATCTTTATTAATTATGTAGAATATAGATATGGATTATTTCTGAATTATAGATTTTGTAGATATAGATTAAAGATAGATTTAAGATTGTTTATGTGTGTGTGCATGTGTATGTGTGTGTGTATATATGTAAATATATATATATGTGTGTGTATGTATGTATGTATATATATGTATATATATATATATATATATATATATATATATATATATAATAATGTAAAAAAAATATAAAATCTGTAGGTATGTATGGCGGAAAAAAAAGGCCTGCTGTATGTTTTTAAGTTCTTCGGATGACCATGCCGCTCTATTATTCTCCTTACTAGGGTCTACTAATGCCGGCCCAGGGGAAGGCAATAAAGCCCTATGGGGCCGAAGCCAATTTCCCTCAATTTAGGTAAAAAGTTTCCATCCGTCCCCACTCGAAATGCGGCCGGCCGAAGAGATCCCTCCAACCGACCGGCCGCCGCACCTTCAGAGACAAACTAGTGCTTGCTTCTAGTGTCATCGCCGGCTTAACCATCCTGTGTAGGGAGCTGACGAGTCCTGCAGCAGCAGCAGCAGCAGCAGGCTCTGCAAGCCTAGGATGCGTGAGCACGGTGCAAGAGGAAGGACTGAGGGTGTGAGGCTGGGCGTGGTTGAGAAGGCGTGGGGCGGGGCTATGCAAAGTTTTAAAACTCTCCCAGCTGCCTGGGTGCATTGTGGGTGCGCCCAGAGTGCCGGCTGAGCGTGTTGCCTCAAGCCTTGGAAGTGGAGTTGGGCGGGCCGGGCTACAGGTGAAACCCGTTTCGGGTTATAGGTGTATGTGCAGGGGGTGCGCTCGCACCTGGGGGCTGGAGCCCTAGGGGGCCCATAAAGTCTCTCTTCCCCACATTGTAAATCAATGAAGCTTTATAGTTTGGGGGCCCAGTTCCAGACTTTGTACTGGGGCCCCGCAGCTTCAAGGTACACCTCTGGATCAGGATAATGCTAGGCCATTCCAACCAGCCTGTGTGAGTGACCTGCAGTCGCTGGTAGTCGAAAAGTGGCCGCCCGGCCGGCCCCGGATGTGCGCTTCAGAGTGGACAGACAGCAGCGGACCCCCAATCACACAGGCCCGAGGCTTGCTATGCAGCATGGAATACCTCATTGGACTGCAGCACTCCACGCGGGCTGAGATACACGCTCCACGTGGGATGGGCAGTATTCGTCCATGAAGATCCAGGCCAATGCTTAGAGATGGAGCAACACTCGGGGAGCAAAGAACTCCAACGAACGGACGCCTACTTTACAAGGATGTATTGCTTTATTCAATGCATGGACACAGAAACAGTTCAACCGCTCGATTACAGACCGCAGTCAATACAGTAAAGGAAGAAATGTGTCTGTTTAATGTAAACTTGCATGGAGCTCGTTTGTCAGCCACTGACGGACTGAATGCTGCTGCTGCCGCCACCGCCGCTGCTGCTGCATGTCTGAAACGTGGTCTGACGTTACATGCACCACCAGGGATAAGGCCTTGCCTATAAGCATTCCCCAGCTGGCAAAAATGGAACCTCCCTGCCTATTCCTCACCATGGAAGAACGGAACCTACCTTTTTTTATAAAAAAAAAAGAAAGCCACAACAGCAGCAGCCAACTAGATTTTGGTAGGCCGCTGTCTCCCCCTTGTGTGCTGCATAAAAAATGCACTCCACTAAAAATAACAATGATCCACGAAATAGAGCGTATGGAGAGAATGAGGCTTCTAGATGAGCCGTCAGGCTATGATAAATTGTATCACACCTGGGCGATATGGATAGATGCCCGGAGCTCACCCCTATTTACTAGGTGATTACAGACAGGGACATGTGAGTAACACGTTTAAATCACAATCGTAAAGAGAAACAACAATCCCGGAGCCCCCCCCCCCCCCCCTTTTTTTTTTTTTTCTCTGTCTCCCATGTCATAGATACCTACCCTCCCTTACCGCTCCCCCTCTTACCCTCCCCTCCTTCCCCTGTTTGTAGACCTTATAAAATATCACAGACAAACATTATATAGTTCAACTTGAAATTTATTTATTAAGTTTCATTGTCAAAGTTATTTTTACATTGCTTTGAGATAAGGCAAAAGTTTCCCCCCCTCCATGAAACCAATAAAACCTATATTGAATAAAATAAAAATGATGCCGTTACCGGTAGTTCTGCAGCTTCTTGGTGGAAATAAAGACCATCTCCCGTCTCCAGGCTGCAGCAGAGACTGACTAAAATGGCTGCCAAGCCCGGTATTAATGCTTCTAAATTGATGACATCACAATGGAGTGACATCAGCCTGCCATACACCTGGCTCATGACATCACAAAGGAGTGACATCATCAGCCTTCCAAACACCTGGCTCATTTGCATACAGTATGTATGTATGTGAGTCTGTCTGTCTGTCTATCTATCTATCTATCTATCTATCTATCCTATCTATCTTTATTAATTATGTAGAATATAGATATGGATTATTTCTGAATTATAGATTTTGTAGATATAGATTAAAGATAGATTTAAGATTGTTTATGTGTGTGTGCATGTGTATGTGTGTGTGTGTATATATGTAAATATATATATGTGTGTGTATGTATGTATGTATGTATATATATGTATATATATATATATATATATATATATATATATATATATATATATATATATATATAATAATGTAAAAAAAATATAAAATCTGTAGGTATGTATGGCGGAAAAAAAGGCCTGCTGTATGTTTTTAAGTTCTTCGGATGACCATGCCGCTCTATTATTCTCCTTACTAGGGTCTACTAATGCCGGCCCAGGGGAAGGCAATAAAGCCCTATGGGGCCGAAGCCAATTTCCCTCATTTTAGGTAAAAAGTTTCCATCCGTCCCCACTCGAAATGCGGCCGGCCGAAGAGATCCCTCCAACCGACCGGCCGCCGCACCTTCAGAGACAAACTAGTGCTTGCTTCTAGTGTCATCGCCGGCTTAACCATCCTGTGTAGGGAGCTGACGAGTCCTGCAGCAGCAGCAGCAGGCTCTGCAAGCCTAGGATGCGTGAGCACGGTGCAAGAGGAAGGACTGAGGGTGTGAGGCTGGGCGTGGTTGAGAAGGCGTGGGGCGGGGCGCCGCGCGGTTTTAAAACTCTCCCAGCTGCCTGGGTGCATTGTGGGTGCGCCCAGAGTGCCGGCTGAGCGTGTTGCCTCAAGCCTTGGAAGTGGAGTTGGGCGGGCCGGGCTACAGGTGAAACCCGTTTCGGGTTATAGGTGTATGTGCAGGGGGTGCGCTCGCACCTGGGGGCTGGAGCCCTAGGGGGCCCATAAAGTCTCTCTTCCCCACATTGTAAACCAATGCTATCAATGAAGCTTTAAAGTTTGGGGGCCCAGTTCCAGACTTTGTACTGGGGCCCCGTAGCTTCAAGGTACACCTCTGGATCAGGATAATGCTACGCCATTCCAACCAGCCTGTGTGAGTGACCTGCAGTCGCTGGTAGTCGAAAAGTGGCCGCCCGGCCGGCCCCGGATGCGCGCTTCAGAGTGGACAGACAGCAGCGGACCCCAAATCACACAGGCCCGAGGCTTGCTATGCAGCATGGAATACCTCATTGGACTGCAGCACTCCACGCGGGCTGAGATACACGCTCCACGTGGGATGGGCAGTATTCGTCCATGAAGATCCAGGCCAATGCTTAGAGATGGAGCAACACTCGGGGAGCAAAGAACTCCAACGAACGGACGCCTACTTTACAAGGATGTATTGCTTTATTCAATGCATGGACACAGAAACAGTTCAACCGCTCGATTACAGACCGCAGTCAATACAGTAAAGGAAGAAATGTGTCTGTTTAATGTAAACTTGCATGGAGCTCGTTTGTCAGCCACTGACGGACTGAATGCTGCTGCTGCCGCCACCGCCGCTGCTGCTGCATGTCTGAAACGTGGTCTGACGTTACATGCACCACCAGGGATAAGGCCTTGCCTATAAGCATTCCCCAGCTGGCAAAAATGGAACCTCCCTGCCTATTCCTCACCATGGAAGAACGGAACCTACCTTTTTTTGAAAAAAAAAAAAGAAAGCCACAACAGCAGCAGCCAACTAGATTTTGGTAGGCCGCTGTCTCCCCCTTG
This sequence comes from Eleutherodactylus coqui, assembly GCF_035609145.1. Lineage (NCBI taxonomy): Eukaryota > Metazoa > Chordata > Amphibia > Anura > Eleutherodactylidae > Eleutherodactylus > Eleutherodactylus coqui. Next base: position 263,052,451 of record NC_089841.1, on the reverse strand, counting down.
TGTGCTGCATAAAAAATGCACTCCACTAAAAATAACAATGATCCACGAAATAGAGCGTATGGAGAGAATGAGGCTTCTAGATGAGCCGTCAGGCTATGATAAATTGTATCACGCCTGGGCGATATGGATAGATGCCCGGAGCTCACCCCTATTTACTAGGTGGTTACAGACAGGGACATGTGAGTAACACGTTTAAATCACAATCGTAAAGAGAAACAACAATCCCGGAGCCAGCCCCCCCCCCCCTTTTGTTTTTTTTTTCTCTGTCTCCCATGTCATAGATACCTACCCTCCCTTACCGCTCCCCCTCTTACCCTCCCCTCCTTCCCCTGTTTGTAGACCTTATAAAATATCACAGACAAACATTATATAGTTCAACTCGAAATTTATTTATTAAGTTTCATTGTCAAAGTTATTTTTACATTGCTTTGAGATAAGGCAAAAGTTTCCCCCCCTCCATGAAACCAATAAAACCTATATTGAATAAAATAAAAATGATGCCGTTACCGGTAGTTCTGCAGCTTCTTGGTGGAAATAAAGACCATCTCCCGTCTCCAGGCTGCAGCAGAGACTGACTAAAATGGCTGCCAAGCCCGGTATTAATGCTTCTAAATTGATGACATCACAATGGAGTGACATCAGCCTGCCATACACCTGGCTCATGACATCACAAAGGAGTGACATCATCAGCCTTCCAAACACCTGGCTCATTTGCATACAGTATGTATGTATGTGAGTCTGTCTATCTATCTATCTATCTATCTATCTATCTATCTATCTATCTATCCTATCTATCTTTATTAATTATGTAGAATATAGATGTGGATTATTTCTGAATTATAGATTTTGTAGATATAGATTAAAGATAGATTTAAGATTGTTTGTGTGTGTGCATGTGTATGTGTGTGTATATATGTGTGTATATATATATATATATATATGTGTGTGTATATATATATATAATGTAAAAAAATATAAAATCTGTAGGTATGTATGGCGGAAAAAAAAGGCCTGCTGTATGTTTTTAAGTTCTTCGGATGACCATGCCGCTCTATTATTCTCCTTACTAGGGTCTACTAATGCCGGCCCAGGGGAAGGCAATAAAGCCCTATGGGGCCGAAGCCAATTTCCCTCATTTTAGGTAAAAAGTTTCCATCCGTCCCCACTCGAAATGCGGCCGGCCGAAGAGATCCCTCCAACCGACCGGCCGCCGCACCTTCAGAGACAAACTAGTGCTTGCTTCTAGTGTCATCGCCAGCTTAACCATCCTGTGTAGGGAGCTGACGAGTCCTGCAGCAGCAGTAGCAGCAGCAGCAGGCTCTGCAAGCCTAGGATGCGTGAGCACGGTGCAAGAGGAAGGACTGAGGGTGTGAGGCTGGGCGCGGTTGAGAAGGCGTGGGGCGGGGCTATGCAAAGTTTTAAAACTCTCCCAGCTGCCTGGGTGCATTGTGGGTGCGCCCAGAGTGCCGGCTGAGCGTGTTGCCTCAAGCCTTGGAAGTGGAGTTGGGCGGGCCGCGCTACAGGTGAAACCCGTTTCGGGTTATGGGTGTATGTGCAGGGGGTGCGCTCGCACCTGGGGCCCGGAGCCCTAGGGGGCCCATAAAGTCTCTCTTCCCCACATTGTAAACCAATGCTATCAATGAAGCTTTATAGTTTGGGGGCCCAGTTCCAGACTTTGTACTGGGGCCCCGCAGCTTCAAGTTACACCTCCGGATCAGGATAATGCTAGGCCATTCCAACCAGCCTGTGTGAGTGACCTGCAGTCGCTGGTAGTCGAAAAATGGCCGCCCGGCCGGCCCCGGATGCGCGCTTCAGAGTGGACAGACAGCAGCGGACCCCCAATCACACAGGCCCGAGGCTTGCTATGCAGCATGGAATACCTCATTGACTGGGGGCATCCTAATCCTAAATGTACGCTCACTTACCATATAATAAACCTATCTTATAATAACAAATACTTACAGCTTCTTGCTGAAAACGTGGGTTGGCCACAGCTTTATTAACATTTTTTAAACATATATTATAACCTTTAATTTAACCTATTTCCTCAGTCTAAATTCCTAACGCTTTCCCATGCTGTAAATTGTTGAACTTTTAACGTCGCAATGGCCACAGGACGTTCGTAAGCCCCTTGTTACCTCGGGCTTGTAAACCCTCCTCTTAGCCGTAGCCCGCATGGGAAGCTCCCGGCCTACATTCACCAGCTGTGACAACTTCCGTAACAGTCCTTATAACCTTGCATCCTTGCCCCCTGCCCCTTTCCAGGGTGGGTGGGTGGGCGTCTGCTTAGCTCTTTTCATCCTTCTTCTTCCCCTCTTAGGCTGTTTGTGGACTTTTTTCCCGCTCTCACTCCTTCTACTTCCTGTCCTAACTCCTCCCCCCCCTCCACTACCTCTGCTCGCTATTGTATAACCCCCCCACCTTCCTGCCCCCAGTCCCACACCGCATCGTTATCCACTTTGCGGCATACAAGACTGGGGGCATCCTAATCCTAAATGTACGCTCACTTACCATATAATAAACCTATCTTATAATAACAAATACTTACAACTTCTTGCTGAAAACGTGGGTTGGCCACAGCTTTATTAACATTTTTTAAACATATATTATAACCTTTAATTTAACCTATTTCCTCAGTCTAAATTCCTAACGCTTTCCCATGCTGTAAATTGTTGAACTTTTAACGTCGCAACGGCCACAGGACGTTCGTAAGCCCCTTGTTACCTAGGGCTTGTAAACCCTCCTCTAAGCCGTAGCCCGCATGGGAAGCTCCCGACACACGGTATGCGCCGTATTCCTACGGCGCATCCCGCCCCACCACGCCAACCCTAGCCAATGCCATCTCCACACCGTCCTGAAGTCCTGACAAAAGGGTGTCCAAACCGACATCATTGAGGTGCACTCCATCATCCCTAAGTGCTCCTTTTTCTCTGTCCTCGAGCTCCCAATGGCGAACTGCCACTCCACCTAGAGATTGCACGAACCTGGACATCCTCAGATTTATTAATCTTCGCACTCGTTTGATCGCATCCACATCTCTGGCACCCCTCCAGCATCTCCTGGCCACTATATCTGACCATACAAGAACACAATCCTGGAAACAGTCTCGAAAACGCATCATGTCCTGTTTCATCAACACTAACAATTCGTTCATTTTTGTCTTTCCTAAGTCGTTCCCCCCGGCGTGAACGACCAGTATAACTCTCCGGGGGGTCCACCTGCTGATTTTTTGAACGAATTGTAAAATCCTGGGCCATTGAAGCCCCCGCACGCCAATCCAGTTTACAAGTGCGCCACTCAGACCCAGATTCCTTCCCATAGGTCGAGTGGCCGCTCTTCTCTCCACCCAAAAGATAAACGAGTGGCCGATGATCCAAACATGCCATGGTTCAGAAGCTGAAACAAAATAAACATAGCAAATACCCGCAAATTGCAAGAAAAAACCTACGTAACACTAAGCTTTTATCCGTACACACTAATCCTTTACTAAAACCACTTCTACCGTACGGTCCGGACGTACGTATGACTTGTACGCTTGCGATTTCCATCGCCCCAACCGTTTTAAACCGTCTTCCGTCATACCGTGGGCTTCCGCCGTTGTCGCGGCCCCAATCCTAAATGAATGTGTCCCGAATTCTGCCGGCTCCAAACCGCACTTCTTCAACGCTGAACGTAAAACCGCCGAAAATTGGAAACGCGTGAGCGGGGACCCTGATGCATGCACTAAAAATTGTCCGCTCTGGGGGCGCTTAATTATGTACTCGCTAGTTAACTCCACCGGGCACCATTGTGCCCCTAATCGGTTAATGGTGAGCCAGTCACCTCTCCCATAAATATCCATTTTTGACTTTCTTATACCTATCCGTATGGCCGATCCCGTAGCAATCACGTCGTTTACCCGTAGGCCACCCGACTTGACTTTACTTGCCGGGACCATTTCACCGATACGTAGGGCCGCGAAAAACGCCACCGAAAAGGCCGTTCTAAACAGCAGTGTTTCGTATTCATCCGCACAAACCAACTCCAAAACCGACAACAGGCTCGTCAATACTGAAAATGTGATCGGACGGCGCGTGTCCGTCTGGACCTTTTCTTTTTTCCAACCCCGAATTATCTGTTGGAACACGAAATCCTTAGTTACATCTAGTTTCCCGTGTAGTTTCAACAAAAAAGCCACTCCCGATAGATGCTTCTTAGCCGCTCCGACCGACAACCGTTTTTCACGCAATTCCGCCAGCATATCCAAGGTCGCCGACCTTGCCCTTTCACCTCCTACCACTTTTCCACCAGTCAACTTTAACCATGATAACCAAACTGAATTGTAATTTCTCCACGTCGTAGCAGCCACCGATGACTCCACCAGCTTCAACAACTCTCCTCTGCCAGATTCCATAAGGAAGGCGGGCAGCGTACCCCTTCGGCATCCGCCTGCGGGTACCGCTCCCTGAACAGCTCCATCTGCGAACGAGAGAGTGCGTCAGCTGCTCTGTTGTCACAACCCGGGATATGTTTTGCACGCAAATACATATTGCCCTGTAAACATCTTAGTACCACGTGCCTCAATAAGGCCAAAACCGGCGGGGAGGCCGACGATTGTTTGTTTATCATTTGTACCACAGCCGCATTATCCGACCAAAAACACACTCTCCGATCTCGTAACTCTGATCCCCATAACTCAATCGCTACCACCACCGGGAAAAATTCCAACAGTGTTATATTTTTCGTCCACCGTTTTTCTCTCCATGACCTTGGCCAGGGTTCCCTGCACCAATGGTTGTTGAAAATTACGCCAAAACCGGCCGCATCCGCGAACAAGCTGATGTCGGTTCCTTCCACCTCTTCCCTCGGGCACACCACCTGCCCATTGAAAGAATGCAGGAACACCGACCATACATGCAAATCTGCCTTTATGCCCGCCGTCACGCGTATGAAATGGTGTGGTTCGCGGACCCCCACAGTCGCCAAAGATAGTCTCCTGGCAAACGGCCGCCCCATGGGGATCACTTTGCAGGCGAAATTTAAAAGACCCAACAAAACTTGAACCTGCCGCAACGTCACTTTTTTATACTTAGCCACTTCGCCGACCGTTTGCCGCAGCCTAGCCACTTTGTCCGCTAGGCAACCTAAAGACCATATCCACCGAATCGATTTCTATCCCTAAAAACGTTAGGCATGTAACTGGGGCCATCGTCTTTTCTTCGGACAATGGGACCCCCGCTAATCGCATTAACCTTTTAAAATTCGTCATTAGGAATCCGCAATCGCCCGATGTCTTAGAACCGACGAACAAAAAATCGTCCAAATAATGAATCACCGATGTGATACCCGTCTCATACTTTAACATCCACTCAAGGAAAGAACTTAATAACTTGAAAAAATAGCATGAGATCGAGCATCCCATCGGCAAGCACATGTCGACGAAAAACTGATCCTCAATTCTACATCCCAAAAGATGAAAACACTCCGGATGAACCGGAAGCAAACGGAACGCCGATTTGATATCCGTTTTCGCCAATTGAGCAAATCTACCCGCCGACCTTACTAACTGAACAGCGCAATCGAACGACGTGTATGCTACCGCTGCCTCCTCTTTTGAGATGCCATCATTGACCGATCCCCCAGTCGGAAAAGATAAATGATGTATCAAGCGGAACTTCCCGGTTTCCTTTTTAGGTACCAGACCCAAAGGAGACACTCGCAAGTTCTCGAAAGGAGGATCATTGAAGGGGCCGGCCATCCGGCCCAACTCCACTTCTTTTTGGACCTTTTCCCTTACCAATTCGATATCGTCTCTTGCCGATTTCAAATTGGAGCATAACATAGTGGCAGGCTGATGTGCATACGGAATTTTGAAGCCTTCCCGAAATCCTGACCTAAGGATTTCTGCTTCCTGTTTCCTGTGGTACTTGTTTAACCACGGATCCAGGTACTGGCTTCTCACTGGGGTTCGCATTTCCGCCGGTGCTACCCACCGCGGGTACCGTCCTTTGTTTACGGAAACAGCGAATTGCCGCATGTTGCCCCCCGCATACCGAGCATTCGTGCCGGAACTTGCAGGTGGCGTAGAATCGGCAATGGCCCTCATTGTACAACCAGCAGGAGCCATTCGGCCTAGGAGATGCCGCGGGTGGTTGAGATGTCCCTCCCGCGGCTCCGCCGGGAAAGGAAGTCCTGGCTGGACGCTGTGCTAGGATCAGCTGAATCCATACATCAGTGGCCTTTGAGGCCCAACTCGTTTGTGTACCCGACACCCGGCGCCTAAAATCTTCATCATAGCGCCACCACGCTGCACCTCCGTGCAATCGGTACGCGCTATAGATGGTATTCAAATATACCATCATTTCCGGAGCTTTATGTGGCTGATGCTGACATGACACATGCACTAGAACTAAAAAGGCTTGTAACCAGTTTCCAAAAGTTTTTGCGATCTTAGGTTTTTTATCAGCACCTCGCTCTGACCGCTCTTTATCCACCATCACATGGTCCGCCGAAAGCAAGGACCATATATCAATATACACACCATTATTAATTTTATCAACCACGTCATCGGGCAGACCCACCCCTAAAGGGGCAACACCACAGAACAACAAATCAGCATACTGTAAACCATCCGTTGGATCACTTTCTGTACCCGCTGCTGAGCAAGCACCAACATTTCCCACAGGCGGGCCTGCGCCCCCTGGAGCCACACAGGACACTGAAAGCCCCATTTTTGGCTCAATCTTGCTCAGCAGCGACTTCAGAACCGACACTAAATCATCCTTCTCCGCACCCGATGCGGGATCCGAAACATTTTTCAAAACATTGCATAGGGTAGACTCACCAATCGGACGGACCTCTGGTGTCGCCAAGGGTGACGCCCTCGCTGTACCGCTCACTCGGTTCCGGCCCATATCGAACGCGGGCTGCCGACCACTCGGCTGCAGAGCCCTCCTTGCGCTATCCGACTGAGAAGTGCCAGGCTGGTCCAGCCCTGACCGATCCTGCGCATGCTCCTGCCACCTACGGCGTTCCCGGACCTTCTGATAAAGGGATGACTGCGGGTCCGACCTCCGTGGCTGCTCCTGGCGCATGTAATACTCGTCCTGGCCGCTGCTCACTACTTCTTCGCTTGACTCGCGCGCCCTGCTGCTCGCACTACGCCCTACGCTTGACATCTCTAGCTGAGCTTGAAACTCCCTATCCTGCCTCAACTGTCTGGCTCGCTCTTTCTGCCTCTGCCTGGCCCCCTGACCCTGTTTCTTTGAGCTCCTGCGTGTGACCTGACTATGTGGGGGAGGGTAAGCTATGGGTTCTGCTGCAGGGGGGATGTAGTGTGGGTTGATATAACACTGCCTATACTGGCTATCCTGGGCTGTTGGGCGCTGTTACCTGGTGGAGGGGGGCTGACGGCCCTGTAGTGCGGCCATGTGCTGAGTGGCAGGGGCTGCAGTGCTGTGCCATGGGTCTAGGTGTCCCCAACCGGGTCCCCCTTGAGGGCTGTGTGTCCCCCTACCTGGCCTATTTCCTTTAGTGAGGGGAGCTGACCTTGTACCCCTAGCCCCCCCCGGATGGTGATATGTGCTGTCTTCCCCCTCCCTGCTACTGTCCGAGAGGCTGGAGCACCCCGGGCTGTATGTCGGGGGGGGGGGGGTTGCGTGGGCCCCTGTGCTCCGTTCTCCCCCTCATGTCCTCTGTCCTCCCTCCACCCTCCCCCCTGCCACATGTTCTCCCTCTGCGCTGCGCTGTCTGTACTGTCTGTGCCCCTGCCTGCGCTGCACCGCCATCTTGAGAGGACGTGCGGCCTGACCGCGCGCTCCCCTGCTCCTCTCCACTGCTCCCGCCGCGCTCACCTCGCTGATGGTCACGATTCCTGCGCCCGGCCGCGCGATGCTGCTGCTGCTCGGAGCCCGCTGCGACTGCCGACTGCCGTGCCCTTTGCTCCGGACTCCCGGCGGTAAGTGTCCCATGTGTCTCTGCTGCCGGCGCTCCCGCCGTACCTCGCGGTTCCGGCGCCGACTTTCGTCCTGCTAGTCCCTCCCTCCTCGGGCCTGCGCTGCCCAGGCTGCTTCTTCCACCTCCCCTCTTCGGCGCTGGGCTTGGGCTTAGCCGCGCGGGGGGCTGCTTTCGTCGGCGCGGTCTCCCTCGGGGCGCATCTCCGATAGTTGCTGGCTCTTCTCCTGGTCTCCGCAGCTGCTCCTCCTGCCCGACTGGCTTCCTGGCTTCGGCGCTCGTCTTGCAGCTTGCCAGCACCTCTTCTAGCCATCCGATGCCGTCCTGCATCACCGCTGCTTGGATCATAGAACGTAGGTCCTCCATCTTCTGCCTTCTTTATCCCGCTGCTTGCGTCTTCCACCCGACTCTACTGTCCTTCTTTTTGCCTTTCGCCGGCTTCTTTCTCTCCCAGCTCTTGCCTTCTTTGCTACTGATGCTTTTCTTTGTTCTTTCTCCCGCTGCTGCTCCGGCTTTCTTCCTCAACTCGTCTGCTTAGCTCTTTTCGTCCTTCTTCTTCCCCTCTTAGGCTGTTTGTGGACTTTTTTCCCGCTCTCACTCCTTCTACTTCCTGTCCTAACTCCTCCCCCCCTCCTCTACCTCTGCTCGCTATTGTATAACCCCCCCACCTTCCTGCCCCCAGTCCCACGCCGCATCATTACCCACTTTGCGGCATACAAGGACTGCAGCACTCCACGCGGGCTGAGATACACGCTCCACGTGGGATGGGCAGTATTCGTCCATGAAGATCCAGGCCAATGCTTAGAGATGGAGCAACACTCGGGGAGCAAAGAACTCCAACGAACGGACGCCTACTTTACAAGGATGTATTGCTTTATTCAATGCATGGACACAGAAACAGTTCAACCGCTCGATTACAGACCGCAGTCAATACAGTAAAGGAAGAAATGTGTCTGTTTAATGTAAACTTGCATGGAGCTCGTTTGTCAGCCACTGACGGACTGAATGCTGCTGCTGCCGCCGCCACCGCCGCTGCTGCTGCATGTCTGAAACGTGGTCTGACGTTACATGCACCACCAGGGATAAGGCCTTGCCTATAAGCATTCCCCAGCTGGCAAAAATGGAACCTCCCTGCCTATTCCTCACCATGGAAGAATGGAACCTACCTTTTTTTTAAAAAAAAAAAGAAGCCACAACAGCAGCAGCCAACTAGATTTTGGTAGGCCGCTGTCTCCCCCTTGTGTGCTGCATAAAAAATGCACTCCACTAAAAAAAACAATGATCCACGAAATAGAGCGCATGGAGAGAATGAGGCTTCTAGATGAACCGTCAGGCTATGATAAATTGTATCACGCCTGGGCGATATGGATAGATGCCCGGAGCTCACCCCTATTTACTAGGTGGTTACAGACAGGGACATGTGAGTAACACGTTTAAACCACAATCGTAAAGAGAAACAACAATCCCGGAGCCCCCCCCCCTTTTGTTTTATTTTCTGTTTCTCCCATGTCATAGATACCTACCCTCCCTTACCGCTCCCCCTCTTACCCTCCCCTCCTTCCCCTGTTTGTAGACCTTATAAAATATCACAGACAAACATTATATAGTTCAACTCGAAATTTATTTATTAAGTTTCATTGTCAAAGTTATTTTTACATTGCTTTGAGATAAGGCAAAAGTTTCCCCCCCTCCATGAAACCAATAAAACCTATATTGAATAAAATAAAAATGATGCCGTTACCGGTAGTTCTGCAGCTTCTTGGTGGAAATAAAGACCATCTCCCGTCTCCAGGCTGCAGCAGAGACTGACTAAAATGGCTGCCAAGCCCAATATCAATGCTTCTAAATTGATGACATCACAATGGAGTGACATCAGCCTGCCATACACCTGGCTCATGACATCACAAAGGAGTGACATCATCAGCCTTCCAAACACCTGGCTCATTTGCATACAGTATGTATGTATGTGAGTCTGTCTATCTATCTATCTATCTATCTATCTATCTATCTATCTATCTATCCTATCTATCTTTATTAATTATGTAGAATATAGATGTGGATTATTTCTGAATTATAGATTTTGTAGATATAGATTAAAGATAGATTTAAGATTGTTTATGTGTGTGTGCATGTGTGTGTATATATGTATATATGTGTGTATATATATATATATATATATATATATATAATGTAAAAAAAATATAAAATCTGTAGGTATGTATGGCGGAAAAAAAAGGCCTGCTGTATGTTTTTAAGTTCTTCGGATGACCATGCCGCTCTATTATTCTCCTTACTAGGGTCTACTAATGCCGGCCCAGGGGAAGGCAATAAAGCCCTATGGGGCCGAAGCCAATTTCCCTCATTTTAGGTAAAAAGTTTCCATCCGTCCCCACTCGAAATGCGTCCGGCCGAAGAGATCCCTCCAACCGACCGGCCGCCGCACCTTCAGAGACAAACTAGTGCTTGCTTCTAGTGTCATCGCCGGCTTAACCATCTTGTGTAGGGAGCTGACGAGTCCAGCAGCAGCAGGCTCTGCAAGCCTAGGATGCGTGAGCACGGTGCAAGAGGAAGGACTGAGGGTGTGAGGCTGGGCGCGGTTGAGAAGGCGTGGGGCGGGGCTATGCAAAGTTTTAAAACTCTCCCAGCTGCCTGGGTGCATTGTTGGTGCGCCCAGAGTGCCGGCTGAGCGTGTTGCCTCAAGCCTTGGAAGTGGAGTTGGGCGGGCCGGGCTACAGGTGAAACCCGTTTCGGGTTATAGGTGTATGTGCAGGGGGTGCGCTCGCACCTGGGGGCTGGAGCCCTAGGGGGCCCATAAAGTCTCTCTTCCCCACATTGTAAACCAATGCTATCATTGAAGCTTTAAAGTTTGGGGGCCCAGTTCCAGAATTTGTACTGGGGCCCCGTAGCTTCAAGGTACACCTCTGGATCAGGATAATGCTAGGCCATTCCAACCAGCCTGTGTGAGTGACCTGCAGTCGCTGGTAGTCGAAAAGTGGCCGCCCGGCCGGCCCCGGATGCGCGCTTCAGAGTGGACAGACAGCAGCGGACCCCAAATCACACAGGCCCGAGGCTTGCTATGCAGCATGGAATACCTCATTGGACTGCAGCACTCCACGCGGGCTGAGATACACACTCCACGTGGGATGGGCAGTATTCGTCCATGAAGATCCAGGCCAATGCTTAGAGATGGAGCAACACTCGGGGAGCAAAGAACTCCAACGAACGGACGCCTACTTTACAAGGATGTATTGCTTTATTCAATGCATGGACACAGAAACAGTTCAACCGCTCGATTACAGACCGCAGTCAATACAGTAAAGGAAGAAATGTGTCTGTTTAATGTAAACTTGCATGGAGCTCGTTTGTCAGCCACTGACGGACTGAATGCTGCTGCTGCCGCCACCGCCGCTGCTGCTGCATGTCTGAAACGTGGTCTGACGTTACATGCACCACCAGGGATAAGGCCTTGCCTATAAGCATTCCCCAGCTGGCAAAAATGGAACCTCCCTGCCTATTCCTCACCATGGAAGAACGGAACCTACCTTTTTTTTAAAAAAAAAAAAGAAAGCCACAACAGCAGCAGCCAACTAGATTTTGGTAGGCCGCTGTCTCCCCCTTGTGTGCTGCATAAAAAATGCACTCCACTAAAAATAACAATGATCCACGAAATAGAGCGTATGGAGAGAATGAGGCTTCTAGATGAGCCGTCAGGCTATGATAAATTGTATCACGCCTGGGCGATATGGATAGATGCCCGGAGCTCACCCCTATTTACTAGGTGGTTACAGACAGGGACATTTGAGTAACACGTTTAAATCACAATCGTAAAGAGAAACAACAATCCCGGAGCCAGCCCCCCCCCCCTTTTGTTTTTTTTTTCTCTGTCTCCCATGTCATAGATACCTACCCTCCCTTACCGCTCCCCCTCTTACCCTCCCCTCCTTCCCCTGTTTGTAGACCTTATAAAATATCACAGACAAACATTATATAGTTCAACTCGAAATTTATTTATTAAGTTTCATTGTCAAAGTTATTTTTACATTGCTTTGAGATAAGGCAAAAGTTTCCCCCCCTCCATGAAACCAATAAAACCTATATTGAATAAAATAAAAATGATGCCGTTACCGGTAGTTCTGCAGCTTCTTGGTGGAAATAAAGACCATCTCCCGTCTCCAGGCTGCAGCAGAGACTGACTAAAATGGCTGCCAAGCCCGGTATTAATGCTTCTAAATTGATGACATCCCAATGGAGTGACATCAGCCTGCCATACACCTGGCTCATGACATCACAAAGGAGTGACATCATCAGCCTTCCAAACACCTGGCTCATTTGCATACAGTATGTATGTATGTGAGTCTGTCTATCTATCTATCTATCTATCTATCTATCTATCTATCTATCTATCTATCTATCTATCTATCTATCTATCCTATCTATCTTTATTAATTATGTAGAATATAGATGTGGATTATTTCTGAATTATAGATTTTGTAGATATAGATTAAAGATAGATTTAAGATTGTTTGTGTGTGTGCATGTGTATGTGTGTGTATATATGTGTGTATATATATATATATATATGTGTGTGTATATATATATAATGTAAAAAAATATAAAATCTGTAGGTATGTATGGCGGAAAAAAAAGGCCTGCTGTATGTTTTTAAGTTCTTCGGATGACCATGCCGCTCTATTATTCTCCTTACTAGGGTCTACTAATGCCGGCCCAGGGGAAGGCAATAAAGCCCTATGGGGCTGAAGCCAATTTCCCTCATTTTAGGTAAAAAGTTTCCATCCGTCCCCACTCGAAATGCGGCCGGCCGAAGAGATCCCTCCAACCGACCGGCCGCCGCACCTTCAGAGACAAACTAGTGCTTGCTTCTAGTGTCATCGCCAGCTTAACCATCCTGTGTAGGGAGCTGACGAGTCCTGCAGCAGCAGTAGCAGCAGCAGCAGGCTCTGCAAGCCTAGGATGCGTGAGCACGGTGCAAGAGGAAGGACTGAGGGTGTGAGGCTGGGCGCGGTTGAGAAGGCGTGGGGCGGGGCTATGCAAAGTTTTAAAACTCTCCCAGCTGCCTGGGTGCATTGTGGGTGCGCCCAGAGTGCCGGCTGAGCGTGTTGCCTCAAGCCTTGGAAGTGGAGTTGGGCGGGCCGCGCTACAGGTGAAACCCGTTTCGGGTTATGGGTGTATGTGCAGGGGGTGCGCTCGCACCTGGGGCCCGGAGCCCTAGGGGGCCCATAAAGTCTCTCTTCCCCACATTGTAAACCAATGCTATCAATGAAGCTTTATAGTTTGGGGGCCCAGTTCCAGACTTTGTACTGGGGCCCCGCAGCTTCAAGTTACACCTCCGGATCAGGATAATGCTAGGCCATTCCAACCAGCCTGTGTGAGTGACCTGCAGTCGCTGGTAGTCGAAAAGTGGCCGCCCGGCCGGCCAAGGATGCGCGCTTCTGAGTGGACAGACAGCAGCGGACCCCCAATCACACAGGCCCGAGGCTTGCTATGCAGCATGGAATACCTCATTGACTGGGGGCATCCTAATCCTAAATGTACGCTCACTTACCATATAATAAACCTATCTTATAATAACAAATACTTACAGCTTCTTGCTGAAAACGTGGGTTGGCCACAGCTTTATTAACATTTTTTAAACATATATTATAACCTTTAATTTAACCTATTTCCTCAGTCTAAATTCCTAACGCTTTCCCATGCTGTAAATTGTTGAACTTTTAACGTCGCAATGGCCACAGGACGTTCGTAAGCCCCTTGTTACCTCGGGCTTGTAAACCCTCCTCTTAGCCGTAGCCCGCATGGGAAGCTCCCGGCCTACATTCACCAGCTGTGACAACTTCCGTAACAGTCCTTATAACCTTGCATCCTTGCCCCCTGCCCCTTTCCAGGGTGGGTGGGTGGGCGTCTGCTTAGCTCTTTTCATCCTTCTTCTTCCCCTCTTAGGCTGTTTGTGGACTTTTTTCCCGCTCTCACTCCTTCTACTTCCTGTCCTAACTCCTCCCCCCCTCCACTACCTCTGCTCGCTATTGTATAACCCCCCCACCTTCCTGCCCCCAGTCCCACACCGCATCGTTATCCACTTTGCGGCATACAAGACTGGGGGCATCCTAATCCTAAATGTACGCTCACTTACCATATAATAAACCTATCTTATAATAACAAATACTTACAACTTCTTGCTGAAAACGTGGGTTGGCCACAGCTTTATTAACATTTTTTAAACATATATTATAACCTTTAATTTAACCTATTTCCTCAGTCTAAATTCCTAACGCTTTCCCATGCTGTAAATTGTTGAACTTTTAACGTCGCAACGGCCACAGGACGTTCGTAAGCCCCTTGTTACCTAGGGCTTGTAAACCCTCCTCTAAGCCGTAGCCCGCATGGGAAGCTCCCGACACACGGTATGCGCCGTATTCCTACGGCGCATCCCGCCCCACCACGCCAACCCTAGCCAATGCCATCTCCACACTGTCCTGAAGTCCTGACAAAAGGGTGTCCAAACCGACATCATTGAGGTGCACTCCATCATCCCTAAGTGCTCCTTTTTCTCTGTCCTCGAGCTCCCAATGGCGAACTGCCACTCCACCTAGAGATTGCACGAACCTGGACATCCTCAGATTTATTAATCTTCGCACTCGTTTGATCGCATCCACATCTCTGGCACCCCTCCAGCATCTCCTGGCCACTATATCTGACCATACAAGAACACAATCCTGGAAACAGTCTCGAAAACGCATCATGTCCTGTTTCATCAACACTAACAATTCGTTCATTTTTGTCTTTCCTAAGTCGTTCCCCCCGGCGTGAACGACCAGTATAACTCTCCGGGGGGTCCACCTGCTGATTTTTTGAACGAATTGTAAAATCCTGGGCCATTGAAGCCCCCGCACGCCAATCCAGTTTACAAGTGCGCCACTCAGACCCAGATTCCTTCCCATAGGTCGAGTGGCCGCTCTTCTCTCCACCCAAAAGATAAACGAGTGGCCGATGATCCAAACATGCCATGGTTCAGAAGCTGAAACAAAATAAACATAGCAAATACCCGCAAATTGCAAGAAAAAACCTACGTAACACTAAGCTTTTATCCGTACACACTAATCCTTTACTAAAACCACTTCTACCGTACGGTCCGGACGTACGTATGACTTGTACGCTTGCGATTTCCATCGCCCCAACCGTTTTAAACCGTCTTCCGTCATACCGTGGGCTTCCGCCGTTGTCGCGGCCCCAATCCTAAATGAATGTGTCCCGAATTCTGCCGGCTCCAAACCGCACTTCTTCAACGCTGAACGTAAAACCGCCGAAAATTGGAAACGCGTGAGCGGGGACCCTGATGCATGCACTAAAAATTGTCCGCTCTGGGGGCGCTTAATTATGTACTCGCTAGTTAACTCCACCGGGCACCATTGTGCCCCTAATCGGTTAATGGTGAGCCAGTCACCTCTCCCATAAATATCCATTTTTGACTTTCTTATACCTATCCGTATGGCCGATCCCGTAGCAATCACGTCGTTTACCCGTAGGCCACCCGACTTGACTTTACTTGCCGGGACCATTTCACCGATACGTAGGGCCGCGAAAAACGCCACCGAAAAGGCCGTTCTAAACAGCAGTGTTTCGTATTCATCCGCACAAACCAACTCCAAAACCGACAACAGGCTCGTCAATACTGAAAATGTGATCGGACGGCGCGTGTCCGTCTGGACCTTTTCTTTTTTCCAACCCCGAATTATCTGTTGGAACACGAAATCCTTAGTTACATCTAGTTTCCCGTGTAGTTTCAACAAAAAAGCCACTCCCGATAGATGCTTCTTAGCCGCTCCGACCGACAACCGTTTTTCACGCAATTCCGCCAGCATATCCAAGGTCGCCGACCTTGCCCTTTCACCTCCTACCACTTTTCCACCAGTCAACTTTAACCATGATAACCAAACTGAATTGTAATTTCTCCACGTCGTAGCAGCCACCGATGACTCCACCAGCTTCAACAACTCTCCTCTGCCAGATTCCATAAGGAAGGCGGGCAGCGTACCCCTTCGGCATCCGCCTGCGGGTACCGCTCCCTGAACAGCTCCATCTGCGAACGAGAGAGTGCGTCAGCTGCTCTGTTGTCACAACCCGGGATATGTTTTGCACGCAAATACATATTGCCCTGTAAACATCTTAGTACCACGTGCCTCAATAAGGCCAAAACCGGCGGGGAGGCCGACGATTGTTTGTTTATCATTTGTACCACAGCCGCATTATCCGACCAAAAACACACTCTCCGATCTCGTAACTCTGATCCCCATAACTCAATCGCTACCACCACCGGGAAAAATTCCAACAGCGTTATATTTTTCGTCCACCGTTTTTCTCTCCATGACCTTGGCCAGGGTTCCCTGCACCAATGGTTGTTGAAAATTACGCCAAAACCGGCCGCATCCGCGAACAAGCTGATGTCGGTTCCTTCCACCTCTTCCCTCGGGCACACCACCTGCCCATTGAAAGAATGCAGGAACACCGACCATACATGCAAATCTGCCTTTATGCCCGCCGTCATGCGTATGAAATGGTGTGGTTCGCGGACCCCCACAGTCGCCAAAGATAGTCTCCTGGCAAACGGCCGCCCCATGGGGATCACTTTGCAGGCGAAATTTAAAAGACCCAACAAAACTTGAACCTGCCGCAACGTCACTTTTTTATACTTAGCCACTTCGCCGACCGTTTGCCGCAGCCTAGCCACTTTGTCCGCTAGGCAACCTAAAGACCATATCCACCGAATCGATTTCTATCCCTAAAAACGTTAGGCATGTAACTGGGGCCATCGTCTTTTCTTCGGACAATGGGACCCCCGCTAATCGCATTAACCTTTTAAAATTCGTCATTAGGAATCCGCAATCGCCCGATGTCTTAGAACCGACGAACAAAAAATCGTCCAAATAATGAATCACCGATGTGATACCCGTCTCATACTTTAACATCCACTCAAGGAAAGAACTTAATAACTTGAAAAAATAGCATGAGATCGAGCATCCCATCGGCAAGCACATGTCGACGAAAAACTGATCCTCAATTCTACATCCCAAAAGATGAAAACACTCCGGATGAACCGGAAGCAAACGGAACGCCGATTTGATATCCGTTTTCGCCAATTGAGCAAATCTACCCGCCGACCTTACTAACTGAACAGCGCAATCGAACGACGTGTATGCTATCGCTGCCTCCTCTTTTGAGATGCCATCATTGACCGATCCCCCAGTCGGAAAAGATAAATGATGTATCAAGCGGAACTTCCCGGTTTCCTTTTTAGGTACCAGACCCAAAGGAGACACTCGCAAGTTCTCGAAAGGAGGATCATTGAAGGGGCCGGCCATCCGGCCCAACTCCACTTCTTTTTGGACCTTTTCCCTTACCAATTCGATATCGTCTCTTGCCGATTTCAAATTGGAGCATAACATAGTGGCAGGCTGATGTGCATACGGAATTTTGAAGCCTTCCCGAAATCCTGACCTAAGGATTTCTGCTTCCTGTTTCCTGTGGTACTTGTTTAACCACGGATCCAGGTACTGGCTTCTCACTGGGGTTCGCATTTCCGCCGGTGCTACCCACCGCGGGTACCGTCCTTTGTTTACGGAAACAGCGAATTGCCGCATGTTGCCCCCCGCATACCGAGCATTCGTGCCGGAACTTGCAGGTGGCGTAGAATCGGCAATGGCCCTCATTGTACAACCAGCAGGAGCCATTCGGCCTAGGAGATGCCGCGGGTGGTTGAGATGTCCCTCCCGCGGCTCCCCCGGGAAAGGAAGTCCTGGCTGGACGCTGTGCTAGGATCAGCTGAATCCATACATCAGTGGCCTTTGAGGCCCAACTCGTTTGTGTACCCGACACCCGGCGCCTAAAATCTTCATCATAGCGCCACCACGCTGCACCTCCGTGCAATCGGTACGCGCTATAGATGGTATTCAAATATACCATCATTTCCGGAGCTTTATGTGGCTGATGCTGACATGACACATGCACTAGAACTAAAAAGGCTTGTAACCAGTTTCCAAAAGTTTTTGCGATCTTAGGTTTTTTATCAGCACCTCGCTCTGACCGCTCTTTATCCACCATCACATGGTCCGCCGAAAGCAAGGACCATATATCAATATACACACCATTATTAATTTTATCAACCACGTCATCGGGCAGACCCACCCCTAAAGGGGCAACACCACAGAATAACAAATCAGCATACTGTAAACCATCCGTTGGATCACTTTCTGTACCCGCTGCTGAGCAAGCACCAACATTTCCCACAGGCGGGCCTGCGCCCCCTGGAGCCACACAGGACACTGAAAGCCCCATTTTTGGCTCAATCTTGCTCAGCAGCGACTTCAGAACCGACACTAAATCATCCTTCTCCGCACCCGATGCGGGATCCGAAACATTTTTCAAAACATTGCATAGGGTAGACTCACCAATCGGACGGACCTCCGGTGTCGCCAAGGGTGACGCCCTCGCTGTACCGCTCACTCGGTTCCGGCCCATATCGAACGCGGGCTGCCGACCACTCGGCTGCAGAGCCCTCCTTGCGCTATCCGACTGAGAAGTGCCAGGCTGGTCCAGCCCTGACCGATCCTGCGCATGCTCCTGCCACCTACGGCGTTCCCGGACCTTCTGATAAAGGGATGACTGCGGGTCCGACCTCCGTGGCTGCTCCTGGCGCATGTAATACTCGTCCTGGCCGCTGCTCACTACTTCTTCGCTTGACTCGCGCGCCCTGCTGCTCGCACTACGCCCTACGCTTGACATCTCTAGCTGAGCTTGAAACTCCCTATCCTGCCTCAACTGTCTGGCTCGCTCTTTCTGCCTCTGCCTGGCCCCCTGACCCTGTTTCTTTGAGCTCCTGCGTGTGACCTGACTATGTGGGGGAGGGTAAGCTATGGGTTCTGCTGCAGGGGGGATGTAGTGTGGGTTGATATAACACTGCCTATACTGGCTATCCTGGGCTGTTGGGCGCTGTTACCTGGTGGAGGGGGGCTGACGGCCCTGTAGTGCGGCCATGTGCTGAGTGGCAGGGGCTGCAGTGCTGTGCCATGGGTCTAGGTGTCCCCAACCGGGTCCCCCTTGAGGGCTGTGTGTCCCCCTACCTGGCCTATTTCCTTTAGTGAGGGGAGCTGACCTTGTACCCCTAGCCCCCCCCGGATGGTGATATGTGCTGTCTTCCCCCTCCCTGCTACTGTCCGAGAGGCTGGAGCACCCCGGGCTGTATGTCGGGGGGGGGGGGGTTGCGTGGGCCCCTGTGCTCCGTTCTCCCCCTCATGTCCTCTGTCCTCCCTCCACCCTCCCCCCTGCCACATGTTCTCCCTCTGCGCTGCGCTGTCTGTACTGTCTGTGCCCCCGCCTGCGCTGCACCGCCATCTTGAGAGGACGTGCGGCCTGACCGCGCGCTCCCCTGCTCCTCTCCACTGCTCCCGCCGCGCTCACCTCGCTGATGGTCACGATTCCTGCGCCCGGCCGCGCGATGCTGCTGCTGCTCGGAGCCCGCTGCGACTGCCGACTGCCGTGCCCTTTGCTCCGGACTCCCGGCGGTAAGTGTCCCATGTGTCTCTGCTGCCGGCGCTCCCGCCGTACCTCGCGGTTCCGGCGCCGACTTTCGTCCTGCTAGTCCCTCC
Source organism: Eleutherodactylus coqui (assembly GCF_035609145.1). Lineage (NCBI taxonomy): Eukaryota > Metazoa > Chordata > Amphibia > Anura > Eleutherodactylidae > Eleutherodactylus > Eleutherodactylus coqui. The sequence goes on along the minus strand of NC_089841.1, from coordinate 263,032,862 downwards.
CTCCTCGGGCCTGCGCTGCCCAGGCTGCTTCTTCCACCTCCCCTCTTCGGCGCTGGGCTTGGGCTTAGCCGCGCGGGGGGCTGCTTTCGTCGGCGCGGTCTCCCTCGGGGCGCATCTCCGATAGTTGCTGGCTCTTCTCCTGGTCTCCGCAGCTGCTCCTCCTGCCCGACTGGCTTCCTGGCTTCGGCGCTCGTCTTGCAGCTTGCCAGCACCTCTTCTAGCCATCCGATGCCGTCCTGCATCACCGCTGCTTGGATCATAGAACGTAGGTCCTCCATCTTCTGCCTTCTTTATCCCGCTGCTTGCGTCTTCCACCCGACTCTACTGTCCTTCTTTTTGCCTTTCGCCGGCTTCTTTCTCTCCCAGCTCTTGCCTTCTTTGCTACTGATGCTTTTCTTTGTTCTTTCTCCCGCTGCTGCTCCGGCTTTCTTCCTCAACTCGTCTGCTTAGCTCTTTTCGTCCTTCTTCTTCCCCTCTTAGGCTGTTTGTGGACTTTTTTCCCGCTCTCACTCCTTCTACTTCCTGTCCTAACTCCTCCCCCCCTCCTCTACCTCTGCTCGCTATTGTATAACCCCCCCACCTTCCTGCCCCCAGTCCCACGCCGCATCATTACCCACTTTGCGGCATACAAGGACTGCAGCACTCCACGCGGGCTGAGATACACGCTCCACGTGGGATGGGCAGTATTCGTCCATGAAGATCCAGGCCAATGCTTAGAGATGGAGCAACACTCGGGGAGCAAAGAACTCCAACGAACGGACGCCTACTTTACAAGGATGTATTGCTTTATTCAATGCATGGACACAGAAACAGTTCAACCGCTCGATTACAGACCGCAGTCAATACAGTAAAGGAAGAAATGTGTCTGTTTAATGTAAACTTGCATGGAGCTCGTTTGTCAGCCACTGACGGACTGAATGCTGCTGCTGCCGCCGCCACCGCCGCTGCTGCTGCATGTCTGAAACGTGGTCTGACGTTACATGCACCACCAGGGATAAGGCCTTGCCTATAAGCATTCCCCAGCTGGCAAAAATGGAACCTCCCTGCCTATTCCTCACCATGGAAGAATGGAACCTACCTTTTTTTTAAAAAAAAAAAGAAGCCACAACAGCAGCAGCCAACTAGATTTTGGTAGGCCGCTGTCTCCCCCTTGTGTGCTGCATAAAAAATGCACTCCACTAAAAAAAACAATGATCCACGAAATAGAGCGCATGGAGAGAATGAGGCTTCTAGATGAACCGTCAGGCTATGATAAATTGTATCACGCCTGGGCGATATGGATAGATGCCCGGAGCTCACCCCTATTTACTAGGTGGTTACAGACAGGGACATGTGAGTAACACGTTTAAACCACAATCGTAAAGAGAAACAACAATCCCGGAGCCCCCCCCCCTTTTGTTTTATTTTCTGTTTCTCCCATGTCATAGATACCTACCCTCCCTTACCGCTCCCCCTCTTACCCTCCCCTCCTTCCCCTGTTTGTAGACCTTATAAAATATCACAGACAAACATTATATAGTTCAACTCGAAATTTATTTATTAAGTTTCATTGTCAAAGTTATTTTTACATTGCTTTGAGATAAGGCAAAAGTTTCCCCCCCTCCATGAAACCAATAAAACCTATATTGAATAAAATAAAAATGATGCCGTTACCGGTAGTTCTGCAGCTTCTTGGTGGAAATAAAGACCATCTCCCGTCTCCAGGCTGCAGCAGAGACTGACTAAAATGGCTGCCAAGCCCAATATCAATGCTTCTAAATTGATGACATCACAATGGAGTGACATCAGCCTGCCATACACCTGGCTCATGACATCACAAAGGAGTGACATCATCAGCCTTCCAAACACCTGGCTCATTTGCATACAGTATGTATGTATGTGAGTCTGTCTATCTATCTATCTATCTATCTATCCTATCTATCTTTATTAATTATGTAGAATATAGATGTGGATTATTTCTGAATTATAGATTTTGTAGATATAGATTAAAGATAGATTTAAGATTGTTTATGTGTGTGTGCATGTGTGTGTATATATGTATATATGTGTGTATATATATATATATATATATATATATATATATAATGTAAAAAAAATATAAAATCTGTAGGTATGTATGGCGGAAAAAAAAGGCCTGCTGTATGTTTTTAAGTTCTTCGGATGACCATGCCGCTCTATTATTCTCCTTACTAGGGTCTACTAATGCCGGCCCAGGGGAAGGCAATAAAGCCCTATGGGGCCGAAGCCAATTTCCCTCATTTTAGGTAAAAAGTTTCCATCCGTCCCCACTCGAAATGCGGCCGGCCGAAGAGATCCCTCCAACCGACCGGCCGCCGCACCTTCAGAGACAAACTAGTGCTTGCTTCTAGTGTCATCGCCGGCTTAACCATCCTGTGTAGGGAGCTGACGAGTCCTGCAGCAGCAGCAGCAGGCTCTGCAAGCCTAGGATGCGTGAGCACGGTGCAAGAGGAAGGACTGAGGGTGTGAGGCTGGGCGCGGTTGAGAAGGCGTGGGGCGGGGCTATGCAAAGTTTTAAAACTCTCCCAGCTGCCTGGGTGCATTGTTGGTGCGCCCAGAGTGCCGGCTGAGCGTGTTGCCTCAAGCCTTGGAAGTGGAGTTGGGCGGGCCGGGCTACAGGTGAAACCCGTTTCGGGTTATAGGTGTATGTGCAGGGGGTGCGCTCGCACCTGGGGGCTGGAGCCCTAGGGGGCCCATAAAGTCTCTCTTCCCCACATTGTAAACCAATGCTATCATTGAAGCTTTAAAGTTTGGGGGCCCAGTTCCAGACTTTGTACTGGGGCCCCGTAGCTTCAAGGTACACCTCTGGATCAGGATAATGCTAGGCCATTCCAACCAGCCTGTGTGAGTGACCTGCAGTCGCTGGTAGTCGAAAAGTGGCCGCCCGGCCGGCCCCGGATGCGCGCTTCAGAGTGGACAGACAGCAGCGGACCCCAAATCACACAGGCCCGAGGCTTGCTATGCAGCATGGAATACCTCATTGGACTGCAGCACTCCACGCGGGCTGAGATACACACTCCACGTGGGATGGGCAGTATTCGTCCATGAAGATCCAGGCCAATGCTTAGAGATGGAGCAACACTCGGGGAGCAAAGAACTCCAACGAACGGACGCCTACTTTACAAGGATGTATTGCTTTATTCAATGCATGGACACAGAAACAGTTCAACCGCTCGATTACAGACCGCAGTCAATACAGTA